>NC_091064.1:92736426-93043226 GCF_000393655.2 Nicotiana sylvestris | reverse complement strand
TTCTGAGATGGACAGCCTTATGGGAAGAGTTACATTGATTGAGCGTCAGCTTCAGGACACGAAGGAGGATAGTGGCAAGTATAAGATCCTCCATTCCGAGCTGGTGGCTGCATTGGTTCAGATCAAAGCTAAGGACAAGGCGCTAGTATCTTTGAAAGGGGAAGGAGCAGTCGCCGCATATTCTTGCATTGAAAGGATGTTTGAGGGAGCTGGCCTAACTTTACTTCGAGCCGCGGATTGTGCCTGGCCAGGTTCCCGAAGGTAGACCATTGAGGGTGCGTTGGAAGGTAGCTCGAGTGGTGTTAAAAATGGGGGTGGATCCCCGGAGAGAGAGGACGCCGTTGAAAAAGTGTTGTCGTGGGACTTGTAATCGCCTGGGAGCAGCCCTTGCGGAGCAGTTGAGGCTGCCGGCTCGGCAATAGATTAGGATCATTGTTGTTTTTTCCTGTCGATCTCCCTGCTTGTACATAGTACTTTTATTTTGGCTTATGTATAAAGAGAATCCTGCGGCTTTGTTTCCCTTATTCCCTTTCTCCTCTGAATTTAGCAAGGATTGGTGAAAGAACCTTAGACCCATAATATAGCTTTGTGGCCTGTTTAGGTCGGCCCGGGAGTTGTCATGCGGCTTGTCGATGTAGCCTTCAGTGTGGACTGCCATGAAAGTCCTTGCGCTTTCAACCAACCATTTTGTGTTGGGTCTTCGGGCCGAGTTTTGTCTCAAGCCTACTCAACCTTCAATCTCTTGTGCCTGCATGGTCGGGCGATGATGGTTCTTATCTCTTGCCTTTGGGCATTTGTATTTTGCTTGTTTTTGGGTTCAGTCTCCAAGTCGTGTTGCGACTCCATCTTCAATTGACCTTTATGTTTTTTATGCCTGCATAGGCGGATGATGATGGCTCTGGCGCCTTGGGCTGAAGTGACCCTTTGAGTGTGTGGCCGGAGGCTCATTTGGCTGGCGACAATGGCTCTTATGATTTTGCCCATGGGAATTTTGTAGTTAACTATTTTGGATCCGGTCTACGAATCTGGTTACGACTTGAGCTCATTTCAATCCTCAAGTTTTCAATTTTCAAGTTGGAGATAGTGGCTCTTACGGTATTTGGTCGTTAAGACCTTTTAGTGTGTGGCCCGAAGGCTCGTTTGGCTGGCGACAATGGCTCTTACGCTTTTGCTCGTGGGCATTTTGTAGGCTTTGTTTTCCTCTCGTTAAGGTCATTTTTGAAATAATTTTGCCTGACCCGTCGTCGGTTCTGGAAGAACCTAGATTTCAAGTCGTTAGCGGCGATGTTCGAGCACCTTAAAAGGTTTTTAGCTCGTAGGCTGAGTAGATCGAGGCCTAGTGTTTTGGAGCAGCCATTTTGACTGTAGTCCTATGTGTTTGGCCAGAGCCATTTTTGATCTCGGGTGATAGTTTAAGCGTCTACACTGAAGGTATGCCCTTTCAGGATTCTTACAAATGCGACGTATAGCCTAAACTTCGGGATTGAGTTTTATGTCTGTATTAAGGTCTTTCAAAATTTCCATGCCTGTTGAGGTCTTATAGTTTGTCATGCCTGTTGAGGTCTTACAGTTTGTCATGCATGTTGAGGTCTTATAGTTTTTGTTACTATGTAGAATACGCCTGGTTATACCGAGTTTGCCCGCTCGGGGTCTTACGGCCTCATGTTTTCCAGGGTGCGGTAATTGGCGACAGTCTCTGAGTCATCGTGTTTGCTTAGGCTCGAAGGTTGTTATTCATGAGCTCGAAGTTACCTTGTTCAAGCTTTATAAGCCTGTAGTTCCGACCCTGGGGTCGCGTGGTCGCTAAGCTGTTGACGCTAAGTCTCTGATAACTTTGGGACACATTTGGTGGAGGGATCCCCATCGAGAGTATGCTGAAATTCCCCTTCTTGGAGTGCGAGATGCTGAAAGATATTCTTTTATTGCTTGGCCTAAATACATATCATTTCGTTGTTGTGAGATCGGCCCCTCCGGGCACGGCTCCTTGGACCATTTGACCCGGTACATGATTCCCTATTGAAGCTCATTTGTCATTTCTTGGGAAATGCATGGACGTTGCCTCGTTAAAAACCTTGCCGGAAAAAAACCCGTTTCGGGATGAAAAACTCGGTCGAAGGAAAAGAGTGTGACGTATGCTTGAGTATATTTGTGGGACTTTGGACTTGGATGCCCTAGCAGTAGTACCATTTGAGCATCGATACATTCCAGTTGCTCAGAAGCTATTCTCTTTCCATGGTGCCAAGCTTATATGATCCTTTGCCAACTATCCTGAGGATACGGTAAGGCACCTTCCAATTCTAGCCCAGCTTCCCTTCATTAGGGTTCCGGGTGTTGAGAGTAACCTTCCTTAGGACCAAGTCCCCGATCCCAAAATATCGGAGATTTGTCCTTCTGTTGTAGTATCTTTCCATTTTCTACTTCTGGGCAGCCATCCGAACCAACAAAGCTTCCCGTCTTTCGTCGAGCAGCTCGAGGGCCGTTGTCATGGCCTCATTGTTCGAACCTTCATTAGTGTGCTAGAATCTGGCACTTGGTTCCCCGACTTCCACTAATATTAGTGCTTCAGCTCCATATACTAGAGAGAAAAGTGTTTGCTCGGTGCTCGATTTTGAAGTTGTCTGGTATGCCCACTGCACCTCGGGCAGCGTTTCTGTCCATTTTCCCTTGGCTCTCTCTAATTTCATTTTCAAGTTCTGAATGATGGTTTTATTTGTAGATTCAGCATGGCCATTTGCACATGGGTGGTACGGCGTTGATAGGATTCTCTTGATTTGTTGTCTTCAAGGAACTATGTTACCTTGCTCCCGATGAACTACCTCCCGTTCTCGCATGTTATTTGGGACAGAATTCTGAACCGACATATGATGTGATCCCATATAATATTGATGACTTCCTTCTCTCTTATTTTTTCGAAGGCCTGCGCTTCCACCCATTTTGAAAAGTAGTCTGTCATAAATAGAATAAATCTAGCCTTACCTGGAGCCGTCAACAAAGGGCTGACGATGTCTATTCCCCATTTCATGAATGGCCATGGTGATAAAACTGAATGTAGCTGTTTGTCGGGCTGGTGGATCATGGGAGCAAACCTCTAACACTTGTCGCATTTTTGGACGAATTCCCTGGGGTATTTTTCCATGCTATCCCAATAGTAGCCCGCTCTGATCACCTTTCGGACTAAACAATCGGCCCCGGAATGATTTCTGTAGATGCCTTCGTAGATCTCTGGGAGCACATAATCTATGTCGCCTGGTCCCAAGCATACCGCCAGGGGGCCATCGAAAGTTCTCTTGTGTAGAGCCCCATTTTGGTCGAGTGAGAACTGAGCCGCTTTGGTTCGCAGGGCCCTTGATTCTTTTGGATTTGCTGGTAACTTCCCGTCCTTCAGATAAACGAAGTATTTATTTCGCCAATCCCATGTCAGGCTAGTGGAGTTAATCTCTGCGTGACCTTCCTCGACCACAGAGTTGAGCAATTGGACGATTGCTCCGGGGAGTAGGTCTTCTTCTTCGGCAGAGGATCCTAGGTTCGCGAGGGCATCAGCCTCACTGTTCTGCTCCCGGGGTGCATGGACTAAGGTCCATTCTTTGAAACAACGTAATGTGATTTAGATTTTGTCCAAATACCTCTACATCCTCATGATCGGTGGTTTCCCCAATGATCATGTGGATGTTATATTGGGGGACCTTTCCTTTCGTCCGGGTTGAATCCGGTGGTTTATCGGCCTCTAGGACGGTCGTGTCCTTTTCTCTGTTGTTTTCGAGGTTGTCATTCTCGACCCTGTTTACCGAGTCAGACATTTCAACCTGAAATCAAGAGTTCTTGGACAAGAAAAAGTGTGAAAGATTACTTGCATTTTTGCAATGGAACCAGCAAGAAAATAATCACTATTATTTTTAGCCCTACGGTGGGCGCCAAACTGTTTACCGTGAAAATGGTAACAACAATTGAATTTGTAAATGAGATTCTAAAAATACGTAATCTATTTTTATGCTAGTTGTTAGAGCAGATGATGCTAAGAATATGAAGTTTGACGATAAAATACAAGCTTAAACGGGGCAGTAATATAACCAAGGGGCATGCTGCCCTGACTTCGGAATGGTCATGGGAGGACCTCGAGGTCAATATTTGGGCTTGATCTCGAACAATCGGGGGTAGTCGGGAATGGTATAACAGTTAAGATATGATTGAACAAGGCTCTTTAAGGTTAATACCAAGCAATAAATGAAGAACAAGTGAGAGAATAGTAAATGCTATAGCGGCCTCGAGCTAAAATGGACGAGCAAGTTAGAGTGATGAAAGAGAGAGAGAGAGAGAGAGAGAGAGATAGATGTTATTGATCTTGTGGAGAAAATAGTTGGAGCAACATCAGTCGGGGGGTTACAAAGTGATGGGGATCCCCTTTATATAGGAGGAAAATCTGGTATAGTACAAAATGTGTTAACCGTGGATGCGTGGAGATAGGATGGCTGAACGTGACATCTTTAAATTGGCCCCGGGTAGGTAAGCTTTGCCAGATTAAGCCGTGTGCCTTAGGAACTCCCCTCTTGAATGCTATAGCCCGCTATGGCTGTCGGAATGCGACGTCCTCTAGACCGATACCTGTCGACCCCCGAGGGTGAGTCTCGACCGTGGCTCCATGCTTCGAGAGTCATGACCGTGAGATGACCCTATGGCGGGGAAATCGGGCCCCCGGATTTGCCGTATAGAGACATTTCCTTCGATCTTGGACTTGGCCGCAACCAGCGTAGTAATCTCCTTTCGAGCATCCTTGAGAAGATCATGTGTCAACACCAACTCCGAGGTCACTGCCTCATTTTGTTTCCTCAGCTCGAGGATCTCCACATTCAGTCGCCCAATCCGCGAGTCATTTTGCTCGACATACAAAAATGAAAAGTAAATCGGTTAGTATCGAATTATGGGAGCAAAGGAAAGACTTATGCATAACAAAATTCCTGCTCGACAAAGGTAGCTTTTTCTCGAAGTGCTCCCTCTAAAGTAGTTCGGAGCTCGCCTGACTCTTTCTCCTTCAAGGCAAAACGAGCCTCCGACTCTCGCAATCTAAAGGACAGCTTCTCAAGCACCTTCACACGGCGCGAAAGATCCTCATTAATCCTGGAGAGGGCATGATCATACATCTCCTTACACTACAGCAAAACATAAGAGTTAGAAGGATGAAGAAAGATGCTCAAGGATAAAAGAAATATACTTAAAGCATCTATCACCACTGCATGAACCTCTCGACCGCTTTGATAGAGCCAGGAGCGTCAAGATCAACGTTCCCGCTAACATCATCAAGAATATTGCCAAGCATGCCTCCCCCCTTGATAGGGCCCCTAGCTTTGGCGACGTTCGCATCCCTTAGCTCCCCTGACGAGAAATGAGAGCTGAAAATGAAATCACCTATGTCACAAATGTCCCCAAGGGGCAATTCCTGCTCCTGAAAAGCTCCAAGTCCCGACCCTTCAGGGTCAGCGGCAATGGCCCCCCCAACAAAAACTGCGCCAAACCCGGTCATGGGATCCGAGGACACATTGATGCCCTCCACGAGGGTCTTTGGTCTACGAGGCTGACCTGAGTCAAGCATCCCCGATTCAGCAGCTTCCGGTCGGAGTATCTGCGGGTTTCCAGCCTCCGGCCTCGGACTCTCCACGAAATAGTATCCGCTCTCATCATCGTTTTTGTCCCCAGTACTGAGGCTTGCCTCAAAAGTAGAAGCTGAGTTCCCAATGGCAGTTCTTGGCTTATGCGGCATAGGTTTCTTAGTCACAGAAGGGTCGGCAGCCTCCTTGCCATTCCTTTTATTTCCCTCGGTAGGCTCTGAAACATCCATCCCACCTCCAAGGGTTGGTCTCATCAGAACATTCTCACCAAGACCTACACGAGCATAGCAGCCACAACTTATTAGCACAAGAAGGTATAGGAAAACACATAGGGTTAAGACATAGGCGGCAAGAGAAACTTTACCATGGTTCTTGTCCACCCACTGCGTCTTGGCCAGGTCGGTCCAAGATCGGGCAAGATACAAAACCTTTTTATCCACCCCGGCAGATCCGAGACCGCTTCAGGATACCAAGCAACAGCTGCAGAAACAAAAAGAGGTTATCTTTTTGGAAGAAAGGAAAGAAGATCACAAAACATGTCCGAAGGAAAAAATGCTTACGCTGCATGTTCCACCTCTCCGGGAAATGCATCCTACCGGCTGGAATGATGTCCGAGGTTTTAACCCGAACGAACCTACTCATCCATCTCTCATCTTTCTCCTCGCCGGTGCTCGAGAAAAATAATTTCTTTGATCGATGAACCGGGGGCTGTAGATCCTGATCAAATGATTCAGGGTAAAGGTCTCGTCCCCAACCTTATTAGTGAAATAATGGAGCATCAAGACTATCCTCCAAAAATATGGATAGATTTGCCCGAGCGTCACCTAATATTTATTGCAAAAGTCGAGGATGACTGGATCTATCTCTGGGTGAGGGCATCCAAAAGGATCGACCAGACTGAAAGTAAAGGGATAAGTATATACGTGGAGGAAACCGGCTTTGTACGCGGAAAAATAAGAGGACTTGATTTCTTGCTGTCAAGTCACTTCGGAAGAACGCCTCGAGACCCCGAGGATGGGAGGCCACGACAGGGCTCCCGACCTTAGGGCTCGTTGTGGCCCGACTTGGAGAAAATGGAGATTGAAGCCAGAACAGAGGGGGAAACTCCCAAGGCACACAATTAATCCTGACAGGGCCGGTCTATACAGAGCCTATGTTGAGGCATCGCGTCAAGCCATCCCATCTCCATACTTTGTATTTAATTTCCACGTACTCGTAGCCGAGTTCCCCTCCTATATAAAGGGGACTCACACTACCTTGTAACCGACTGATGTTTCTCCATTTTCTCTACAAGTGCAATAATATCTCTCTTTCTCTCTCTATTTTCTTTCTAAGCTTGTTCGTTCTCACTGGTCCGATACCACCTCGATATTCATCGCGTTCTTACTCTTTATTCATCATATACCTTAGTATTGTCCATAAAGAGCCTTGTTTGATTATATCTTCAACTGTTATCCCATCCATGACTATCCCAGATAGCTCGAGCTTGAACCTGACATCGACCCAGAGGTCCTTCATCGACCGGACCTGTATCCGGGCAGCAAACCCTTCGGTTTGATTATTATCTCGTTTTATCTTGCATTTAATCTTCAAACTCCATGTTATTAGCATCAACTACTCTAACAACTAGCTCGGGAATAGGTCATATATTTTTAGAATCCCATTTACAAATTTAATTGTTGTTACCATTTTCATGGTAAACAGTTTGGCGCAAACCGTGGGGCTAAAAATAATAGTGATTATTTTCTTGCTAGTTTCATTGCGCAAATTCACGTTATCTTTCACACTTTTTCTTGTCCAAGATCCTTTGATTTCAGGTCAAAATGTCCAGCTCGATCAACGGAGTCAAGAACGACAACCTCGAGAATCACGGGGAAAATGGAGTTCCTATCCCGGTCGTCGGAGCACCACCACTAAATCCCGATAATGCGCCCGGACAGATTCTAGCAGACGCGGACTCACAGGACGCACATCATGTCGACAAAACTTCTCTCAAAGACAGGAGCGTTCAGCATATCGGCCAACAAGAAGCCCAACAAATCCCGGCTCGGAAAACACAAGAAGTTAGCCTTCACGATATTTTTGAAATGTTGCAGGCACAGCAGTTGGCTATCGCCCAGCTACAGAGCCATTCGAAGGCTCCCAGCGCAGCGGCACCAGAGACAGCTCCACCTGCCGAGCAAGTACCCGAAAGATCAAGCAATAACGGGTTAGTGGCTGACCCCGCCATAGTAAAGACACTCGAGAACCTCTCCAAAAGGATCACGTCAGGTTCGTGGAGGTTCATGCAATAGTTCACTCCCGGGGAAGCGGTCCCAGAACCAGCTTCACGGAAATACGGAATGCCATAACTTCCTAGGAGCAATAGGACTTCGGACCCAGACAAGCGCACCACCGCTTACACATGCGCGGAGAAAGGCAGCGACCTTCAGGATGATAAGTTCGAGCCCGTCTCATTGAAAAAGTTCGGAGAAACACTCTCGAAAGAAACCATGATTTGGCGCTGCAGCCTAGTGGCCGACCTCACATACTCACTTAACCCAGCGGATTCCTCCGCAGAAGCACACGCCGATGCCATTGAAGCAGTAATGAAAGAGACTGACACATTGGAGGCCGAACGAAGAGAGAGTGAAACACCACAGGAAGTCACGCCTCATTCACCGAGAGGACGTTTGAGATCGTCCCCAGTTTCGGATGACTAGGCAACATACGTCTTCTCCAAAAGTTTAAACAAGGCATGTTAGATGACTCCAGGTCTTTTCAAACGACACTTAGTTAGATACCCATCCAAGACCTGGTCGTATGCCCGTACCCTGCACGGCCACGAATTAGGGCCACGGACAACTGTCTGGGAACCTCTACGGTTCTGGTAAAACCAAGTAGGCTTCGAGCAAAGAAAATAATGCGAATTAGATGGAGGTACCATCCATGTGCTGCAAACGGGAGGAACGCCGCAAGATGCAACCTATCTCGCAATGGTAGGGAAATATTTTGAGGGCCACATCCTCGAGGAACCTTCAGTGGAACCGGATCTGATGAGGCACAGCCAATAGAGGAGCCCCACCCAGCAGAGTAGGATTTCAACATTGCTATACCAACATCATGATCACCATAAGCAAAACCAGGGACGCTGAGCGACTCAGGCCTGTTCGACCAAGATCCTTTCAAAAGAACCACAACCCGACGTGGGAACCGCAGGGCCCGCGCAGCCACAAGGTCAAAATTGACCCCCATCTCGAAAAGACGACATTTGTGCTACTCAATGAAAATCGCCGCCGAGTACCATCGAGTGGTTGGGCTCGAGTCCAGCCCCAAGGAAGGAAGGCAACCGGGAAGGATGAAGTTAACAAGCCGCAACTTATTACCATGATAGCAAAGGAGTGGCAACACCCTCCGTGGACTCATAAAATGGAAAGGGAAAATGTCCGCCGTCAGGAAAAGACGGGTCTAGGGAAGTACTCCGGAGGACACCCTTACATCCAGGGAAAGAGGCATCGATGCCTCGCCTAGGCATCACACTGACACATTGGTAACCCTCTCCCTCATTTGATCTATTTTGAATAAAACATGTGTTCGTGAATTTAGGTGGTTCAATCATATACAACAACGATGTCGAACCAAAGTCAATAGGGCGGTCCGGGCTAACGGACCAAATCACTCCCGCATCTTGGATCCCTAGCAAATTCCTAATGGCGAATCGCCACAAAGACCATCCTCTTAATACGGCCCGTATGAGCTCGGGCCAGGACGTCGAGCTCTGTATCATCGGAGGAGGTGCAAAGCACGGCGTCTTATTCAGACTACTGCCGGCACACATCCGGAGATAGCGTCGGCCTCGTGTTGCCAAAATCATGGAACCCCTCGAAAAGGGCAGAACTAAAATAAGTCAACAGAAAGCAATATGCAACGAGAGGAAGTTCTTCACCATATGACGCATTCCCGACGCAAATGCGCCTACCCTCGAAAGGATCAAAGGGTAATCAAACCACATCCTCGGCCAAACCTGATAAGGCACAGCGGATGGTTGAATCGGGGCTCACACCTCGGAAGGGTAGGGACATACCAAATCTCAGCTTTACTCCCTTGTTACTTTTTCACTAACCTGTATGCAGACAGTTGGCCAGGATTTTCAGAGTTTCTATCTCTACCTGGAGACCCCTAGACCACAGTCGGGCTTCTGCCCCAAAGAGGGCCTTCTCAGCAAGATTATTAGCAGAGCTACGTACCCTAAAGGAGGATCCGATGAGATCGCATGCCTTCTTCTATTGTCCAACGACGAGTGATGATCTGCTTCTAAATGCACTATCCCCTCGGGAGTACCAGGAAATGGCAGACTAAACCCCAATCGGGAATTATGTACCAGATCGAATGGTCCGAGAAGCTGCGCCCGCGCGGGCCGAGCTCACGACAATGAAATAATATGCATCTACACCAAGCAATAAAAAGATATCTTTTCAGCATCTTATTCGACAAACAAGTAAATCTCAAGTATACCCCCGACATGGGCCTCTCCACCAAACACGTCCTAAGATAATCGGAGACTTAGCGTCAGTAATTCAACACTTGCATGACCCTAGGGTCGGAACTCTAGGCTCATTAAGCCCCTACAAGGCAACTCTGAGCTCATGAAAAGCGGTCTTCACGCTTAAACAAATTTGATGACTCGAAGACTATCGATCATCGCCAATCCCCATGCGCTGGAAAATCCGAAACTCTAAGACCCCTAGCGGGCATACTCGGCATAACCAGATCTATTCTACAAAAACTGTAAGACCTCAATAGACATGACAAACTGTAAGACCTTAATAGGTATGAAAATTCTGATGTTCAGGCTATAAGTCGCATTTGTAAGAATCCTGAAATGGCATACCCTCGATGTAGACGCCTGAACTGTCACTCGAAATAAAAAATGGCTACGGCCAAACACATATGACTACGGTCCAAATGGCTGATATAGTCAAACTACCGCAACTCAAGGATGCCCGACCGTCGCTAAACAAAAATGGCAGTCCACTACTTTTAATATAGTTTTTAAAGAACCGGTTAAAACAAGCTTCCCTCAACAGGCAAAAACAAACTTCGACCATGTCAGCTCCAAATCACAAGGCTTCGACCTACTCAGCCTACGAGCTATAAACCTTCCAACGTGCTTGAAACATCGCCGACAACGACTTGAAATCGAAGTTCTTCCAGAACCGATGATACGTCAGGAAAAATCATTCAAAAGACCTTAACGAGCAGAAAACAAAGCCTACAAAAAGCCCACGGGCAAAAAATAGCATAAGAGCCATTGTCTCCAGCTAAGCAAGCCTTCGGGCCACATACTAAAAGGTCTCTTCGACCAAACGGCGTAGAGCCATTGTCCCAAGCTAAAAAATTGACAACTTGAGGATAAAAATGAGCTCGAATCATAACCCGATTCGGAGACCAGATCCAAAATAGTTAACTAAGCAAGCCTCCGGCCACATACTAAAAGTCCTCAATGGCCAAAATAGCGTAAGAGCCATTGTCGCCAGCTAAAAAATTGACAACTAAAGGGTCAATTAAAGCTCGAATCGCAATGCGACTCGGAGACTGGACCCGAAATAGTTAAACTGCAACATGCCTAAAGGCACAGCGTAAATGCCACTGTCAACCAGCTAAGTGAGCCTCCGAGCCACACACCTAAAAGGTCACTTCGACCAGAAGCACAAAAGGCCATCGCCATCCGCCTATGAGGGCAGGAAAGAACTTGAGGGTCAATTGAAGCTCGAATCGCAACGCGACTTGAAGACTGGACCCAAAATGGCTAAACTACAATATGCCTAAGGGCACGACATAAATGCCACTATCGCTAACCGAGTGAGCATCCGGCCCACCCACCAGTAAGGTCTATTCGACCCGAAGCACAAAAGGCCATCGTCATCCACCCAAGAAGGTAGAAAAGAACTTGAGGGTCAATTAAAGCTCGAATCGCAACGCGACTCGGAGACTGGACCCAAATTAGTCAAAACGGCAAATTCCCAACGGCAAGAAACGAGAACAATTACTACCTACCTGCATAGGCATAGATGATTTAAGGGAAGGAAGGCTCGAGTCGAAGCCCGACTCGGAGACTAAGCCTAAAATAGCCGGGCAAAGCACGGGGGCCCCAACACCCTCTCACCACAAGGATCGCACTTAAGAGCCCTCGGGCCTGTCCGATCTGTTTCGGACCTACGAGGATCCCGCCAAAACACCGAAACCAGCCTGCCTGGTCAAGAGCAATAACAGAAAAGAGATGCAGAAAAAATAAAGCTTTGAGTTTCCTCTTATATTAAATACAAAAGGCGCGCTCTCCATCTATAGACATGCTCTACATATATCAGAAACAAAACGTAAAAATGGTGAAATTTACGCTCCGCTCCAAAGGGTTACAACTTGCCAGGTTCGCTCTCTGCCTCGTTAGCAAGAAGTGACCGTGTGTCACGCTACTGCCCTTTATCGAGCCAATACCTCTGAGAACGAACCCCCTTGCACCAATCTCCTCGACTACTTCTTTTCGGGATCTGCAATGAATATATTCTTCATTCTTCTTCTCCCTGTCGAGGGCTCGCTTCAGCTTGGCTTGGGCGTCCGCAGCATCTTTCATACGAATCGCCATCTCCTGATAAGCCTTGGTTCGGCTTAGCGTCGCTTCAGCCCGGGCATCAATTATCTCAGCCCTAATCCTCGAGAGATCAGATTCAATTTTCCCGATCATATCTGCTTGAACTTTGGCATTATCACGCGCCAAGCGAAGTTGGGCTTCGAAGGCTGGGACCTTCGCCAAGGCACCTGCCTCCTCTAAAGCTTGAGCTTGCACCTAAGCCCTCAGCTCACTACAGGCTGTTCTAAAGCGGTTGGCATCGCCCTTGAGGTACTTCAAAGCCTCCGTCCTTTTTTGCAGCTAATATTTTGAAAGAGGGTTAACCTTAAGGTCTAAAGGGAGCTAAGCACGAGTCGCAGAAAGTTACCTGCTCCATCAAATAGCTCTCGTAATTCGAGTTCCGGTAAGCATCGTATCGCCAATGCTGCAACTCAGCTTCCTTTTCCTCGCTAAGGAGCTTAAGGGACTCGCCCTCGTCTAGAATTTTCTGAAACCTGGCCCCTTGACGGAGCAGCTCAGACATAAGCCTATCACAGGCCTACACAAGGAAAGTTCAATAGAGGGAAGAGGACACGGAATATAAGGGAACTGCACTTAAACTCAGCACAAAGTGAAGCTGACGGACTTCTTCGAATTCAGAACATACTCCTGTTGATCCTGTCTCTTTGGCCCCAGGAAAACCGACCTCGGGCATAGCATATTCACTCAAAAGAACCGCCAACCTGAAAACAGGTACTCGGGGAGCAGCAGACTTGGACGATGCCCTCTCCTAAAAAACATGGGCCCGATCAGCACCACTAAAATCTCTATCATACCACGGGTGTTGATACCTCTTATTTCCATCGTCCCTCGACTCGGAGGCCGACGACTCCCACCCCTCTTCGGGAGAGTATCGCATCATCCCAAGGAACCGCCTGATATCCGCAAGAGGTGAATCCAACACAAATGAAAAGGGAAAAATGTTACCTCTAATATACGAAGGCCAAGGCAAAGGCAGCATGCACACATACCTTGGTATTTCGCTCCCCATCTGGCATAGAATACAGTTCGCCACCGACGCTCATCGCAGGACTAATGGGTCACCAGTGCCCGGACCCAGCCGAGCAGGTCAAGGACTTTGCCCGGCATCCAGGAAGTTGCTGCAACAAGGGAGACAACGTTATTACTCAACTGATTTTCGCTATATGCAAAATCTAAAAAAGCACCTGACGCTCCACTCATGTGCATAATTCCATCCTTCGGGAAATGGCAAAAGCTCCACGGAGATAATGTTGGCCGTCCGGACCTGAATAAACCAACCGGCCCACTCTCGAACCCCGTCCTCTTCGTTGTCAACTACAAAAGGCATGGACGGACGACACCATAGGGTTAGCAAGACCTGGTGATGAAAGGGCCGATATAGCCTGACGAGATGGTTAAGCGTAAATTCGAGCCCAGCCTTCTCTGCAAAGAACCTCATCTTCAGCACCACCTGCCAAAATGATGGATGTATCTACGCCAAAGTAACCCGATACTCCGAGCAAAAATCAAGCACAACCCTATCAAGGGGACCAAATGTGAAAAGAAATAGATACATGCTCAAGAATCCATCAGTAGAGTCTGTGATACTCTCATCCGGGGGAAGCACCTGTAGCGCTACCCCCTCGCTCCATCCGTAGTATTTTCTCACCATTTCCAGATGCTCCCATGTTACCAAAGACACCGACTTTAGGTCAAACTCACGTGGTTCCTGAGCGCCGGGAGCAGCACTCCTCGTTCCCTGTTGGGCCGGCCCCGAAGTGGTTGCCATGACTATGGTAAAATTAACAGATCGAAGCAAGGACAAGCACAAATGCTTTTTGCTCCGAAAAAATGAAGAACCATATGCCAAAGCGGAAGAGCAGCTATCTAAAAATAGTGAGGTCTGGCGTAGAAGCCGAAGCCGCCCCAGATATATGCGAGAAGCAGTGACGACTCGCCTGCCAGGAGTAAGCCCCGTGAAACCTATAGCCTCGATGCAGATCGATGGGGTGATACCCAATCCCGAAAGCATCCTTCGATGAGAAGCCAAGACTCGAGGACTTGTTCGTATTGTCTCCAATCTCGAGACAGCGCTCTCCCCCGAGGATCCCCGCCAAAGAGAAGTCGGCCCTTGGGAAGCTTTCAACGCCATTACTCGACGCGAGGCAGTACCTGGCCTCGTGGCCCCCTTTTTTCTAAAAAATAGGAATAAGCACGGGAAGCTCCAATCACGAAAGCTCCACAAAGATCCGAGGTAGCACCTGAGTACAGGTAACTCCTCAGCAGAAGTTTATCCTACACGTTTAAAAAAAAGGGGTATCTACATCAAGATCAAAAGGGACCCCCAGGTACCCAAAGCTGACCTTCATTCAGGATAACATTCCCAAAGGCCTCAGAATTCAGCGTATTATCTCCTTACAGTTTGGAGGGCCCTGACCGCCCGAGCCTATTAAATCAATCCAGGATCGGTCCAAGGTATGACAATGGTTCAAAAGAGAGCCATGTCGATCAGTAGAGGATCGGAAAGAACGCTTGCACCCAAGTCAAATATTAGTGATCAATATATAAAAGAAGGCATTCAAAGCGCCTCGAAGGGCATGAGAACATGCAATTACAAAGAAAGAATTGAAAGCAGAAGTCAATGAAATATATCCATATTCATAAAGATTCGCGTACAACAACCATCAAAAGATCCTTACATACAATTACAAAAGCCTACAGAGATCTACAGGAGGAACGAAAGGATGTATATGTGATGAAACCCGAGGGCCTAGTACACCCTCGAAGATCCATCTCTGATATCAGTATCCCCGAGCGCCGCCTCCTTGAGCACGTATCCTCGAGGGTGATTCTTTCGACCTCCACCTCCTTTATATTCCCAGCTCAATCCCCCAAGGGATTCCCGCCGGAGAAGATAAAGAACATCAAAAGGAGGGGACGTAGAGGAGGCAGAGAAAAGATACATGTCCCGCCGAAGCCAAAGGTTGAAGATTCGGCGGGCCATAGCCTCAACGGCCGGTAGTGACACTTTATCACTTGGGAAATAAAAAACCCTAGGGATGAAGTTCCACACTAGGCCTAGGTAGGAGAGTGAGTAGCGGAGCATAATCCGAACGACCGTCTACATGAAGGGGAAACCAAATCCCCGTCCATCATCACCTCGGTCTAATAGCAGTAGCGAAGGCCAGCAAATCAACGACCACAACAATAGCGCAACAACGTGTTCACGCTCGACAAAGGGAAGTCCCGGCAGGAGGCCACAACACAGTCTAATGAAGCCCCGCCAAACGGCCTTGAGGCCATGAGCCCCAAGCATAATGTTCAAAGACAAAAGAAGATGGTAAGAGGGAATAGGCAAGCAAGCCAACAAAGGTATTGGGATAGGAAAGACAATACCAAAACACCCCCATTTATAGGGGGTTACGACACGATCATCGAGGCTTCTAAAGATTGACTGATGGACGCAGATAATGCATCCTTGGAAAAATGAACTAACGCCGGTACCTTCACCTTAGAGAGTGAGAATCAGGAGTGCATTGAATGAAGTAGAATGTGCATGAGCTCGTGGATGTCCCCGTTTCCCTAAATCTCGTGCCAGCAGTCTCATCATCGAAATGACATTGCCGTAACGAGCTCAAGGAGTCAGAATCATTTCACATCACTTCGTTATGGAAAACGCGGAGACTATCTGTATGTGACAAAATTAGAGGACTTGATTTCTTGCCATCAAGTCACATTGGAAGAATGCCTCGAGACCCCGAGGACAGGAGGCCACGACCGAGTTCCTGACCTCGGGGCTCGTTGAGGCCCGACTTAGAGTAAACGGAGATCGAAGCCAGGACAGACGGGGAAGCTCCAAAGGCACATGGCTAAGCCTGATAGGGCCGACCTATACAGACCCTATGCTGAGGCATCGCGTCAAGCCAACCTATCTCCATACTTTGGAATTAATTTCCACATACTTGTAGTCAAGTTCCCCTCCTATATAAAGGGGACTCACACTACCTTGTAACCGACTGATGTTGCTCCATTTTCTCCACAAGTGCAATAATATCTTTCTCTCTCTTTTCTTTCTAAGCCTGTTCATTCTCACTGGTTTGAGGCCACCTCGATATTCATCGCGTTCTTACTTTTTATTCATCATATACCTTAGTATTGGCCATAAAGAGCCTTGTTTGATTATATCTTCAACTGCTATCCCATCCCTAGCTATCCCCGATAGCTCGAGCTCGATCCTAACATCGACCTTAAGGTCCTTCATCGACCGTACCTGTATCCAGGCAGCATGCCCTTTGGTTTGATTATTATCTTGTTTTAGCTTGCATTTAATCTTCAAACTCCATGTTATTAGCATCTATTGCTCTAACAACTAGCTCGAGAATATATCACATATTTATAGAATCCCATTTACAAATTTAATTATTGTTACCATTTTCACGGTAAACAGGCTTTGTAATCCGTTATGTTCTCATCAAGGATGGGAATCTTCACCTACACTGCCTTTCTCCATCGGCGGTACCCTTTTATCATCCCTGCATCGGTCATGACACTAACGTACTGGGACACGTGTTCTCATCGGCCTGGTGTAGCAGGGGGTTTATCGATGGTATAATCTTTCGACATGTCAAGATCAGGGGGAGTACATTGTCACAGAGTGTGTATCACTTTTGTTGTCTCCTCAGATGAACGAGTTGAAGAGGCAACTTCATTCCGCCGAGGAACCATCCTGTAGGTTCTAGCCATTGCGATGGTAAAATCTTCTCTAAGAAAGTAAGCAAGAAGAATGTAAAAGGAGATGGGTCTAGATTTGCGAATTTGAAGATTTTGGGAAAATAAGGATTATCAAAAGGTTGATATATTTATAGGAACCACATGGGAAGCGGAAGGGAAGATCCAATAGCGGTTCGTGAGTTTATCGATAGTCGTATTTGACGGCAAACCTTGTACGATTTTTGGGGCATGGCATTTAATGCTCTGATAGGCTGACATCATGGAAATGATGTCCTCGGAACGGGGGCTCGAAATCATTTCATATTACTGCGTTATAGGAAACGCGAAGACTATCTGTATACAGCGGAATCAGAGGGTCCAATTTCTCGTTATTAAGGCATTTCAAGAAATCATCTTGAGACCTTGACGCTGCGAAGTTGTGGTCGAGCTCCCTCCCCCGAGGTTTGTTGATGCCCGACCTAATGATAATGTTGGCTGCGGTCATGATGGGAATTGGGAGTTCCCTATGCATGTAGCTAGTACTAGCAGAGCCTGGTGCCATCTAGTTGTCTCATCTCCGTATTTTTGTAATTAATGCTTTTGTACTATATTGGGATTCCCCTCCTATATAAAGGAGGTCTTTAACATTTTGTAAACTCTCTATTGCTCCAGCTGCTCCATAAGAAATATAGAAGAACGTTCCCTTTGGTCTCTCATATACTCTCTTGATATTATTGCTCATATTTATTATCTTCATATATGTTCTTCATTTATCGCCTATCATTGGCCATAAAGAGCCTTCATTCATTATATTATAACTGTTAGCCCTACCCCAATCACCCATGATAGCTCGAGCCCGAGCCCTGGAATCGACCTTAAGGCCCCAAATCGACAAGCTCGAGGTTCCGAGTAACTAGCCTATCGGTTCGACTATAGCTCTCTCCCTAACTTTATTTTACCTCTAAGTCTCACATATCTAGCATCAACTACTTAACAAACTAGAATAAAAATAAATCACGTATTTTTAGAGTCTCATCAACAAATTTAATTGTTATTAACATTTTCATGGTAAACAATTATATGATGCCATTTTTTATTTCAAAAACTAAGAAAAAAAAAACAAGAAAAATAGACTAAGGTAGGAAAAATTAATTACACAAATATTCACAAGTTTTGACCAAAGCACTCACGCTTATTTCTCAAACAACCTAAATTGCGCCAAATTGTTCCCTGGTAACAGCGCCAATTTTGATGATGTCCAAATCCACTACCAAAAGTAAATGGACACGATCGTATGCAATATAATTTACCCAACTATGAGTCGGGTCGAATCCCATAGAGAACAATATGTAGGCGATTAGGAATGTAAGAGAATTATCACTTCTTATACAGTGCCAAACACTTAGAATTGATTTGAGAAAATATTTATAGCTAAATGTGAAATTGTAAATCTAACCTAGAAAGCAATTAAAATGATCAATGGCTACATGCATGGATGCATTGGGAATTACAATGATGTAACGATCCAATGTATTTCACGATTTACAAATATGAGTGAGTTTATGTTACATAGCCTCAGGTAATAATTCTTTATTAGCTTCTTCCGAAGACCAACAAGTATTCCTAATTTAATTATCCCTAAAACAATTAAGAAATTAAGCAGACCCGGATATGGCTACAAGTAGTTCAATCCCATCCTTAGGTAGAATCTATAAATGAGGGTTAAAGCCTCAAGATCTTATTAATTAATCTTTACCAAAATTAATTTGAAGATAATGGGCGAGTCCTAGGATTAGCTAATCCCATTGGAAACATTAAAGAACAATAATAATTAAAGAAACAATAAGTCACTTCATAAAAGATAAAAAATCATTCAATACATAAGCACAACAAGATATTTAATCCATACTTTAAATATGAATATTTCCATAAACAAGATTCAAGTGTTGGATAAAATACAACACACCTAGATAGAAAATACAAAGCAAGGAAATGAAGAAATGAACATAAATGGGTAAGAAATTCTCAACCAAAAGCTTCAAATCTTCAATACCAAAGTGTGTGTGCAAACCCTAGCTTGCAAAACTTGTTTTCTCTAGTCTTCAAGACTGAAAAGAAGCGAAAGATATGCCAAATATAGGCTAGGTCGTGTATTTGTCGGTTTGGAATGGTGAAAATGTGGTTTTACAACTTTTCCCAGACTTGAAGCCCGTTGACCGCACATGCAAAATAATCTACGCAGGTGCGGCTCCGCATAAGTGAATAGACTATCACATATGCGACAATTCATGGGAAATTCTATCTCCGCAGATGCGTACATGCACGCACAAATGAGCAACCGCAGAAGAGGTTATTTGACCGCAGATGCGATTCTAGGCTAGGTATCTCAAATGCACAGATGCAGTCCATTTCCTTGTAGATGCGAGGTTGCTTCTGCGACCAATCTTCCGCAGATGCGGAATCCTTGAAGAGTTTTGCATTGTTTCAACCATTTTTGCTAAATTCCACTTCAATTGAATTCAAATCACTTCATGGCATCATTTACCGGAAAATTTAACAATACACACCATAAAGGACCTCATATTATAATTAAAGGACATAAAAACTAAAGAAAAGAGACTACAATGAGTGGTAAAATCGTCACTCATCACTTAACATACATTAACTCCTTGAGTCCTTAATACCTTGCAAGCAATTCTTCAAATAACTCAATTCAATCTACCATAGCATAAGGAGATTCAAAATCAGTGCTCAGTAAAGGCTAAGTCCTCAATTTAAACTAGTAGCTCGTTTATGTAAATTTGTGTAGCATCTCCAGTAACAAGGGCCCCCTCCAATACCATTGTTTACCGTGAAAATGGTAACAACAATTAATTTTTTTAAATGGGATTCTAAAAATACGTGATCTATTTTTATGCTAGTTGTTAGAGCAGATGATGCTAAGAATGTGGAGTTTAATGATAAAATGCAAGCTAAAACGTGGCAGTAATCAAACCAAGGGTCCTGCTGCCCGGATATAGGGCTAGTCGATGGGGACCTCGGGGTCGATGTCCGGGTCGAGCTCGAGCTATCGGGGATAGTCGGGAAAGGGATAACAGCTAAATTATGATCAAACAAAGCACAATATGGCCAATACCAAGCGATAGAATGAAGAACAAGTAAGAAAGCGATAAATATTAAAATTCCCTCGAGCCAGTCAGAACGAGCAAGTTAGAAAGAAAAAAGAGATAGAGAGAGAGAGAGAGAAATATATTGTTGCACTTGTGGAAAAATGGAGCAACATTAGCCGATCCTACAATGTGATAGGGATCCCCTTTATATAGTAGGGGAATCCGTTAATACAAAACATGTTATCCGTAAAGGTATGGATATAGGATGGCTAGATGTGACATCTTGAAAATAGGCCCCGGATAGACCAACCTTGTCAGGTTAAGCCGCGTGCCTTGGGAACTCCCCCTCGCCTACTATAGCCCACTGTATTTGTCGCATTGCGATATCCTTCTGACCGATATATGTCGAACCTCAAGGATGAGTCTCGACCTTGGCTTCAAGCTTCGAGGGACATGACCGCGAGACAGTCCTTATGACGAGGAAATCGGGCCCCCGAATTCACCGTATACAGATAGTCTCCGCATTTCTTGGAGTGAATGCGACAAGAAGCGATAAGAAAAGGTTCTGAACCCCTACTTCCTCTGATGCCCTTACGAACGAATACAATATGCCAAGGTGCATTACGTGTACCGTTTCTGCAAATTTCAGCATTGACTGCGGCGGTTGGCTTCCTTCAATGTATTTCAACATTTCTTCTTTCCTCAAATTTCCTCAAGGATGACAAATATTTCCATTT
Source organism: Nicotiana sylvestris (assembly GCF_000393655.2). Classification (NCBI taxonomy): domain Eukaryota; kingdom Viridiplantae; phylum Streptophyta; class Magnoliopsida; order Solanales; family Solanaceae; genus Nicotiana; species Nicotiana sylvestris. The sequence goes on along the minus strand of NC_091064.1, from coordinate 93,022,462 downwards.
CTATTTCCCAGGAGGTTGCGGGCTCATCCTCTTCATTTTCCTCTCAAGGTAGAGTGGCCACTCCCCCCCCCCATGCAGAGGAATGTGTTCCGGGACCCTTTGTAATGACCTTCGATTTTAGGGTCGAGAGACCCTCCTCGAAGTCAAGGTGCCGCGAGCCTGTAACTCGATATATTACCTCCATAACAGACATCAAAAGAGTGAAGGCCAACTGCTGCAGGGAAGATACCGTGCTCGTGGAGATTCCCGCTAGGGATGTAGATATTACGGCTTATAAGGTCGGCTTTCTGAGTGTGTACACCTACAAATTCTCTTTGGGGCTGGTGGGGCCATCCTCGCCCCTGATCGACCCTGTGATTCTTGACTTCTGCCAGAGTTACCAGGTAACTCTGCATCAAGTTCACCCTTCGTTCTGGAGTGTGGTTTATATGATCAGGCATTATTCGAGCATGATAGAGGGAATGCCCTTCACCCTGAACCATTTGATCGGGATGTATAGTCCTCGTCTCCTTCACGGGGGCTTAGTCAAGCTTCATTTTCGAGCCCCGAGATCACTTTTTGCCCCAACCGAGGAGTTCGGGTACGATGGATGGTTAAGCCGATTTGTTTGACTGAGTACATCTGACCCCATTCCCGTGGAAAAGATGTCATTCCCTAAGGAGTGGAATGTCGGGCGTAAGTAAATGTGGTGCCCTTGCCCCTTCTTGTTAATTTTTCTTTATACGTCTGACTCTTCTTTTCTTGTCTTTTTAGCCTTAGCGATCTACCCTGGCACAGTGTCGGATCTTCAGGGTTGGGTCAGTTGTTTGCACTCAATCTGTCCGTATACCGATAGAGTGTGGCAGGATTTATCACGAGCTCGGTGGGAAGCAGAAGGCCATGGTAAGCCTTGAGTATTGATGCATTCGTGTATTTTGACGTATCTTGCTTTTAGTAGCTTTCTCCGTCCCATGCATTTAACCTTTGCATCTATGCAGCTCTGAGAGGAATCCCACTGATGAAGGAGGTGTCGTACGTTGGAGGGGACACTTTGATGCTTGACGAGGAGAAGAAAAGGTAAGAGAGCCTATGGGTTGAGCCACCGGAGCCCAAGAGGGTCCGAGTGGAGGATTCCAAGGTTGACCCATCGGCTCCAGCCTAAGGAGTGACGCAAAATCCTCGTGCTGAAGGTGAGGGAGAAAGCATCTTGTCGGCACCATTTGAAGAGCTTTTGGGGTCGATTGATCCTCCGGCCGTGGGGAAAGATGCTTCTGGACAAGAGTCTGATGCTGGCGTGGCTCATCTTTGTGGCGGTGAGGCAATGGATGGGGTATCGAGCACTGCCCTTTAATTGGCAGGTGGCCGGACTCCTACTCGAATCGGGATGCCCTTTGTAGGCAGATTGGAGGGACCTTGATCTGGGACCCGGGATGAACAGAGGACGGAGATTTAGGCTGACCCCGTTAGCCCATTGGATATTGTTGATTCTCCAAAGGGGGAGATCCTTCCATCTTCCGGAATGCAAGACGAGACTCGCAAGGAGCCTCCCGTGGCGGGAGCAATGATCAAAGGAGAAGACGCACTCGGGAGTCTAGCGATCCTTCTTGAGGGTAGTTCCGAGGTCAATGCCTCATCTATATTTGGCGAGATGGGCAGGCTTTGTGAGCAGGTAACTTCATCTAGCCTTGTCTACTGCTTCGGGCTGCTCCGTCCTTTATCCTTTTAACTTTTTTATGCGGTTTCAAGCCAAAGCGCTTTATAACTAGGCTCTCGCCCTGTATCAGGAAGAGGTGAGCCGTCATGAGCGTGAGAAAGCCTATTTCACCGAACAGGTTACTCATCCCCTATTTTTGCTATCAATGAGCCTTTGTGAAATTCCATCACTATTAACTCCACGGGCCCCAATCTGTGCAGTTTGAGAAGGAGAACGCCCTGCTGAGAGGGGAGCTTCGGGATAGAGATGCTGAAATCTCTGAGCTTAGTCGGAATGTGAGTGAGGTGTCTTTCGAAAGGGACAGCCTCAGGGGGAGAGTTACCTTGATGAGCGTCAGCTCTAGGACGTGAAGGAAGATAGTGGCAAGTATAAGAGCCTCTATTCCGAGCTGGTGGCTGCATTGTTTCGGATCAAAGTTGAGAACGAGGCGCTTGTATCTTTGCATGGGGGATAAGCGGTCATCGTAGATTCTAGCATTGAGAGGGCGTTAGAGGGGGATGGCCCAACTTTACCTCAAGTCGTGGATCGTGCTTGGCCGGGTTCTCGAAGGCTGACCATCGAGGGTGCATTGGAAGGCAGCCCGAGCGGGATTAAAAATGGGGGTGAATCCCAGGAGAGGGGGGACGCCGCCGAGAAGGGGTTGTCGGGGGATTCGTAATCGCGTAGATGCAACCTTTGAGGCCGTCGTTTCGGCAATAGATTAGGATCTATTGTTTTTTCCTGTTGATGTCCCTATTTGTATACAGTACTTTTATTTTGGCATATGTATGAGGAGAATCTTGTGGCTTTGTTTCCCTTATTCCCTTTCTGCTCTGAATGCAGCAAGGATTGGCGAAAAACCCTTAGACCCGCAATATAGCCTTGTGGCCCGTTTAGGCTGGCTTGGGAATTGTCGTGCAGTTGGTTGATGCGGCCTCCGATGTGAACCACCGTGAGGGGTCTTGCACTTTTGCTCAGCCATTTTACGTTAGGTTTCAGGGTCGGGTTTGTTCTGAGCCATATTGGTTTTCGCTCTCCTGTGCCTGCGTGGTCGGGTGATGACGGTATTTATCCCTTGCCCTTGTGCATTTGTATTTGTCTTGTCTTGGGTTCAATCTCCGAGTCGCATTGCGACTCGAGCTTCAATTGAACCTCAAGTTTTTTCGATTGTTAACTATTTTGGATCTGATCTCCAAATCGGGTTACGACTCGAGCTCATTTTAATCCTCAAGTTGTCAATTTTCAAGCTAGGGACAGTGGCTCTTACACTATTTTGGTCGTTGAGACCTTTTAGTGTGTGGTCCGGAGGCTCGTTTTGGCTGGCGTTAATGTCTCTTATGCTTTTGCCCTGGGGATTTTTGTAGGCTTTGTTTTCTGCTCGTTAAGGTCTTCTGAAATAATTTTGCCTGACCCATCGTCAGCTCCGGAAGAACCTCGATTTCAAGTCGTTATCAGCGATGTTTGAGCATCTCGGAAGGTTCATAGTTCGTAGGCTGAGTAGGTCAAAGCCTTATGATTTGGAGCTGACATGGTCAAAGCTCATTTTTGCCTGTTGAGGGAAGCCTGTTTTAATAGGTTCTTTCCGAAGTATATTCGAAGTAGTGGCCTGCGATTTTGTTTAGCGACAGTCGGGCATCCCTGAGTCCCGTTAATTTGGCTGGATCAGCCGTTTTGACCGTAGTCATATGTGTTTGGCCGGAGTCATTTTCAGGCCCGAGAGATAGTTTAGGTGTCTACACCGAAGGTATACCCTTTCGGGATTCTTACAAATGCAACGTATAGCCTAAATTTCGGGATTTTGAGTTTAATGCATGTTGAGGTCTTACAGTTTATCATGCATGTTGAGGTCTTACAGTTTTATCATGCCTGTTGAGGTGTTATAGTTTTTCATGCCTATTGAGGTCTTACAATTTGTGTTGCTTTGTAGAATAGATCTGGTTACACTAAGTCTGCCCGCTCGGGGTCTTACAGTTTCTGGTTTTCTAGTGCATGGTGATTGGCGATAGTCATCGAGTTTACTTAGGCTTGAAGGCCATTATTCGTGAGCTCAGAGTTACCTTGCAGGAGTTTTATGAGCCCGGAGTTCGGACCCTGGGTCGTGCGGGTGTCGATTTATTGATGCTATGTCTCTGAGTATTTCGGGATGCATTTGGTGGAGAGGCCTTCGCTGCGAGCATGTTGAAATCCCCTTTTCTGGAGTACGAGGTGCCAAAAAATATTTTTTATTGCTTGGTATAAATACATGTTGTTTTGTTTTTGCGAGCTCGGCCCGCGCAGGCACGGCTCCTCTGACCGTTCGACCTGGTAGGTTGTTTCCTAACGGAGCTTCGTTCATCATTTTCCCGAGGGGAGGCTAATTGAAAAAGAAGTCTTGTAGGCTCTTTGGATCCTTTTTGTGAAGTGCGTGGACGTCGCCTTGTTAAAAACCTTGCCGGCAAAAACCCGTTTCGGGATAAAAAACCCGATCTAAGAAAAATAGTGCGACGTTTGCTCAAGGATAGTTTTGGGGTTTCACAATTGGATGCCCTAGTAGTAATACTGCTTAAGCATCGATAAATTCCAGTTACTCGGAAGATGCTCGCCTTCCATGGTGCCAAGCTTATAGGATCCTTTGCCACTATCCCAAGGATACAGTACGGATCTTCCCAATTCTGGCCCAGCTTCCCTTCATTAGGGTTTCTGGTATTGAGAGTAACCTTCCTTAAGACCAAGTCTCCGATTTCAGAGTATCAGAGATTCGTTCTTATATTGTAGTACCTTTCAATTTTCTGCTTCTGGGTAGCCATCTGAACTAGCGAGGCTTCCCGACTTTCATCGAGCAGCTCGAGGGTCGTTGCCATGGCTTTGTTGTTCAATCCCTCGTTAGTATGCCAGAATCTGGCGCTTGGTTCCCCGACCTCCACTGGTATTAGTGCTTCAGCGTCATATACTAGAGAGAAGGGTGTCTCCCTGGTGCTCAATTTTGGAGTTGTCCGATATGCCCACAGCACCTCGGCCAGCATTTCTCTCCATTTTTCCTTGGCGCTTTCCAACTTCTTTTTCAAGTTTTGAATGATGGTTTAATTTATACATTCGGTTTGGCCGTTCGCACACGGGTAGTATGGCGTTGAAAGGATTCTCTTGATTTTGTTGTCTTCAAGGAATTGCGTTACCTTTGCCCCGATGAATTGCCTCCCGTTGTCGCATGTTATTTCGGACGGGATATCGAACTAGCATATGATGTGTTCCCATATAAAATTGATGAATTCCTTCTCTCTTATTTTCTCGAAGGCCTGCGCTTCCACCCATTTTGAGAAGTAATCAGTCATAAAAAGAATGAATCTGGCCTTACCTGGCGCCGTTGGCAAAGGGCCGACGATGTCCATCCCCCACTTCATGAATGGCCATGGTGAATGCAGTTGTTCGCCGGGCTGGTGGATCATGGGAGCAAACCTCTGACACTTGTTGCATTTTCGGACGAATTCCCTAGCATCTTTTCCATGTTGTCCTAATAATAACCCGCTCCGATCACCTTTCGGACTAAGGAATCGGCCCCAGAGTGATTTTCCGCAGGTCCCCTCGTGGATCTCTTAGAGCACATAATTTGTGTCGCCCTGTCCCAAGCATATCACCAGGGGGCCATCGAAAGTTCTCCTGTAGAGAGCCCTATTTTCGTCGAGTGAGAACCGATCCGCTTTGGTTCACAGGGCCCTCGATGCTTTTAGATCTTTGGGTAGCTTCCCATCCTTCAGATAAATGATGTATTTGTTTCTCCAATCCCATGTTAGCCTGGTGGAGTTAATTTCCGTGTCACCTTCCTCGACCATATATTTGAACAGTTGGATGACAGTTCCGGGGAGAAGGTCTTCTTATTCAGCGGAAGATCTCAGGTTTGCGAGGGCATCCTCCTCGCAGTTCTGCTCTCGGGGTACATAGAGCAAGGTCCTTTCTTTGAAGCGACGTAATGTGCTTTGGATTTTGTCCAAATACCTTTGCATCCTATCTTCTCGGGCCTCGTAGCTTCCGTTCACTTGGCTTACCACGAGAAGCGAATCGCATTTTGCCTCGATAGTCTCGGCTCCCTAACTTTTGGATAACTCCAAACCCGCAATCATAGCCTCGTACTCAGCTTCATTATTAGTTAGCTTTGTGATTTTTATGGATTGCCTTATTATGCCGCCGACGGGCGGCTTTAGGACTATACCGAGTCTGGATCCTCTTACATTTGTGGAACCATCTGTGAACATGGTCCATACCCAAGAGGACGTGCCTAATTTTAACAGAAGCTCCTTCTCTACCTCGGGCACGAGGATGGCAACAAATTGGCCACAAAATCCGCCAGGATTTTAGACTTTATGGCCATTCGAGGTTGATACTCAATTTCATACCCCCGGAGTTCAATGGACCATTTGGCCAATCCACCCCATAAATTAGGTTTATGTAGTACACTCCGGAGGGTATAAGTCAACAGGACGCAGATACGGTGGCACTGAAAGTAAGGCTTCAGCTTGTGCGAGGCGCTTATCACTACGAGAGCCAATTTATCCAGATGGTGGTACTGGGTTTTGGCGGCCCCTAAGGTTCGGCTTACATAATAAACAATATATTGCATACCTTTCTCTTCTCGGACCAGTACGCCGCTTACCGCTATTTTGGACACGGTCGGGTATAGGTATAGCGTTTTATCCTCCTTGGGTGTGTGCAGCAAAGGCGGGCTAGACAGGTACCGTTTCAGTTCTTTTACGGCATGTTGGCATTCTGGAGTCCATTCAAAGTTGTTCTTTCTTTTGAGTAGGGCAAAGAAATGGTGGCTTTTGTCTGATGATCTCGATATGAATCTGCCTAGGGCCGCAATCCGCCCTGTTAGCCGTTGAACGGCCTTTACGTTGTTCACCACCGTGATCTCTTTGATGGCCCTTATTTTTTCCGGGTTGATTTCTATCCCCCTGTTTAAAACCATGAAGCCCAGGAATTTTCCTAAGCCTACTCCGAAGGCACACTTCTCAGGATTTAGGTTCATGTTGTAGCTTCTGAGGATGTCAAAAATTTCCTACAAATGGGTCAGATGGTCCTCTGTGCGTAGGGATTTGACTAGCATATCATTAATATATACCTCCATTAATTTACCTACTTGGTGCTCGAACATTTTATTAACTAGGCGTTGGTATGTTGCTCCCGCATTTTTTAGCCCGAAGGGCATTATGTTATAGCAATATGTACCGTATTTTGTAATGAATGATGTCTTTTCCCTGTCCTCGAGGTTCATCTGGATTTGATTGTACCCCGAGTCGGCATCGAGGAAAGTGAGAGTCTTGTGGTCGGCCGTAGCATCGATCAGGCAATCGATGTTAGGCAATGGGAAGGAATCTTTGTGGCACGCTTTGTTCAAATCTTTATAGTCTAAGCACATCCTTAGCTTGTTCCCCTTTATTGGCACTACCAATACGTTAGCTAGACATTCGGGATACTTTACCTTCCTAATGGATCCGATTTTAATACGTTTCGCTACTTCCTCTTTGATGAAGGCATGTTTTACCTCGGACTGTGGCCTTCTCTTTTGCTTCACGGGTTTGAATTTGGGGACAACATTTACTATGTGGGAGGTTATTTCCGGTGGGATACCTGCCATATCTAAGTGGTACCAGGCAAAACAGTCGATATTGTTACTAAGGAATTTAATAAACCCTGTCCTGAGTTCGGGGGTCAGCCCCATTCGCAGGTATACCTTGCGATCCGGGAGGTGTTTAATCAAAACAGTCTGCTCCAGCTCTTCAACTGTTGACTTGGTCGCATACGATTCCTCGGGGGCGAAGAAGTCTTCTTCATCATCTTCAAGGGTCTGCACGCTTCCCTCCTCGTCCGAGGCCGGGCATGTAGGGGTAGGCGTCTCATGGTGGACCACAAACATTTCCCTCGTTGCCCACTGTTCTGCATGTATGGTCATGATGACATCCCTTGTAGGAAACCGTATCACCTGGTGCAAGGTTGAGGGCACTGCCCTTATGTTGTGTATTGAAGGCCTACCAAGTAAGGCGTTGTATCTCATGTCGCCGTCGTTGACTTGAAACTCGGTGTTTTGTGTTGTGCCAAATGTGTTGATCGGGAGGGTGATCTCTCCTTTTGTTTCTTCTCCGATCATATTGAGGTCGTGGAGGACTCTAGGGGTAGGAACAACTTGATTGAGCATCCCCAACTATTCTACTACTTCTGCCCTGATTATGTTGACCGAGTTGCCTGGATGCACGAGCACGCGATTTATCCTAGTGTTGTTTGAGAGAAACGAGATTACTAGCGTGTCGTTGTGCGGTTCCATCATAGCCTTGAGATCCTTTTCACTGAATAAGAGGGTTTCCTCGGGTAAGCATTTTCGGGTCGGTCCCTCTTTTATAGCGGACGTTCTCATTTGTTTGGACATGGGTCCTTGGGGAATGCTGGTTCCCCCAATGATCATGTGGACACCGGTCTCTAGGTCGGTCGTGCCTTTTTCTCTATCGCCTTTGAGGTTCCGGCTTCCCATTTCACCAGTCGAGCTAGGCGCTCTGTCCTGAAGCGCAGATCTTGGGCAAGAAAAAGTGTGAAAGATAACTTGCGTTTTTGCAATGAAACCAGCAAGAAAATAATCACAATTATTTTTAGCCCCACGATGGGCTCCAAACTGTTTACCGTGAAAATGGTAACAATAATTAAATTTGTAAATGGAATTCTAAAAATACGTGATCTATTTTTATGCTAGTTTTTAGAGCAAATGATGCTAATAATGTGGACTTTAATGATGAAATGCAAGCTAAAACGAGGCAGTAATCAAACCGAGGGGCCTACTACCCGGATATAGGACTGGTCGATGGGGACCTTGAGGTCGATGTTCGGGTCGAGCTCGAGCTATCGGGGATAGTCGGGAATAGGATAACAACTAAATTATGATCAAACAAAGCACAATATGGCCAATACCAAGCGATAGAATGAAGAACAAGTAAGAAAGAGATAAATATTAAAGTGGCCTCGGGCCAGCGAGAACGAGCAAGTTAGAAAGAAGATAGAGAGAGAGAGCGAGAGAGAGATATTATTGCACTTGTGGAGAAATGAACAACAGCAGCCGAGCCTATAAAGTGATGGGGATCCCCTTTATATAGGAGGGGAATCCGTTATAATACAAAATATGTTATCCGTAAAGGTATGGAGATAGGATGGCTATACGTGACATCTTGAAAATAGGCCACGGATTGACCAACCTTGTCAGGTTAAGCCGCGTGCCTTGGGAACTCCCCATTTTCCTGTTGTAGCCCGCTGTATTTGTTGGACTGTGATATCCTTCGGACCGATATATGTCGAACCTCGAGGATGAGTCTCGACCTTGGCTTCGAGCTTCAAGGCACATGACCGCGAGATGGTCCTTATGACGGGGAAATCGAGCCCCCAGATTCGCCATATACAACCATGTACCAACAACAACAATAGCAAGAGAAATCCAGAAACATATAATTATCAATAACAAGACACCATATAGCAACAACAATTCACAAATACTTCACGACGAGCGGCAAGCTCCGATTGGAATCTGTATGCCCCATATCACCCTTATGGACTTCATAATTCAACTTAACAGTATCATTAACATGATAATGAAGTCATTAATAAATGACGATTGATTCCAGCCTTATACCATATATTATAACAACGAAAACAATCCACAACTCCAACTATCCTCAATTAGCAACTTTATTTACTAGTTTATGTCTAGTCTATCCATTTAACTTAATCAATATCAAGATAACCTTAATACATGCAAGAACACAATATGCATGCCTCGTACGAAAACTTCAAGTTAAAATCCAAGTTATATTTAGATTACAACAGCCCTCAATGGCAATACAAAACCATACAAGTGCATAAGCTAATCCAATTATTATCTTGTAGTTTATCATCCTAACAACTTAACCAACATACAAACAAGCTTAAGCACAATTGTTAGGCTGTTATAATCACCTTAGCCAGTGCAACAACTTGAAATTTCAGCCAAACACAACCCACAACTATCATTAATGACAATACAACCTCAAAGAGGTGTTGTTCTTCACTAGAACTAATGTTTGATGTTGAAATATGGTGTAATCACTTTGGAATCACTTCAAACCCTTATGGTACATGTCTAGGAGGGTAAAGAGAAGTTTGGTGATGAAGTTGATTCGAAAATGAGCAGAAGATAGGTGTCCAAATCGTTTTTAGAGTGAAGTAGATCGAGCACCGCCTAAGTGGATGTCATTAGGGGTGTCAATGAATATTTGAAAACCGACTAAACTGACCGAACTGTACCGCACCGAATCGATTTTTAGGTTTCTTTTAAAGAAACCGTACATTTTTATATAAATGTATAACTGTACCGATAATTAGGGTAGGTTTTTATTTTATAAAAATAACCAAAAAAATACCAAACCGTACCGATTAAATTTTACAAGTGGAAAATTTATATAGTAAGTTTAAAACTAATAAAGCATTAAATTTTTCATTGGGCCTTGGAATTATGAAAATTGTTACAAGCCAACAAGTAATTAAACTCAAAATATTAATTCCTAAAACCTATTATGCTACTTATACTTAAACTATGTTATTTCAAGCATCTTTATTAGCAAGACACAAAGTATTCTAATGATTATGAGTAGCAAACTACAATGTATTGAATATGTTTCCTTTCATATAATTTGGATTTATATTTTTGAATATTTAATATAGACTTTATTCTTGAGTCTCCGTTTGTTTAATATCTTTCCACTCGTGTGATTTATATTTTCTTCGCTTTTACTTGGCTTCTTTTACGTTGTTGTTAAATAGCTGGTGGATCTATAATCTAGTCATCTTTCATATTTTTTTAATTCATTATCCTTTCAATAGTAAAAATGTCTAGAAAGTTTTGCTAAGTCCTATAAAAGAACATAAGTTATTGCATTCTACTTCTACTAGTGAATTTTATATGATATTTAAAAAAAATTACCGAAATGTATAGATACCGAAGTGAAACCAACATGATTGGGATGGTTACAAAAAGTCTAATTTTGGTTATAAATAATATAATAACCAAAAAAATTGATATGGTACAAATTTTATAAAATAACCAGCCGAACCGAACCATTGACCCCTAGGTCCCGTGGGAGCTGCTTGCGCAGCCTCGCGAAAATGTGAATATCTCTATATTCCAATGCTCGACAAATAGTTCAATGCGTTGGAAACTAGACTCATAGATTCTCAATTAGGTAGATAGACCATCAAAAAATTCCTAGTATATTAGCAGAAAACCTCAGCTACATTTGACCTAATTTTCAGCACATTATGAATGTAACTTGTGATGACCTTTGCCAACTTTTGTTCCACAACTCTCTTGCCTTCAAACCATAGCAAATGACTATCATACGACTAAAATAACTCATAGCAAAACCTCCTTATCATGTTAAGAACCCTAGTCTCACCCCAAAGAAGATGTTATAACATTCCAAACTTGTCGACGTTTGACAACACTTATTTTCTTCAATTAGTTTAGCTTCTAAGCTTTCCAACCTTCTTGGTACTCGTTATTCATGATATTAAATATTTGTAACCTCCAATGTAACATGATTAACTTACTTTATATGCTTCCAAATATAATCTTATTTATGAGCTTATATCAATTGACTTATACGAAAACATGAGGTGTAACACTAATAATCAGACTCCTAATTTACTTAGCTGCTGTAAATATTTAGTTTCCTCTTCTCTCTTAGCCTTTAAATACGATTTATCTATCTTCCCATATGTGGCTCAGGGTATTAGTTATTTACTTTAGCCTTTCGTGGATGCTATGGAACATCCATGATATAACCTTCTAACAATTAAAGCCTTTGTTTGTGACTTGAATTTAATTCTTTCTTTTAACTTATACTAGACTCTCCTATAGATGTATGAATGGATACATATTTGATGCATTGATAATACTCTTAATATTAAATGCGTTCATAATGTAACTAACTCAGAGACATTTAACTAATAATTCCTTTCGTGCCTTCTCAGCTTTCTTTAAACGTAATCAATTACTTATCCTGATCTTTCTGGCACTTGTTGCATGAATACATAGGCTTATCTTAGTTCCCACACATGCTGGAATATTGTGCAACTCATATGATCACGGATATTACTTTTGATTTTTTTACTTTCCGTTTATTAGCCACGATAGGTGCCACTTTCTTATGGAGTGCATACAATGTTGTAGTGAGACTGTTGTTACAAGACTATTTCTTTTTCAAGTTACTATGCTTAGGTTGAAGCCTTCTTTCATATCTCCTCATCTAGTCTTTTATTGTAGTACTTAGGGAAGACTCTTTGACTCTTGTAAAGTTGCGAGATTATTACATCATATACCCGATGAAATTTTTGATGTTCTTACTCACCTATAAATATCCTCAGTTACATACCTTTGTGCCCTTGTTCTTATTGGGTTACTTCCGAACTAAAATTTTTTATTGCTTCCCCGTGGCACTCTCTTTTATTTCAGTAAAACTTATATGAAAACTATAACTACCTCATATCCTATTTGAATATTTCTCAAGGATTACGATGGCGTGTCTGCAAGACTAAATTCCCTATGCTGGGGTTCACTAGGTTTATCTTGCACAATCTGATGATTTGTCTGTATCATATTGTCTAGCCATAACTACACTCTTCCTGAATCAACTACTAACTACTCATTGGTCCATTCTCATATCTATATATCGCGTAATCTCTCTTGGGTTGTTTCCTTTTCTTAGCTTACCTCTTGCACTGGCTCCTTATGTATCAAGTGTTCAGTCGCACTTATTTATCAATAACATCCTGGTAGGGAACTTTTACTATATCTCATCGCCATCATCCTTGCATAATGTTTTGATTTTATAACATATCTGTAGGATTTGAATAAATGCAATCTCATCCCTTTCTCCTTTTTACCGCATTCTTCCTTTACTATTCCATGGTTACCTCTTCATCTTTGGCGTATTTTTACACCTTCACTAATTCTTACTTGCCTTGTGGTAATCCTTCTGTACCAAGGATAACTGAATTCCTTATGCATGAGGTTGACACCTAGCATAACTGCCATTTAGTCACTTCAGCTTAACTCTACTCACATTGCCTTCTTCAAGGAAGCATATTCTTGAATGGTCTTTAAATGTTATTCTTCTGTTGTCCATTCTATTTTTGTCGGAACACGGTCTCTGAAATTCTCACGATGTCTACTATTATCAAATCCTTCGGTCCCTAATTCATGTTCGATTTATCTTATTTACTAGCCTATGTTGATTTCTATTACTCCGGGATGGGGGGGGTCTAACTTAGCCTTCTAGTAATTGCATTGGAGTTGCCAACTTATTTTATCAAAATAAGGAAATGACTTTATGGCTTATACTCTTTTATTATCTCAAGGCCTATCACCTCTTATGTTTTTCTTCACTTGACTATAGACTCTGTCATCCTATCATTTTTTGATTTACCGTTATCGCCCATTTATCACATCTTACTCATAATGCTTCAATTACTCTTTTGTTATTCTCCTGCTAATATTTTTGTCTCTTACCTTATTCTGAAAACTTCAACAAAATATTCTTTCGCTTTTATCTCCCCTTGCTCCATCTCACTAGCTCTTTGGGTCGTTTAACATTGTCTTTATACCAGGGGTCCAAGTCATAATAAGGTAAATAGTTATCCCTTCTAGGATTCCAGTGCTTATCTTCTGAAGTTTTTGAACATTCTAGTATTCATATCACCATCTGGGTGTCTCACAAGGAGAACTATTACCACGTTTGCAATATCTTTCAAAAATGTCATCTAATGCTAACAATCCGTCTACCATTTTGGTTTACTGTAATCCAGCTGGATCTTGATATCTCACCCTTCTCATAAACTATATCTGTTAGCTCCCATAGGCATAACTGAGATGGGTGTGGCCAATAGTAAATACATTTGTTACCGTTGAAGGTAACTTAGAATGCTTATATTTCTATGCTTGAATTGTAAATACTAACAATCTTCACTAATTTGGTACCTCGTACCCTCATTCACCTTGTTTTTGTTACCTAATGGAACTATTCTCTTACCTTCTGATACGCCAGTAGCCTACTATTCACGAGGTGTGTTTGATATCCACATCGTATGGTCGTAAGCTGCATTTTTGCATATATGGTATGCACAATCTGATAGGGCCTCAAATAGGTCCACGTCGTCAAAAACTCTCTCTCTCTCTCTATTAGTGCCCTTACCTGTTGTTGTATTAGCCCTCTAGCTAGTTGTAATCTTCATAATTGCAAACATCTCTGCATCATTAACAAGCAAAAGTCCTGACTCAAAGTCTTATGACTCAGCTCTATAGCACGATTTGGATTTGAAAGAAGGGTAACAGACTCCTAATTGCCTTGTAGCATCTTATTTTTATTGTGTGGTACACAACACATCTATAAACAAGGCTCTACTAGACACGGTTTGTAGACTCTCTAGGATAGAACTGCTGCCCCCAAACATGGGAAGGCGTGGCCGGCACCCAGTGGCGTACTCGTCCCGAGCGTACCACTTTGTAACTGTGAACTATGGAGGGGTAACCCTAAACTTAGGTCGATGAGGCCTACGTTCAAATTGACAATACCAATCAAGGTCGACGAGGAAATATTTGGTACAATCTGAAAATAACATATCTCTCATTTGAGGGGTAAATATACCCAAGAGCTCATATATATAACTATGCAGGCCGACGTCGCCGCCATGAATGTCTCCAACCAGTAATACCAAACAAACTTATACAAAGAGCTAGCAAAGACATAGTACTAATAAACAAAATACACAAGACTCGTCTACAAGACTATAGAGATAACTGAACTATATCATGGTCGGGATAGATCCTTGACCTACCCATCAAACATGTATATATAATGTAGACTCCAAAGTCTAGACCGGGTAACTCCGGGGAAGTGGATCTGACTCTCTCTACTGGTAATGTCTATCCAGCTATCTATCACGACATGCAGGCATGAAATGCAGTGTCCCTAGCTGTCACGACCCAAAACTAACCCTGTCGTGATGGCGCCTAACGTTGTACTAGGCAATACCACACACTACCAAAACCAAGCAATATTTTCATTTTTAAGACAAAACCAAAGCTATTTAGCAATAAACCTGCATAAGGAGTTTAAATCAAAACAACAATGTGGAAAGAAAGCCCGACATCAGGTTGTCACTAGTCATGAGCATATACTACAACCGTCTGACAAGATCAAGACAAACATAGCCTGGAAATAACTGAATACAACTAAGAGAGGGTAAGGAGGGAGAAAAAAGGCACTGCGATCGCCAGGCAACTATCTTACTAACTCCGATGGACCTGCCACTAAGTAATCAACACCCGCTACCGGGTTCAGAAATACTTGGATCTGCACACAAGGTGCAAGGAGTAATGTGAGTACGCCAACTCAGTATGTAATAAAAGTAAATAGAGACTGAGCAGTAGTGATGTGCAATAAAACAGATATAGTTCATATCATGAAATATCAG
This sequence comes from Nicotiana sylvestris, assembly GCF_000393655.2. Taxonomy (NCBI): domain Eukaryota; kingdom Viridiplantae; phylum Streptophyta; class Magnoliopsida; order Solanales; family Solanaceae; genus Nicotiana; species Nicotiana sylvestris. The sequence continues at coordinate 93,007,275 of NC_091064.1, read as the reverse complement.
TCAAATAAAGTAGGCTTTTAAAATTAGGATTTTGGATCAACTCAGCTCATTTAAATCCAGTTTCAGTAAAACCATTTAAAACATCTTATAACAGTTTTCAACGAAGTAATGAAACAGTGAGTAAAAATGATGAAAACATAAACAACCCCTCATGCAAAACTCACTCGTATACAACCACTCGGGCAACATAAATCAAGAATGGCCCCTCGATGAACACCACTCGTGAACAACCCCTCGGGCAAACATGAATCATAAACAGTCCATCGGACAAACCTCACAGTCACTAATATACAACCCCTCAGGCATTACCTCACAATCGCTCGTAAAAGCCTCTCGGGCTCAATATGAATCAAGAACAGCCCCTCGGACAAAACATCATATCACTCACTCTGGGTACCGGCGCTCAACTGGGGGTGTACATACTTAGAGGGGCTCCTACAGCCCAAGCGCTCTAACAAGCTACCTTGTGGAATAAATCAATCAGGCCCACGGCCTCACAAAAATCATGAATCAATAACAGCATGTTGCGGCATGCAGCCTGATCCCATAATATCCTCACAACACAGGCCCCAGGCCTCACTCAGTCAGAAACCTCTAAAGCTACTCGGGCTATCAGTAAAACAGGGTGCTCGTCCCAAAATTATTTTATGCATCAAAATAGAGTAATAAAGACTAAGTTATGAAATTATTAAATACAGCATTACTTAGTATAGATCTTAAATCAAAAACAGTGAGAGCATAATAAGAAAAAGTGCCTAAGGGTCCAAACAGCTCTGGCACAAGACCCAAATATGGCATTCAGCCCAATTTATAGAAAAATATTTCTAAAACACATAAGTATCATATAATTTAAGTCAAATACGCAACTTTATGGTTGCTACGGGACGGACCAAGTCACAATCTCCAATGGTGCACGCCTACACGCCCATTACCTAGCATGTCTGTCACCTCAAAATAGTAAAGAAATGTGAAATTCGGGGTTTCATACCCTCAAGACTAGATTTACAATCATTACTTACCTCAAACAAGTCAATTCCAATACCGAGCAAGCCAAGCGATGCTCCAAAAATGCCATCTCACGCGTTCCGACCATCGAACGGCTCGAAACTAATAAAAAACAACTCAAATACATCAAACAATGCTAAATCAACCAATCCCAATTGATAATGGTCGAATCTTTAATTAAAAGCCCAAAATCGGCTAAAAAGCCCAACCCGGGCCCGCATCTCTGAACCCGACAAATCTCACAAAATTCGACAACTTATTCAATTATGAGTCTAACCATACTAGTTTCATTCAATTCCGACTATGAATTGATGTTCAAAACTAAATAATTTACTTTATGAAACTTTAGGCAAAAATTTCCAAATTTCACTTTGAAATTATCAATCAAATGCCAAATACGAAGATGGATTCATGAAATATAACCAATAGGGAGTAGAGAACAATTACCTCAATACATATGATGAAAATCACCTCAAAATTCGCCCAAATCCGAGCTCCCCAACTCAAAATATGACCAAATGAACAAACCCTTATTTTATATATTTTTCTGTCATCTATTCTGCCTCGATTCTCATGCCAAACGATCCCGAATTTTGCTTTTGATGCCTCCAATGGATATCTAATGAAATTTTAGTCAAGTTAGGCTCTTGAATCACTCCATTTGACCTTATATTGAAGGAGATATGTTGGTTTCAATATTTTAAAATAGTGTAGATTTTTAAATACGAATTCAGTGACAATTTCGTGATTAATCTAAAAAAAATTTGGCAACCCAATTCTTAGTAAAATGACCATAAAATCCTCATACGATGTCCAAATTCGTCGATTGTTTTTGATATGACTCCATAATTATGATACTCATCTGATGCTTTAATAAAACAGAAATCGGAGCTTATTTGTTTAATGAAGTACCATTTATGCTTGGAAAACGATGTCAAAATATAAAAAACGAGCGCAACACAATCCAAACCTATCCGAAACTCACCCGAGCCCGTCGGGAACCTATTGGAATATACCAACAAGTCTCATATCATAACACAGACCTACTTGAGGCCTCAAAACACACATAACAACATCGAAAAGACGAATCACAACTCAATTTGAAATCAATGAACTTTTAAACTTCAAAATTCCACCACTGATGCCGAAACCTATCAAATCATGTCTGATTGACCTCAAATTTTTAATGACTATCACATTTGATATTATAGACCTTCTCCAACATTCAGAATCAGAATCCGATCTCGATATCAAAAAGTTTACTCCCGGTCAAACTTTCGAAAATTCTAATTTTCGCAATTTCAAGCCAAATTCTACTATAGACCTCCAAATCACTGTTGATACTCAATTTTACCCTATATATTTTAAATATGAATAAATACCTTCAAAATAACATGTATATGCATATATAAGCATGCACCAGAGTTTTATAATATTTTTCATAATTTTAAGGATTAAAATTGACTTATTTCCTTCTCATTTATTCATAAAATCCCCAATAACTATTTCCCAAATTATTGTTATAGTGATTTATTAATTTAATTCCTATGCTTATGCCAAAATATGGTTAATATATTTTTCATGCATTTTAATAATTGCATTTGGTATTTTTAAGCTAAATTGCATACAAATATTAGCCCGTTTAATGTATAATTACATTTTATATGCGTAAAATTGGTCCCTATATTTTTAAAATGATAAATATATATTTTAAATCATTTTGGTACATAAAATAATTTTTCATAAATTGATTAGTACTTATTATAAATTAAATAGGGAAAATTAGCTATTTAAATTATAGACAGATTTAGCTTTCAATTGTAGCTTAAATCAAACCTAACCCCCAGCCCAATTTCGTACCCAATTACCCGACCCAAACCCTGAACCCGCCTACCCAACCCAATATCAATTAAATCCTAGCCGTTGATCTTTCAGATCAACAGCCCGTATCAATTTTTTCCTTTTTTAATTCCTAATACCCCCTAACCCTAATCATTCTATACACACCGCCGCCTTCAAATTCTCTCATTTCCTCTCTTCTCTCAATCTAACCCTAACCCTTTCAACCGCCTCCCTTCTCCTGTCCTCTCCCGCGACCACCCTTAAACCCCAAGCCTCCAATGGATCCTTCATTGCCTCGCTCATATTCTCTGAGGCCTTCAACGGCATTGGGGCACGCCAAATTACATCTAGGGTTTGCTGTTTTGGCTGTTCATGGCTACTCCGGTGTGATTTCAAGCAAAATCACACTGTATTTGCTATGATCTTTGATGTTCTAAATAGGTTCTTCCATCTCTATTTGGGTTTCTTTTGAAACCCTAATTTTCGTTTGCATCTCCTATATATGTGCTATTTTTAAGTGATTCGAGTCTGTTCCTTCTATGTTTTGCACTATTCTCGAACCTCTTTTGCAGTCAATCATGCTATTAATTGACTTCTTAAGACTTTCTTTGATTGAAATGTGTTGAACCTAGCCTCTATTACCTATTGCGTACTTGTACTATGCAGAAAAATAATTCCATATTTGTCATGTTCAGCCTTATACGATTTATTTTCTTACTTTTCATGTGTCTGTGACCGTTTGAGGTTAACTCCTCCATTAAAAGGAGTACTTGCCTTGATTTTCTGACTGACTGATTCTGAGTTCTATTATTACTAATGGACTCTGATTTTACCATATTTACTACCTGTTTTCAAATTATAAATACCCTAGTCCTTCATTAGCACAACACACGAACTCTTGGTTCAAAAAGTATCTCTCACACACAAACTTTCTGCTTTTTTTTTTGTACTACTTGCTACCGCTTTAAGTTAGCTGGCTGCAAGCCAAGGCTAACCATTGTCCTCTCTTGTTCTTTCACTCTGCTTACAATCCTCTTTATTGGTATGTTCTAGTTTCAATTCAAAGTTCCAACAACAATATGATTTTCTTACTGCTTCAGTTCATTTTATTTCTAGTTTGCTTCTATTTGTGGTTTTGTTGTGAAACTCTTACTTGATGGTCACATTATTAGCATGTTATTATGTCTTCCCCTTCCTTTAGATCAGCATGTTACCCCTCTGTTTGTTTCTGAGCATGTCTACACCAATCATCTCTTACTTGTTATGTGTTTACATCCATGAATCCCCAAATTCCTATCACCTCTGCATGTGAGTTTGTTCTTTATGTCTGATTTTGTGACTCTGTCTGGTCAGCTGCATCTGAGCATGTTTATACTAATTCTTGGATATTTTCTTAATTGTGTGCTCTATGTATTCCAAACCCCCTTGACCCATGTGTGTGACTACTGAATTTACTTTGGTTCCGTGAACTGGCTATCTACAAACCTATCTTAAGGTTTGGACTTCTGTTCATCTCTTCAATCTCTTTTCAAACAATCTCTGTTGTTTTACTACAATACTTTCAAACAGACTTTCTTTTTAATACAGTTTTTTACTAAAACATTTCAACTTGTGTCAATCACTTTTCACTCTACTCTTAGTCAATAAGTTCTGCCCCCTCCAGTATTTGTACTACCTTGGGATCCTTTTGAGAACCCTCTAAACTCTGGCATACTGAGGCTGGCTCTTCCACACTGCACTTGTTCAATTTTTCGGTACCAAGTCTAGGTGTAAGCACTGCCGGGATCCTTGAGATCCTTAGGGAACTTTGATGCACCTAGACTATGTCATTATCTATGGAATTGAGGCATTTGAGGTCATTGGAAGCTTTGGGAATATGAGCCTAATCGAAGGCTCCATATAGAATAGCTTCTTATTTTTTATTTACTTATGTAATTCATTCATTGACCTGTAATAACTTGTAAATAAATATTGGGGTATTTAGTTAAAAGGGTGGGTAGATACATGTTTTATAGGGTAATTCGGGTAGAAATCATGTTCATAGGACTTTACATTTAATTTGATTGCTTTATCGAGTAGAAATCATGCTTATAGGGCTTCACATTTTTAGAAACCATTCCTATAGGTTCCAAATAATCATGCTTTCAATGTCTTAAAATTTGATTAACTAATAGATGTCATGCTTATAGGACTTAATTCAGATTTTGGTACAACGAGTGTTTTATATGTTTCCATGCCTGCAAGTCTTTTAATATTAGTATTAAACGTAGATATCATGCCTATAGGAAATCATACTCTAATTCATGCTTGTTAATCTAAGATAGTCTGAATAATTCAACTTAGTCTACGCTTAGTTCATTTCTGAATTGGTTTAATTAAGTGTTCCATATTTCCTGAAACAAGTTCTTTAAAACTGCCTTATTCTCATTAGATACCATGCCTATATGTGTTACAGAAAATCCGTTGCAAAACCTGCTTTGTTTCACTATACAAATGTGCTAATCAGTACCCCGCGTATAGGCAAGTCCTTAGGGAGTTTTTCAAACCTGCATCTCTAAAACTTTTTCTATTGCTTAATGTTTTTTTGATCCTAACAGGCTTTAAAAATCCACAGGCAGCTGCTAGGGTCACTACTCCTGAGTTTCCAAAAAAATAAATTGTCTGTCTTCTGCATATTCACCTAGACATTCTGCTTTAAGATACTGCCTAAAAAAAGCCTTTAATTGTGCTTGAGTCGTGCTTTTTGTGTGCTTGTTTGAGGAGGAAACTTTGAGCCTTATTTGCTCCCTTTTAATGTGCTGAAAGTCCTAAGTGTTTTGCTTGTTGCCTTAGAATTTTCGCCTTTAAAACCTTCGAGGTTCGTCTAGAACCACGTATAGGTAGAGGTCCTAACTCCCCCCAAGACCATTAAGAAGGGACGGGAAGCAGCACACAATAGAAATCGTTGACAAAACACTCGCTTTGCATGACCACTAAGGGGATGGGAAGGGTAGATATGGGATATGATGACTACGTGCTAATATCATGTGTAGCCCCTCATTAAGGAGTGTTTACCGGACATTGTGTAGGGTGATCCTATAGGATAACCAACCTAGGACCCCTCCTTTACCAAAATTCCTGTTTTTATTTAAACATTTGTTTTACAACTTGTCAAAATCTTATTACTTGAGTTATTTTACATGCGTTAGTTTCAACCTATTTGATTCAACTGATTACTTTTAATAGACTAATTTGTCAATAAATGTTCGGTCGGGACCCACAGTTGTGGACCGAGATGGGTGCCTAATACCCTCCCCTTGGGGTTACTTCGAGCCCTTACCCTAATCTTTGGTAATGCAAACCAATCCAAGAGTTAATCACTCTAGGTTCCCTAACGCACCAGAATTCGTTAGGTGGCGACTCTTCTAATACCCAATTCCCAAAGGGAAAGGGGCCATTACACCACGTGAATGTCGAAACCCGGACTTCCCCGTCAAAAAGGGAAAAAGGGGGCGCGACAGCATGGCGACTATGCTGGGGATTTTTTTAGGTTCTTACAATAAAGAACTTGTCTTTTACAAATTAGTCCAAGCATGCTTATCCCATACCCTTCTCCCTTATTTGAATTTAACTATCTATTTTTCAAGCATTTATGATTTCTTTATTGTCCTGAAACTGACTTGTCTCTATGTTTTCTTTTCCTGTAACTATATTTCAATTATTTAAATGTTGTATTTATTTTTCCTATGTAAAAATACTTGACTACATGTGATTAATTGCTGCATAAATCATGCTCTGCATTATATTCCACTCGTGCGTATCAAATTCTATAGCAACGCTTTAATGAGTGATTGCGCTCTTCCTATTTACTACCCTTAAATTCGAAAAGGCTTATTTGTTGTAAAACCAGTCGATCAGTGGTGCAATCGACTGTTCCATGCCTTCCCACTCCAGTTGTCCACTTGAGGGTACCAGTCTAAAACCCCATAGAAACCTTACTCTGTTTAAAATTGTGCATGCATCATGGTCAAACCTTGTCGGATCAGTTATGTTGTCCATATAATGATCCTTTAAGATAAGCCTTATCCAAAATCTATCGATTTTTTCATAATCCCAACGGACACAACCACGTTCTGTGCAATAATTTGGCAAACTAAATACCGATATGTTTATCATAAAAGTATAAATAGTCGAGTCCGGTGGGGGTAAGGTCTAACCCTTTTGTTTTGCAAAAAATGAGGCATGAGGTCCCCAAATTCGGTATGGTTAGCAACATCCTACCATTGCTTCTAGATTGGTGGTAGGACCTTTCCTCAAGTGACAAGAAGCATGTGAAAAAGTACCTGGGTAACTTGCCTTCCTTGCTAGATATTGAACCAAACAACAAATTGATCGAGGCTTCCACTTTATTCTGGGATAATGAAAGAGTTGTGTTCCGTTTCGGTGACATAGAGATGACACCACTTCTAGAGGAAATAGGAGGACTTGCATAACTGACTTGGGTCAGTCCTGGGCTTTTGATACCAGAAAACCATACAGGCAGGGGATTTTTGAAAATGATGGGGCTGAAAAAGAATGTCGACCTAGTGTGCTTAAAAGATTCTTAAATACCTTTTGAATATCTGTACGAGTGGTATGGCCATAGCAATTCTTTCCGCACCTACCATGGTGAGATCTCCCTCACTTCACTGGGTCACATCCACCGCAGAGTGTTTGTATTCATTGTGTGCTTTCTAGGCCTGATAGTGTTCCCAATGAAAAAGGGAAGAGTCCACACTAGGTTGGCCATGGTCGCTAAGACTCTAATGGAAGGGATTAATGGACAGACATATACCATAGTCCCCATTATCATAACCGACATCTACAAGGCTCTAGAGCGCTGTTAGATATGGGTAAAGCATTTCGAGGGTTGTAATCTGTTGCTGCAATTATTGTTGCTGGAGAATATGCAAAAGGATCGCTATCATCAAGAATTTCCACGAAGGGCTTGGAATGACCACATTGCCTTCCATCAGCGTAAGCAGATGACCTACATTCCAGACAGATTTGCTCAGCTGGAAAGCGCCAAAGAATAGGTAGAGTTCTTCGACAATCTGGCCGAGGAACAGGTGCAGTGGATAGTTGAATGGTTCCCAACAGACGAGTTTATTATCAGGTCCAGGGATGCTCCGAACTTGGTGCTGATCGGGTTGAGAGGGTTATATCCATATATCCCTATACGAGTTATGAGGCAAGCAGGAAGAAAATAGGTTGCACCAAGGTTTGTCAAGATGAGTCATTTCAGGGCGGATTTCCAATGTGACGATGTCCCCTACAAGTGCCAAGCTCAGCACATATGGCACTGCAAAATAATTGTGGAGAAAAGCACTGTTGAGCTAGACAAATATCATGCAGGGTGAGAGCCTCTCTACCCAACATGGTTGGAGGACAATCTGAAGGGAATGGTTACACCGAGGACTGGTCGAGCGAACAGAATCATAGACGAGGAAGCTAAAGCTCAAGTCAAATAGCACAGGCTGCACAAGAGGGTCCACGACTCTGAGAATGATCATCGGGAAATACAAGATAGGAATGTGAGGTTGATCGAGGAGTGGAAAGAAATGGCAATCACTTTCAATAAGAAACTGGAATATCTGGAGCGAGGAATAGTGGAACATGAGGGCAAAGTCATAAAGAGGATTGAAAATTGCCAGAATGCTGAGGGAGCTGAGGGAGGACATCTGGCCAGTGCCTACTTGCTACTGGGACTGCACGAGCTGGGAGATCTGTATGATGGAGTCCGAGAGATCGAATCTGGGGAAGGTCCTTCTGGGACTAAATAGATTAGATTTACTTTCTTTTCCCAAAATGTAATAAGGCCAAGTGCCAGTAGTGACTTGTTTTATTATTATGTTAGTGTCATTTTGGGATTCGTCTATTTTTATATTATGAAATGAAGAATTTATTGGAATTTGAAGTTCCCCAAATTTATTTGTCGCTAGGCCTACCTCGGGCACAACGAGGCTCCCAAATTAGGATACGAGTTTCCATTTCGCTATATGTGTTTAAATACTGCAAACATTTCCGAATCCTCATTAACTTGTTACCTTTTCGTTTTTGCTTATATTTATGATTATTCCCTTCCCCTTAGGTTGGTTCACTCATACTGGCCTCATTAGCGTATCACACCAGGTCTTTGTCGTGCCCTAAATAACCAGCTGCTAAGGGCATAACCCACCAGCACCATAAAATCAGCGAACCCCGAAGACCCCTCGAGAAGCGAAAGCAACCTCATGACTGCATACGAAAAGGGTCGGAATGAGCCGACACCAATCAAAGGCACCGACCATTAGCACCGCCTCCGATCTCGAGGTAATGCTCAACCCCGAAGACCTCCGCCATAGCGAGACAGTTCCCCAACAAACCAACAATGCCTTCACCAAATTGGCATATAGCCTCAAGAAAGCTAGTTTACGAAGAAACAGGCATCCCTAACAAACGCCCATGCAAAACAGATTCCGGTTAATGACCAGTGCGGCCCGTAGCACGGCCAGGCCTCCATCTAGAGATTGCATCCAGGAAGTCACCAGCATCACAAGACTGCAAGTCCTTAGACAAGTCTCTTCTCGAAGGCCATTGTGAGGCCTGAAGATATTATCCACGCTTTCACGAAGAGAGAGAGAGAGAGTCCCGGCGGCCCGAGGTTATTAGCATAATTCAGGTCCGGTTCGAGAAGTCACAAAAGACTCCGCGCAAAGACGTTTCATCAACCAAAGGCCGAGGAAAATACTCAAAGCCAGTGTCACAGGCGACAAAATATGATCATGCACTCGAAGCTGCCAAAAATATAAAGAAATACAAGAAATGTCGAAGAAAGAAATCAAGAAAATATCTTTGTATTTATACAAGTGTTTGCATACAATGACCCTCGAGGGTTCCTTACATATAGTTACATTACATAGGATTACAAAAGCCCGCAGAGGATCCTTATGAAAAGTGAAGAAGTACAAGTGATATGTATACAGCAGCAGCCTAAGGATCTAGCCTATTCATGTTGCGTCTCCGTCATCATCCTCTCAGGCATATGACCTCAAAGACAATATCTTCCAAGTCTGATCGCCTCGGGGACCACATCCCAATCCTCCCAGAATGACATCTTCAAAAGGGAGGGTAAGGAAAAGAAAGGCAGGGAAGAAGAGCAAAATGACGAAGGAGAAGCCGGAAGAACACGAGAAGTAGATGGGTGAAAAATTTTGCTAGTACGAACTCCGCTAGTACTGCCATTTTAAAGCCACTTCTTGAGACGTTGCCTCGGCCCGGAAGGCAACAACCAGCAGAGACTGTAGACACACCCCCATGGAATCCAAAAGGGGTGTAACACGCTGAGCCGAGGGAGGAGGGTGAGCAGCGGTATATAATCCGAGCTCCCTCTTGAGCAGCGGTGCATAATCCAAAGCATCCCTGGGGTTGGAGGAAGTCGGTCCTCTACCTCATCACCCCGAGCCAATGACAACAACAACAACAACAACATCACAACTTAGCCCAATCAAAAGAGGATTGAGGATTGGGTCGCATTACATATGGCGTAATATCTTGAGGATACGAGCTTTAAACATGACGGGATGGCAGAAATTCAAGATAGTAGAAACGAAGAAGAGATGGGTGTCAAAGGAAATTTGGATAAAAAGAAAACCACAAAAAGTCTCATTTATAGGGAGGCCAAAGTAACCAATGGCCTCATCACCGCCCTCGAAAAGCGTAACAGCAGGCGCAATCAATGCGTTCAAAGAAGCTGAACCGATAGCAACAAAGATCAAAGAATCGTGATGCTTCAGGTAATCCTACGCCGTCAGCGCGACATCGTTATAGTAGATCGAGAAGTGGGGTGTCAACAACATTTCTTATCACTTCCCTCTAAGAAATACGGAGACTATCTGTGCACGGTGAAATCTAGGAGGCCGATTTCTCCTCGACTGAATACCTTGATGAGTAATCCTAGAAGCCCGGGATCTAGAGCCAGTCACGCCCCTCAAGATCAGTCGGTATCCTACCAAGGATAATGTCGATTAAAGCCCCGATAAACACAGGGATCTCTCGAGGAATACACCCAGGTCGATAAGGTCTATTCAAGCGGCTCGATATCACATATGCGTACATCGCAAAGTTAGCCGGTTCTCCCATCCTATTTATTTTATCACGCAACGTATCTTGTATGAAGTTGAGTCTTCCCCCTTTCTATAACAGGGGAGTCGCTAACACCCTGTAAAGGTAGAGCTCCAACCATTATACTCAAGAGCAATAATATCTTCTCTCTCTTTCTCCTCTCTAACTCGCTTTCCCTCACTAGCTCAAAGCCATTTAGCTTTACTGCTTTCTTGTCTATTCTTCGTTTGTCATTGGATATTGGCTCGAAGTCACCTTAATATCCATCGCTCTCTTACTTGTTCCTCATTATATTACTTAATATTGGCCGTGAAAAGCCTTGTTCAATTATATCCTCAACTATTATCCCATCCCCGACTATCCACGATTGCTCGAGCTCGACCCTAACGTTGACCCCGAGGTCCCCCATCGACCGGACCTACACCCGGGTAGTAGGACCCTCAGTTCGATTATTGTCTCGTTTTAGCTTGCATTCAATCTTTAAACTTCATATTATCAGCATCAACTATTCTAACAACTAGCTCGGTAATAGATAACGTATTTTTAGAATCCCATCTACAAATTTAATTATTGTTACCATTTTCACGGTAAACACATCTTCCATGATATGATACACATTGATATAGAGGTGTATGTGGACGATGTCATTATCAAATCCAAGAGGGTTGCATATCACAAAGCAGACTTGAGGAAGTTCTTCGACAGGCTCAGGAGGTACAATCTTAAATTGAACCCCGTAAAGTGTGCATTCGGGGTTCCCGCAGGAAAGTTATTGGGATTCATTGTCAGCCATCGAGGGATCGAACTAGATCCGACTAAAGTCAAAGATTTTCTGGAGTTACCACCAGCTAAAAGCAAAACGGACGTAATGAGTTTCCTAGGGCATCTCAACTATATCATTCGATTCATAGCACAATCCATAGTCATATGTGAACCTACCTTAAAGATATTGAGGAAAGATGCCGAGACAAGTTGGACCGAGGACTGTCAGAAAGATTTTCACAAGATCAAGGAGTACCTGTCCACACCGCCAGTTCTAGTCCTGCCAGAACCAGGACGACCTTTCCTATTTTATCTATCTGTATTGGATGCAGCCTTCGGATGTATTTTGGGACAACATGACGAGATAGGAAGAAAGGAGCAGTTCATATATTATTTTAGCAAAAAGTTCACACCCTATGAAGCACGGTATTCTCTGCTTGAACGCACTTGATGTTCTTTGCCCTGGACAACCCAAAAATTGAGGCATTATTTCTGTGCCTACACTACATACCTCATATCCAGGATGGATCCTCTGATGTATATATGCCAGAAACCCATGCCGACTGGGAAGTTGGCTAAGTGGCAAATACTACTAAGTGAGTTCAATATTGTCTATTTAACTCATAAAACGAACAAGGGACAAGCATTAGAAGAACACCTCGCTGAAAATCTGGTGGGAGGAGAATACGAACCCTTGAAAATATATTTTCCTGATGAAGAAGTATCATTTGTAGGAGAAGACATTACCGAAGCATACGAAAGTTGGAAGATGTTCTTTGATGGAGCTACAAATTTCATAGGAGTGGGCATTGGAGCAGTTTTGGTATCAAAAATGGGTCAACATTATCCGGTATCTGCTAAACTCAAATTTCCCTGCACCAACAATATGACAGAGCTTGAAGCCTGTATACTATGGCTCAACATGACAGTCGACATGAACGTTCAGGAGTTGCTGGTGATTGGTGACTCAGATTTGCTCGTGCACCAAATACAAGGAGAGTGAGCCACCAAGAATTCTAAGATATTGCCATATCTGCACCATGTGCAGGAATTGAAAAGGAGGTTCACAAAGATAGAATTCCAACACGTGCCCAGAATTTAGAATGAGTTTGCCAACGCATTAGCCACTTTATCATCCATGATACAACATCCAGATAAGAACCACATTGATCCCATACCAGTGAGGATCCATAATCAGCCAGTGTATTGTGCTCATATCGAGTAAGAAGCAGATGGAAAGCCTTGGTTCCATGACATCAAAGATTACTTATCAAAAGGAGAATACCCGGAGCATGCAAATCACATTTAGAAACGCACGTTCCGGAGATTGTAGAATCATTTCTTCCACAGCGGAGGTAACTTGTACAAAAGAACTCCTAATTTGGGTTTACTAAGATATGTCAACGCAAAGGCATCCTCTAAGCTACTAGAGGATGTGCACACTGGGACCTATGGTCCATACATGAATGGTTTCGTGGCCAAGGAGATACTCAGGGCAGGTTACTTTTTGATGACCATGGAGACGGATTGCATTCAGTATGTCCACAAATGATTTCAATGTCAAGTGCATGCTGACATGATAAAAGTACCGCCAAATGATCTCAATGCAACAAGCTCAGCTTCGCCATTCACCCCTTGGGGAATGGATGTTATTGGTCCAATTGAGCCCACAACTTTAAACGGACACAGGTTTATTCTGGCAGCCGTTGATTACTTCACAAAATGGGTAGAAGCTGCATCGTACAAAGCTGTAACCAAGAAAGTCATCGTAGATTTTGTCAAGGATCATATTGTCTGCCGATTCGGAGTTCCTGAGTCCATTATTACTGACAATGCCACCAATATCAATAGTGATCTATTGAAAGCTATAAGTGAAACTTCCAAAATCAAGCAAAAGAATTGTACAACCTACAGACCTCAGATGAATGGAGCCGTAGAAGCCGCCAACGAAAACATTAAAAAGATACTAAGGAAAATGGTAGAGAACCACAAACAGTGGCATGAGAAGTTACCCTTTGCTTATTTAGGGTACTACACCACAGTTTGCACGTCAATCGGGGCAACCCCCTATATGTTAGTTTATGGTACCGAGGCTGTCATCCCAGCTGAGGTGGAGATTCCTTCTTTAAGAGTCATATAGTAAGCTGAACTTAGTGATGCGGAGTGGATAAGGAGCCGCTATGAATAATTGGCCCTTATAAATGGAAAGATAATGAATGCAGTGTGTCACGGCCAACTTTATCAGAACAGAATGTCCAAAGCTTTCAACAAAAGGGTCAAACCAAGACAGTTCGCACCAGGGTAGCTAGTATTGAAGAAAATCTTCCCACATCAAGATGAAGCCAAAGGTAAATTCTCTCCCTACTGGAAATGCCCGTACATGGTTCACAGAGTACTAATAGGAGGAGCACTCATACTTGTAGAAATGGATGGAGAAGTCTGGCCAAAACCGATAAATTCAGATGCAGTCAAGAGATACTATGCTTAGATACTTTACATTTTCTCTTCTGATGTAATTGAACTACGCCTGACCTGATTCCTATTTAAGAGAGGATATGTAGGCAGCCTTATGGGTTAGGTCATATTATAATAAAATTTTCATTTTCCCCCAAAATCGGAAACTGGGGCAGAATTTTGAGCAGGGCCCTCAAAATTTTGGAGCAAGTCCAGCCAACTCTATCACATGCCAGGAAGTCAGTAATCAGTCAAGAACTGGGGTAGGATTTTGAGATGGATTCTCAAAATTCCGAAGAAGATTCAACAGGGTCCGTCATCCGCAAATAGTTAAAGATTATCTACCAAACAGGGGCAAAATTTTGAGGAGGATTCTCAAAATTCCAATAAAAGATAGTTGCAATGCCTTTGAAATGTGTCACAGTCACTAGTTCATCAAAATTACTTGATATATCAATACGTTTCCAAAAGAACCCTAGTTTTTATCAATAATTGTATATTTTCTGAAAAATTCTATAACAATCATGTGCTACCTAGAGGAACTCAAAGGAGCTTTCAGAGCAAGGTCGGCAGACGAAGCAAGAACCAACCTCCCCTCTTAAAACTTACGATTTTTCTTTGAATGCAAACACATTTGACATAACGGTAGCATTCGTGAAACATGTGTACAAAAAGATAATTCACTATCTATCAGTCAATCAGACATTGAATACATCTCCAGCTAAGAAATACACTACTCTTAACTACTATTCGCTCTTTGCATGGGACTAATCCCTGTCCCCGTACTTGCATGAGTCTAATCCTTGACTTCATACCTGCATGAGTCTAATCCTTGACTCTATACCTGCATGAGGCTAATCCTTGCCTCCATATTTGCATGAGGCTAATCCTTCCCTCCACATTTTCATGAGGCTAATCCTTGCCTCTTTACTTGCATGAGACTAATCCTTGACTCATTGTCTGCATGAGGCTAATCCTTGCCTCCTTAATTGCATGAGGCTAATCCTTGCCTCCATACTTGCATGAGGCTAATCCTTGTTTCCCCATTTGCATGAGGCTAATCCCTGCCTCCCTACTTGCATGACTCTAATCCCTGACTCCAAGCTTGCATAAGGCTAATCCCTGCTTCGGTATTTGCATGAGGCTAATCCCTACCTCCCTATTTGCATGAGTTTAATCCCTGACTTCACATTTGCATGAGGCTAATCCTTGCCTCCCCTACTTGCATGAATCTAATCCTTGACGCCATACCTGCATGAGTCTAATCCTTGAATCCATACTTGCATGAGTCTAATCCCTGACTCCATATTTGCATGAGGCTAATCCTTGCCTCCCTACTTACATGAGGATAATCCTTGCCTACCTACTTGCATGAGTCTAATCCTTGACTCCTTGTCTGCATGAGGCTAATCCTTGCCTCCCTATTAGCATGAGGCTAATCTCTACCTCTATATTTTCATGAGGCTAATCCCTGCCTCCTTACCTGCATGAGGCTAATCCTTGCGTCCATACTTGCATTAGGCTAATCCTTGCCTCTATACCTGCATGAGGCTAATCCTTGCCTCCACATTCGTATGAGGCTAATCCCTACCTCTATACCTGTATGAGGCTAATCTTTACCTCCATACCTGCATGAGGCTAATCCCTGCCTCCATACTTGCATGAGGCTAATCCTTGCCTCCAAACCTGCATGAGGCTAATCCTTGCCTCCACATTCGCATGAGGCTAATCCCTACCTCTATACCTGTATGAGGCTAATCCTTACCTCCATACCTGCATGAGGTTAATCCTTGCCTCCACATTTGCATGGGACTAAGCACTGTCCCTCTTTGCACAAATATTTCTCTATTTCTAGTACTATCTACTTGCTTTTGTATCGGGCTAAGCTCTACCATTCATTTCAAAATACTATGACTTGTCTTGTTGACATCTATATTTGCATATCATAGGCTGAAATATTGCCAATCTATCCGAAGGCGTCATAGACTAAAGGCATCATTCTCATAGCTGGAAGACACCATGTCATGGCCTGAGGATCCCTCGATCTTGCATATCATTATTCAAAGGCGTCATGGTTTGGAGGCCCCATTTTCATGGCCCGAGAACACTATTTCATGTCTTGCAAACCCCTCACTAAACAATTCATGGCCCAGGACGTTATGATCTAAGGACATCATCTTTAATCGTCCAAAGACAACCCTCATGGTCCGAAGGGAATTTGCATCATGTATAAATTTTCGCAAATACATGTTCGTAGAATCTTTTATCTGTAGGTAGCCAATGAGAAACTGATATCTTAGCAGGAGCAATCTCGCTCCAGTTCCCTCCAACTATCTCAAACCTTAACCGCTCACCATTGTCGCTTTCACACCTCGTGTTCGTTCTTGCAGCAATGTCATCGGCATACTCCGCGGATAAATCCGGAACTACATACGGCCTGATTCCTGTATAGGGTGCAGCCTAATCTCTCGAACCATTTCGCTCGGCCAAAATTGGCCATCATTTCTTTACCCGAAAACTCTTTCATCCTTCCCAGGTAAAGAGGGGCAGTTGTTGATACACAATTTTTCCCTATATATTTTGAATATTCATAAATACCTTCAAAATAGCATATATATGAATATATAAGAATGCACAAGGTTTTTATAATTTCTCTCATAATTTTAAGGTTTTAAATTGATTTATTTCCTTCTCATTTATTTATAAAATCCCCAATAATTATTTCCCGAATTATTTTTATGATGATTTATTCATTTAATTTCTATACTTATGCCAAAATATGGTTAATATATTTTTTATGTATTTTTATAATTGCATTTGGTATTTTTTAAGCTAAATTGCATATAATTGCAATATTAGCCCGTTTAATGTATAATTACATTTTATATGCGTAAAATTGATCCCTATATTTTTAGAATGATAAATATATATTTTAAATCATTTTGGTACATTAAATTATTTTTCAAAAATTATTTACTACTTATTATAAATTACATATGAAAACTTGACTATTTAAATTATAGCCAAATTTGTCTTTCAATTGTAGCCTAAATCAAACCTAACCCCCAGCCCAATTTCGTACCCAATTACCCGACCCAAATATTGAACCCGCTTACCTCATCCAGCATCAATTAAATCCTGGTCGTTGAAATCCCAGATCAACGGCCCGTATCAATCTTTTCCTTTTTTAATTCCTAATACCCCCTAACCTTAATCATTCTATGCACATCGCCGCCTTCAAATTCTCTCATTTCTTCTCTTCTCTCAACCTAACCCTAACCCCTTTCAACCGCCTCCCTTCTCCGGTCCTCTCCGTTGACCACCTTTCAACCCCAAGCCACCAATGGCTTCTCCATTGCCTCGCTCATCTTCTCTGAGGCCTTCAATGTCCCTAGGCCACGCTAACTTATATCTAGGGTTTGCTGTTTTGGATGTCCATGGCTGCTCCGGTGTGATTTCGAGCAAAATCACACTGTATTTATTACGATCATTGAAGCTCTAAACAGGTTCTTCCATCTCTATTTGGGTTTCTTTTGAAACCCTAATTTTCATTTGCATCTCCTAGATCTGTGCTATTTTTAAGTGATTCGAGTCTGTTCCTTCTATGTTTTGCACTATCCTCGAACCTCTTTTGCAAAAATCATCGATTCCAAATGGTTTTACTTTCTTTTAAAGTTAGGGTTTTTTGGAACTTCTTCTACACTTTATTTAAATTGATTCTTCATGTTTTAACTTTTATCCTTTGTATATCTTGACTGATTCTGTGTTTTTTGTCACGACCCAAACTGGAGGGCCATGACTAGCACCCGACCATACTTGCCGAGCACCAACGTACATTTTATCTAACTTTTTTTTTGTTATCTTTTAAGGTTGACGAGATCAATATAAATGGTAGACCTGGATCATGGACAGCCAACAATAAAATATTACGGCATGAACATACATAGCAGGGGATGACCAGACAATCAAGAAATTATATATAAGGTATGAGCTACCACGCTACCATGAAAGACTATACAACAAAAACTAGCCAACAAGGCATACCAAACTATACATGAGTCGACACTTGTCTATGAGCCTCTAAATGAACATAAGTGTTGCAACATAGCCGGAACAGGGCCCCGACATACCCATAATGTCTATAATAGAAATGCATACCAAGACCACGGCAAGTCCGGAGAAGGGATTTCGCCAATCACTGCTGAACTGGACAACCTACTGTGGTGGGGGAGCTGCACCTGCCTTTCTATTAGGGCTTACAGCACAACATGCAGTGTCCACAAACAAAAGGACGTCAGTACGAATAAAGTACTGAGTATGTAAGGCAGGGAACCATAAATACCAACAGTAATGTAAAAAGGGATAGAGAATATACAACTTGGAACATCTGAGTACCTCTGAGGGCTACTGACATGAAATGCATGATACATATGTATGTATACATAAACTTTTAAAACATACGCCTCTGTGGGAATCATCATCATCATATCGTACCCAGCCATAATAGGCTTGGTAAAAACGTACCCGGCCGACATAAGGCTCGGTAGAATCGTACCCGGCCACGTGGAGCTCGGTAAAACCCAACTGATCAGTGGTTGCACAATATGTGCCGTACCCGGCCGACAATAGTGCGACTCGGTAGAGTAAAATAGATACATATATATAATACATGCTCGACTCATGGAATCACATTCTAAACCTTTCGGAATGACATAAGGTCGGTATCCTCTGTACACGTTATTAGGACCAACTCTTCATTACGAACCTTATAAGAATCAGGAAGTACCAACAACATTGATAACATAAGAATAAGAGAAGCAACATTAATATCAATCGTTCCATAAGAGGGAAAGCAATGTAAGTACTCCTAGCTTCTAAGAGTAGAGTAACTTTGGAAGCTCGTTCATTACATTAAGTACAATCGGAGTCGTGCAAAAGAAGAAAAGGGATAGCCTCACATACCTTGTATATACTGCCCCAATCACAAGCTATGCAATTGTCACAACTCCTTAGTCTACAATAAGAGAAACGATACTATCGTTATCATTTAAGCGTCATAACTATTATGTATCGACCACAACCTATTTTACGTTGAAACGGACAACACCTCCCCTATATATATGACTTCACACCATTCCAAAAAATCACCAAACATCCCAAACAACAATAATAATAAATATATTGAGCCTCCCAAAATAGTCCACGCACAACCTTATTACATCATACATATGACGACCACCGTAGTCGTGTCAAAACTCCACAAAATAGTAGTAAAACACTCAGCCCAATAGCAACACAAAACAGTCCACAAAACAGTCTGCTACAAGTGAATAACTCGAACTCACGGCTTCCGATCACCGTCCCGTGAGTTCTTACATGTATAGAACGAATTACCATGAATTCACAGCAGAGAAAAATGTATGAAATATGGTAGTAACTTACCTTACTTGTTGGATAACTCAGCCCTTCCCTTGGTTCTTCAAACTCTAGGTTTTACCTTCAAATAGAACTTGAAAGAGAGGAAAAATCGATTAGGGTTTGTGTGGTATTGACAAATGGTTTAATGCGTTGGAAACTAGACTCGTAGATCTTTAATGTGGTGGGAATATCACCCCGTAATTCCTTGTAAATTAGGAGAAAAGCTTAGAAAGATTTAACCTAATGTTTAAGTAAAATTATGAACCTAAGTTGCGACAACGTTTGTCGACTTTTGTTTCATAACTCGTTTGACTTCAAGACTTATGATACGGATATTATATGATTCAAACACCTTAATACATGACCTTGAGTGTATTAAGAACCTCTAGGTTTACCTGAAAATACGAGTTACCACATCCTTGATTCGTTTAACTTCTAATACTTGTTAATCACCCTTATACACCCTTGTATCACTTAAGACCAATAGGATTAACTTCTTATCATCTCAAAGGTAATTCCTTCTTGAATTTATGTTAACTAATATATGGCATGAACTAACGCGTGTGGATATGGGTTGTAACACCCTTTCCCCCTTAGGAATATTCGTCCTCGAATGTAAGGGTTCATGGGGAGTTTAATTCATCGTGGATTCCGGTCAAGTTTCTCCCATAAATAAAGGACAAACTTGTAAGCGGTTAACTCAACGTATGGCCTTACAAGAGTATGCAAAGCATTATGGACATGTACATTATCTGCATATCGCCATTTTGTATTAAGGAAGAGTATTCTCAAGTTATTGCTTACCTCATAGAGCCATTTCACCTTCCAATGTATCATGTGTTCCACCAGCATCCTTGTTATCTTCATTCTGGAATAGGTACGGGTATTTAGACTTCATCTCCTCTTCTGCTTCCCATGTTATTTCTTCCATATTCTTGTTCCTCCACAATACTTTGATGGAAGCTACATCTTTTGTTCTCAGCTTGCAGACTTGTCGATCTAATATAGCCACTGGCACTTCTTCATATGATAGGTCCTCTATAACCTGTACATCTTTGATAGGGACGACTCGAGAAGGGTCTCCAATACATTTCCTCAACATAGATACATGGAATACAAGGTGGACAAATTCCAATTCGGATGGCAATTCTAACTCATAAGCAACCTGTTCATTCTGTCGAAAATTTTATACGGCCCGATATACCTTGGACTCAGCTTACCTTTCTTCCCAAAACGCATAATACCCTTCATTGGTGAGATCCTCAGGAAAACCCAATCACCAACCTCAAACTCCAGATCATGATGTCGGACATCGAAATAAGATATTTACCTGCTTTGTGCCTTCCTCAATCGCTCATGTATCACTTTCACCTTCTCAATAGCTTGGTGAATCAAATCTGTCCCATAAAATTCTGTTTCACCGACTTCGAACCATCCAACTGGTGATCTACATCTTCTCCCGTATAGTGCCTCATATGGGGCTATTTTAATACTGGAATAGTAGCTATTATTGTAGGCGAATTCTATGAGTAGAAGATGGTCATCCAGATTTCCCTTAAAATCTAAAACACATGCTCG
The DNA here is from genome assembly GCF_000393655.2 of Nicotiana sylvestris. NCBI lineage: Eukaryota > Viridiplantae > Streptophyta > Magnoliopsida > Solanales > Solanaceae > Nicotiana > Nicotiana sylvestris. Next base: position 92,986,095 of record NC_091064.1, on the reverse strand, counting down.
TAGCATATCTTCCAGTGTCTGAATGGTACGTTCAGCCTGTCCGTCAGTTTGCGGATGAAATGCAGTGCTGAGATTCACTTGTGTGCCTAAACCCTTCTGAAAAGACATCAAAAAGTTAGCTGTAAATTGAGCTCCTCGGTCTGAGATAATAGATACTGGCACACCATGAAGCCTAACAATCTCCTTGATATACAACCTCGCATAATCTTCAGCCGTGTAAGTTGTCTTAACTGGCACAAAATGGGCACATTTTGTAAGTCGATCAATTATCACCTAGATGGAGTCAAACTTATGATAAGAGCGAGCTAATCCAATAATGAAGTCCATATTAATCACCTCCCATTTCCAGGTCGAAATCTCTATATTCTGAAGCAATCCACCTGGTTTCTGATGTTTTATCTTTACTTGTTGATAATTGGGACACTGGGCTACAAATTCTGCAATAGACTTCTTCATGTTATCCCACCAATACTGCTCCTTGACATCATGATACTTCTTTGTCGAGCCGGGATGGATGGAATATCGGGATTGATGAATCTCATTCATAATCTTCTCTCGCAACCCTGCCACAATAGGCACACATAATCGTCCTTGGTATCTCAGTTCCCCATCTCTTCAGATCTCAAAAGCTATACTTTTATACTGCTGAATGCTCTCTCTTAATTGTACTAAGATAGGATCTTCATATTGTCGTGCTTTTACCTCGGCTACCAAAGATGATTCTGATGTATTTTGTACAGTAACACCTCCGTCATCAGAGTCTAACAATCTGATTCTCATATTGGCTAGCTGATGAAGCTCTTTAGTCAACCCCCATCTACCTGCCTCAATATGTACTAAGCTTCCCATTGATTTACGGCTGAGAGCGTCTGCCACAACATTGGCTTTACCGGGATGATACAATATCTCGACGTCGTAGTCTTTCAATAATTCAAGCCACCTACGCTGCCTCAAATTCAACTCTTTCTGCTTGAAGATGTATTGTAAACTCTTGTGATCTGTGTAGATGTCAACATGGACGCCGTATAAGTAGTGCCGCCATATCTTCAAAGCATATATTACTGCAGCCAATTCCAAATCATGGGTTGGATAATTCTTTTCATGCTTCTTCAATTGTCTTGATGCATAAGCAATCACCTTCCCACGCTGCATCAATACGCACCCCAAACCTATACCTGAGGCATCACAATATACCACATAACCTTCTGTTCCTTCAGGAAGAGTGAGCACTGGTGCGGATGTCAATCGATTCTTCAGCTCCTGAAAACTACGTTCACAAGTGTCAGACCACTGGAACTTGGTAACTTTCTGTGTTAACTTAGTCAATGGTGATGATATAGGGGAAAACCCTTCCACAAACCAACTATAATATCCTGCTAGCCCTAGGAAGCTACGAACATCTAATGGTGTTGTAGGTCTCGGCCAATTCTTTACTACATCGATCTTCTGAGTGTCGACACTAATACCCTCGTCAGATATCACATGGACAAGGAACTCTACTGAGTTCAGCCAAAATTCACATTTGGAGAGCTTAGCATATAACTTACGATCCTGAAGCGTCTGTAATACTATCCGCAAGTGGCCCGCATGTTCTGCCTCCGAACGAGAATATACTAGAATGTCATCAATGAATACAATCACGAACACATCAAGATAGGGCCTAAATATAGTATTCATGAGATCCATAAAAGCTGTTGGGGCATTTGTTAGCCCGAACGACATCACCAAGAACTCAAAGTGCCCGTATCTTGTCCGGAAGGCCGTCTTTGGAATATCCTTCTCCTTAACCCTCACCTGATGATACCCTGAACGTAAATCAATCTTGGAGAAATACTTGGCACCCTGGAGTTGGTCAAACAGGTCATCAATTCTTAGAAGTGGATACTTGTTCTTTATAGTAGACTTATTCAACCGTCGATTGTCGATACACATCCGTAACGACCCATCTTTCTTCGGCACGAATAGGACTGGTGCACCCCAAGGTGAAATGCTAGGTCTAATGAAGCCCTTATCCAGCAAGTCCTTCAACTGCACCTTCAACTCTCGCAACTCTGCCGGGGCCATTCTGTATGGAGGGATAGAGATCGGTTGAGTGTTAGGCAACACATCAATGCTAAACTCAATCTCCCTTTCACGAGGAAGGCCTGGGAGTTCATCTGGGAAAATATCTGGGAATTCGTTGACCACGGGGATTGATTGTAAAGTAGGCGGTTTCGCCTCCGCATCCCTAACGCGAACGAAATGATAAATGTAACCTTTTGAGATCAGTTTCCTTGCCTTAAGATAGGAAATAAACCTACCTTTTGGTGTAGCAATATTCCCTTTCCATTCAATGATGGGTTCACTAGGAAATTGAAACCTAACCATCTTCGCACGACAGTCAACATTTGCATACCAGTCCATTCCCATTATCACATCAAAATCAACCATTTCTAACTCAAATAAATTTGCCGAGGTTTGACGACTACAAATCATTATAGTGCAACCTCTATATACCCTTCTAGCAATCACAGAATCTCCTATCAGAGTAGATACTACAAGGGGTTTACTTATCAATTCAGGTTCAATGCCAAACTTATTAGCCACAAAGGGAGTAACATATGATAATGTAGATCCCGGATCAATCAGCGCATATACATCATAAGAAAACACAGATAAAATACCTGTAACAACATCTGGAGACGACTCTAGATCCTGTCGACCTACTAGAGCATAGGTTCGATTTTGACCACCCCTCAAACACGGCACTGCACCTCTACCTCTACCACGACCTATCGACTACTGAAAACCCCGTGCTGGAGGTCGAACTGATAAGGAAGAAGCAGACACAGATCCAGTAGGTAGAGCCATACCATCACCTCCTCTGTTAGGACAATCACGCATCATATGGCCAGGCTGTCCGCAAGAATAACATGCATCAGAACCTCGACAGCACAGTCCAAAGTGGGCCTTGCTGCAATGATCACAACGTGGTGTTGTGGGTCTCTTCTGCCTAGTATCCCTATGATGTTGCGAGCCTGATGCCTGCGAACTCTGACCTGGACCAGAATGGGTAAATCGATCATATTGAGGCCTCTGAAACTGTAGGGGAGCACTAGCTACAGGTGGCGACGAACTCCTCGAAGACTATGGCCTGACGCTGCCTCTGAAGTCATTAGAATACCTTGGAAATCTCTCCCTCTTATGCTGGCCCCTATCCTGCTCCCTATCTGCTCTTTGCTGGTGCTTACGATCCTCTAGGGTATGGGCATAAGCCTGAATACGGGAAATATCCATGCCCTCCACCAAGGAGGATGTCGTGCACTCATTTATCAGATGTGGTCCCAATCCGTTCACGAACAAATGCACCCTATCACTCATCTCGGCCACCATATGGGAAACATACCTTGCTAAAGAATCGAACTGTATATTTTAATCTCGCATACTCATATTACCTTGTCTAAGGTTCAAGAACTTATCAGCTCTAGCTCGTCGTATCTCAACTAGCAAGTAGTGACGAAGAAAGGCCTCAGAAAATTCCTTCCACACAGCTGGAGGAGCATTCGAACCCCTGAATCTCTCCCAACTATCATACCAGAGAACCGCTAAATCCCGTAGCCGATAAGAAGCCAACTCTATTGCCTCTGTATCACTAACATGCATAACCCGAAGTGTATGATGAACCTGGTCAATAAAGGTCTGCGGGTCCTCCTTGGGGTTTGATCCGGTAAACACTGAAGTGTCTTAATTAATAAAATCACGAACTCTCGTACTAATTGGTTTCTCAGCAGCACCTGTATTCTGCCTCTGAGCCTGAGCAGGTACCAAGCTAGTCAATAACTGCAAAACACTCCGCATATCCTGGTCTGTAGTGCCAGACGGAGGAACTGGAGGTGATGGGTGCCTCCTAATATCCTCTAGAGGAGACGGGGTAGATGAGGTATGAGACGGCATCTCACTCTGAGCCTCACTTTGGCCTGCTCTAGCTTGGGGCACCTGACTGGTACCCTCTCCTGCAGCTTTATCAAGCCGCCTACTAATTGTTTGTTTCCTAGTCAAAGGCATCGCTGAAAGAAAACAAGGTGAATATTAGAGACAAACTCTTACGACTCAACTCTATGCACGATCTAGATTCAAGAAGAAGTTAACAACCCTAGATGTCATGTAGCCTCCTGATTATAAATGTGGCGCGCTACACATCCATAATCAAGACTCTACTAGACATGGCTCATAGACAATCGCTAGGACAGACTTGCTCTGATACCAAGTTTGTCACGACCCAAACTGGAGGGCCATGACTAGCACCCGACCATACTTGCCGAGCACCAATGTACATTTTATCTAACTTTTTTTATTATCTTTTAAGGTTGACGAGATCAATATAAATGGTAGACCTGGATCATGGACAACCAGCAATAAAATATGACGGCATGAACATACATAGCAGGGGATGACCAAACAATCAAGAAACTATATATAAGGTATGAGCTACCACGCTGCCTAGACTATACAACAAAATCCAGCCGACAAGGCATACCAAACTATACATGAGTAGACACTTGTCTATGAGCCTCTAAATGAACATATGTGCTGCAACATAGCCGGAACAGGGCCCCGACATACCCATAATGTCTATAACAGAAATGCATACCAAGACCACGGCAAGTTCGGAGAAGAGATCCCGCCAATCAGTGCTGAACTGGATAACCTACTGTGGTGGGGGAGCTGCACATGCCTGTCTATTAGGGCTTGCAGCACGATATGCAGTGTCCACAAACAAAAGGACATCAGTACGAATAAAGTACTGAGTATATAAGGCAGGGAACCATAAATACGAACAGTAATGTAAGCAGGGATAGAGAATATACAACCTGGAACATCTGAGTACCTCTAAGGGCTACTGACATGAAATGCATGATACATATGTATGTATACATAAACTTTTAAAACATACGCCTCTGTGGGCATCATCATCATCATATCGTACCCAGCCATAATAGGCTTGGTAAAAACGTACCCGGCCGTCACAAGGCTCGGTAGAATCGTACCCGGCCACGTGGAGCTCGGTAAAACCCAACAGATCAGTGGTTGCACAATATGTGTCGTACCCGGCCGACTATAGGGCGGCTCGGTAGAGTAAAATAGATACATATATATAATGCATGCTCGACTCATGGAATCACATTATAAACCTTTCGGAATGACGTAAGGTCGATATCCTCTATACACGTTATTAGGACCAACTCTTCATTACGAACCTTATAAGAATCAGGAAGTACCAACAACATTGATAACATAAGAATAAGAGAAGCAACATTAACATCAATCGTTCCATAAGAGGGAAAGCAATGTAAGTACTGCTAGCTTCTAAGAGTAGAGTATCTTTGGAAGCTCGTTCATTACATTGTGTACAATCGGAGTCGTGCAAAAGAAGAAAAGGTATAGCCTCACATAACTTGTATATACTGCCCCAATCACAATCTATGCAATTTTCACAACTCCTTAGTCTACAATAAGAGAAACGATACGATTGTTATCATTTAAGCGTCATAACTATTATGTATCGACCACAACCTATTTTACGTTGAAACGGACAGCACCTCCCCTATATAAATGACTTTACACCATTACAAACAATCCCCAAACAGGCCAAACAATATCAATAATAAACATATTGAGCCTCCCAAAATAGTCCACGCACAACCTAATTACATAATACATACGACGACCACCGTAGTCGTGTCAAACGACCCGGAAATGTTACGAATCACTATCAGCCCACAACCCTACATATATATGGTGTTCCTACACACCCTTCCACCTCCAAAACTCCACAAAATAGTAGTAAAACATGCATCCCAATAGCAACACAAAACAGTCCACAAAACAGTCCGCTACAAGTGAATAACTCGAACTCACGGCTTCCGATCACCGTCACGTGAGTTCTTACATGTATAGAATGAATTACCATGAATATACAGCAGAGAAAAATGTATGAAAGATGGCAGTAACTTACCTTACTTGTTTGATAACTCAGCCCTTCCCTTGGTTCTTCAAACTCTATGTTTTACCTTCAAATAGAACTTGAAAGAGAGGGAAAATCGATTAGGGTTTGTGTGGGATTTTTGGGGAGGAGTTGCAGGGGTTAACTTTGGTTTTGAAAGTCTGAAATATGGATGAAATAAATGAGTTCATAACCCCTTAAAAGTCCTCCCTTGGACGACTTAGGTCTTTTAATTTTGTCCTATCATTTTGGCAAGTAGGTGATGCACCTACTTGTCATCTACCAATCTGTGCAGGCTTGCGAAAATATGAATATCTCTATACTCAGAGATCGTATTGACAAATGGTTTAATGCGTTGGGAACTAGACTCATAGATATTTAATTTTGTGGGTAGATAACCCCATAATTCCTTGTAAATTAGGAGAAAAGCTTAGAAACATTTAACCTAATGTTTAAGTAAATTTATGAACCTAAGTTGCGACAATGTTTGTCGACTATTGTTTCATAACTCGTTTGACTTCAAGACTTATGATACGGATATTATATGATTCAAATACCTTAATACATGACCTTGAATGTATTAATAACCTCTAGGTTTACCTGAAAATACGAGTTACCACATCCTTGATTCGTTTAACTTCTAATACTTGTTAATCACCCTTATACACCCTTGTATCACTTAAGACCAATAGGATTAACTTCTTATCATCTCAAAGGTAATTCCTTCTTAAATTTATGTTAACTAATATATGGCATGAACTAACGTGTGTGGATATGGGTTGTAACATTTTTTATCCCTTTTCAACTTGCATATGTTGAAAACCCTAATTTCTTAGTTCCAATATTGGGTTTCTGGGTTCTGTTTTATAACGTGTTTAGTAAATCCGTATGTTTCTATGACTCATGTGATTTTTTGCCTCATGTTTGCTTGTTGTGGTTATCCCTGCCTATTGTATGATTTTACCTTATTTGGTTCACCAATATTTCTGATTCTTCACTTCTCCTACTTGTATCTTGCTTAGCTTACTAATTCAGACTAACACTATATGAATCCCTAATTTTATATGTGATTTTTTTCCTACTCGACCTCTTAGGGTTCTAATTTTGCTTACAATGTTCTTGTTCTTATTAAGTGGTGATAAATCAATGCTACCTCCTATTCTTGCATATTTGAATCTTTGTGAATGATTTTTCACTAATTTCGTGTGTTATTTCTGCTGATTTTTACCTTGTAGAATGCTTTCTGACCTTATTCTATGGTTAATCATGCTATTAATTGATTTCTTAAGACTTTCCTTGATTGAAATGTGCTGAACCTAGCCTCTATTACCTATTGTGTACTTATGCAGAAAATATTTCCTTATTTGTCATGTTCAGCCTTATACGGTTTTTTCTTTGTCATGTGTCTATGACCGTTTGAGGTTAACTCCTCAATTAAACAGAGTACTTGCCTTGATTTTATGACTGACTGATTCTGAGTTCCATAATTAATAATGGACTATAATTTTACATTATTTACCACCTACTTTCAAATTATAAATACCCTAGTCCTTCATTAGCACAACACATAAACTCTTGTTTCAAAAACTATCTCTCACACACAAACCTTTTGCCTCTCTTTTGTACTACTTGCTACTGCTTTAAGTTAGCCAGCTGGAAGCCAAGTCTAACCATTCTGCTCTTTTGTTCTTTCACTCTGCTTACAATCCTCTTTACTGGTATGTTCTAGTTTCAATTCAAAGTTCCAACAACAATATGATTTTCTTATTGCTTTAGTTTATTTTGTTTCTAGTTTGCTTCTATTTGTGGTTTTGTTGTGAAACTTGTAGTTGATGGTTACATTATTAGCATGTTATTATGCCTTGCCACTCCTTTAGAACAACATGTTACTCCTTTGTTTGTTTATGAGCATGTCTACACCAATCATCTCTTACTTGTTATGTGCTTACCACCATGAATCCCCAAATCCCTATTACCCTTGCATGTGAGTTTGTTTTTTATATCTGATTTTGCGACTATGTCTAGTCAGCTGCCTCTGAGCATGTCAATACTAATTCCTGGAACTTTGCTTAATTGTGTGCTCTATGTATCCCAAACCCCCTTGACCCATGTGCGTGACTACTGAATTTACTTTGGTTCTGTGAACTGACTATGTACAAACCTGTCCTAAGGTTTGGACTCATCTCTTCAATCTCTTTTCAAACAATCTCTGTTGTTTTACTACATTACTTTCAAACAGACATCCTTTTTAATACAGTTTTTTAATAAAAACTTTCAACATGTGTCAATCACTTTTCACTCTACTCTTAGTCAATAAGTTATTCCCCTTCCAGTTTGTGTACTACCTTGGGATCCTTTTGAGAACCCTCTGAACTCTGGCATATTGAGGCTGGCCCTTCTACACTGCGCTTGTTCAATTTTTTGTTACCAAGTTTAGGTGTAAGCACTGCCCGGGATACTTGAGATCTTTAGGGAACTTTGATGCATCTAGACTATGTCATTGTCTATGTAATTGAGGCATTTGAGGTCATTAGAAGCTTTGGGAATCTGAGCCTAATCGAAGGCTCCCTATAGAATAGTTTCTTATTTTTTATTTACTTATGTAATTCATTTATTGGTCTGTAATAACTTGTAAATAAATATTGGGTTATTTAGTGAAAAGAGTGGGTAGATAAATGTTTATAGGTTAATTCGGATAGAAATCATGTTCATAGGACTTTACATTTAATCTGATTGCATTATCAAGTAGAAATCATGCATATAGGGCTTCACATATTTAGAAACCATGCCTATAGGTTCCAAATAATCATGCCTTCAATGTCTTAAAATTGGATTAACTAATAGATGCCATGCCTATAGGACTTAATTCTAATTCTGGTACAACGAGTGTTATGTATGTTTCCATGCCTGCAAGTCTTTTAAAATCAGTATCAAACGTAGATATCATGCCTATGGGAAATCATACTTGAATTCCTGCCTGTTAATCTAAGATAGTTTGAATAATTCAACTTAGTCTACACTTAGTTAATTTTTGAATTAGTTTAATTAAGTGTTCCATATTTCCTAAAACAAGTTCTTTAAAACTGCCTCAATCTCATTAGATATCACGCCTATAGGTGTTAAAGAAAATCTGTTTCAAAACCTACTTTGTTTCACTATACAAATGTGCTAATCAATACCCTGCGTATAGGCAAGCCCTTAGGGCATTTTTCAAACCTGCAACTCTAAAACTGTTTCTATTGCTTAATGTTTTTCTGATCCTAACAGCCTTTAAAATCCATAGGCAAATGCTAGGATCACTACTCCTGAGTTTCTACAAAAATAAATTGTCTATAGTCTGCATATTTACCTAGACATCCTGCTTTAAGATACTGCCTGACAAAAGACATTAATTGTGCTTGAGTCGTGTTGTTTATGTGCTTGTTTGAGGAGGAAACTTTGAGCCCTATTTGCTCCCTTTTAATGTGCTAAACGTCCTAAGTGTTTTGCTTGTCTCCTTAGAATTTTCGCCTTTAAAACCTTAGGGGTCCGTCTAGAACCACCTATAGGTAGAGGTCCTAACTCCCTCCAGGACCATTAAGAAGGGACGGGAAGCAGCACGCAATAGAAATCGTTGACCAAACACTCGCTTTGCATGACCACTAATGGGATGGGAAGGGTAGATATGGGATATGATGACTACACTCTAATGTCACATATAGCTCGTCTTTGAGGAGTGTTTACCAGACATTGTGTGGGGTGATCCTATAGGATAACCAACCTAGGACCCCTCATTTACAAAATTCCCATTTTTATTTAAACCTTTGTTTTACAACTTGTCCAAATCTTATTACTTGAGTTATCTAACGTTCTTTACTTGCAACCTATTTGATTCAACTGTTTACTTGTAATGGACTAATTTGTGAATATAATTTCGGTCGGGACCCATAGTTGTGGACCGAGAGGGGTGCCTAATACCTTCCCCTTGAGGTTACTTCGAGCCCTTACCCTAATCTCTAGTAATGCAAACCAATCCAAGAGTTAATCACTCTAGGTGCTCTAACGCACCATAATCCGTTAGGTTGCGACTATTCCAATACCCAATTCCCAAAAGAAAATGAGTCATTACACCTCGTGAATGTCGAAACCCGAACTTCCCTGTCAAAAAGGGAAAGAAGGGGGCGCGACAATCACAATTTGGACACACTCCTAAGTCAAAATCACCCAATGGAGCTAACAGAACCATCAAAAATCCAATCCGAGGTCAAATTCAAAAAACTTAAAACTTGGTCAAACCTTTCAAATTTAAAGCTTTGAGGTGAGAATCATTCTTTCAAATCAACTCCGAATAACCTGAAAACCAAAACCGGCAATTCACATAAGTCATAATACTTCCTACAGATTTACTCATGCCCTTAAACAGCCGAGCGAAGTGCAAATGCTCAAATGACCGACTGGGTCCTTACATCCTCCCCCACTTAAACATACGTTCATCCTCGAACGTGCCCAAAGTTGTTCCAAAATCCATCAACTCATTGTATAATCTCACTATGCACATACACAGGAGTGACCCCACGTCATCGTATCCCTTATAGGTCTGATAACGCAACATGACTGATATATACGGCGAAATCAGAGGAGCCAATTTCTCATTGTTAAGGCATTAAGGAAGGTCACCGCGGAGGTTCGAGAACGCGGACCGAGTACTCTCCCTCGAGGGTCATCGACACTCGAACTCAGGATGACAACAATCTCAGTACTGGTAGAAATGGGAAGCTCCCTAGGCACACGGTTAGGACTGACAGGGCCTAGTGGACTAATTTAAGACCCGAATCAGGGTTCATCTAGTTATCATGTGATGACCCGGCCAGTCGTCTCACGATTTTCTGCTCCATTTCCCCTATTTCTGCTTCTTTATTTTTCGTTATCCGTATTTTGTAGTGTTAGAATGGTCGAGTCGAATACGGAATGATTTCTGTAAGGTTTGAGACACTTAGTCTCTTTTAAGGAGGTTTAAGTTGAAAAAGTCAACTGGATGTTGACTTAGGTGTTAGAGGGATCGCATGTGAGTTCTAATGGTTCGGTTAGCTTCGGGAGGTGATTTATGACTTAGGATCGTGATCAGAATGGGTTTTGGAGGTCTAGAGTAGATTTAAGCTTGAATTGGCAAATTTGATATTTTGGCGATTTCCAGTTGGTAGGCAAGATTTTTATATAGGGGTCGGAATGGAATTCGGACGTGGTTTGGTTGGACTCTTGATCAAAAGCGGAATTTGGAAGATTTTAGAAACTTAGGCTTGAATCCGATGTGTTTTGGTAGATTTGATGTTGTTCGAGGTATTTTGATGATTGGAACAAATTTGAATAACGTTTTAGGATATGTTGGTGCCTTTGGTTGAGGTCCCGGGGGCCTTGGGTGAGTTTCGGGTGGTTAGCCGGATCATTTTGAAGTTTGAAAAATTTTAGATTTTGAGTTCCAGCAGTTGCAGACATTTTGGTCTTCGCGTTCGCGAAGAATCTGCTGAGGGAGGTGGAAGTTTAGCCTTCGCATTCGCGAGGCAGGTGATGCACTCTTGAAGGGCTGCGAGGTTGTGCATCGTGTTTGCAGGCGTGTAGTCGTGTTCGCATAGAAGGACTTGAAAGGTCAAGCTTCAGTGGAAATTAACCCATCGCATTCGCGAAGATTCATCTGGGAAAAGCATCACGTTCGCGTGGGTTGTATCGTGTTCACGTAAGAGGATTATGGTCAACGTTATTTTTTTGTTTCACGAACACGAGGCTTTGACCGCGTTCGCGAAGAAGGAAATTAAGGCCTGGGCAGAATGTTTTTAACTCGTCTTGTCCGCAATTTTGGGGATCATTTCCTCCATAGCTGGTCGTTTTTGGAGATTTTTGAAGGAGATTGAAGAGGGGTTCGAGGGGAATCACTTGGAGGTAAGATTCTTGGACTAAAAACTCGATTATTATGTGAATTTCACCTAGAAAATCATGGAATCTAAGCCTAAAATTGAAGAACTAGGGCTTGAAATTGGAGACCAAACATTTGGGATTTGAAGGGTCTTTTTTGGATGGATTTTGATGTTCTTGGTATGAATGAACTCGTGTAAAGATAAAGAATCTATTGGTGTAAAAGTTTCTTTATTTCGAGATGTGGGCCGGGGGTCGGGTTTTGGTAATTTCAAGATTTGTGCCTTTTATTGATTGTTTTCGCTTGGGCTTTGTTCCCTTAGCATATTTTGACGTCCTCGTTCTGATTTTAAATAGATTCGACGCGTGTGGAGGCCGATTTGAAGGGCAAAGGCATCGTGAGCTAGAGATTTAACTGGTTCGTGTTGAGTAATGATTGTAAATGATGTTCTGAGGGTTTGAAACCCCGGATTGCACATCGTAGTGCTATATTGAGGTGAGGCACAAGCTCGATGACGAGCGTAGGGTCGTGCACTATTGGGGATTGTGACTTGGTCCATCCCGATTGATGATTTTACCACATATTTGATTAAAAATTATTTGCTATCATCATTATTTGGGTTGAATGCCATATTTGGGCTTCGTGCCAACTATTTGAACTCTTGGGGATTTTCATTGCTATTTCCTCACTATTTTGACTTTATACTTGAACTCAGTCATGTTATTTTCCACTATTTTTGTACGCAGCCATGTTTACTCAGTTTTAAGACTTAAATGATATTTTAAATGATGTTTGGGCTGAGAAACACTTTTTTACTATTGCCCGAGGGGCTTGTGAGTATTTTTGAATGAGTAAGGCCGAGGGCCTATGTTGTGAGGAAACACTGATACTTATTTGAGGCCGAGGGCCTGAGATATGTATTCCATGAGGTGACTTGATTGATATGAGGTCGAGGGCCTAGTTTTGATGCCACGAGATGGCTTGTTATTGCACATGGGATGTAAGGGGCCCCTCCAGGAGTTTGCACACCTCCAGTGAGCGCGGGTACCAATTGTGATGTGAGATTGAGCCCGAGGGGCTGTTATTTTTCTAAGATGTTGCACGAGGGGCGGATATGGTGATACTGTGCCTGAGGGGCGAACTTCTATTTGTTTACTTTACCTTAATTACCTGTCAATATCTTGTTTATGTGTTGAAAAAGGATTTTACTTGACTTTCCACTATTTTACTGCTTTTAAATGGTTTTACTGTTTCATTATAGAATGCCTTATAGCTTACGTGTTTTCTTACTTTCAGTCGTTATTTACATTTGTTACTCACTGAGTTGAAGTACTTACTTTACTCCCTACACCCTGTGTGCAGATTCAAGCGTGGTTGGTTCCGCTCCCGAGTGCTGATTCCTCTAGCTTCAGGCCGGCTTTTGGAGATTACGAGGTAGTTGTTGACATCCGCAGCCCTGTGTCTCTACTCCTTTATCGCTTCTATTTCCTTTCAGATAGTTGTACTAGTTAAGGATTTAGCGGAATTGTATTATGACTTATAGATGGTCATGACTAGTGACACCCCGGTTAGGGCTGTGTATGGGTGTTCTTCCACGTATTTATGTTATTGTTATTATTTTCTGATTTATTTTATCATGTTTACGAATGAATACTTATTATTTTATTACTTAAGATTGGAATGGGAATGTGTCGGCTGGCCTTGTCTTCACGAGAGACGTCATCACGACCGGGTCCGGTTTTAGGGTCGTGACATGTCACATCTCCGTATCTTTGTAATTAATGCTTTTTGTACTATGATGAGATTCCCCTCCTATATAAAGGAGATCCTTGCCACTTTGTAGAAGGTTGTTGCTTCAGTTGCTCTACACGAAATATACAAGAGCATTCTATTTGCTCTCTAACATATTCTCTTGAAATTGTTGCTTTCACTTATTATCTTCATATTTGTTCATCATTTATTGCTTATCATTGGCCATAAAGAGCCTCCGTCAATTCTACTATAACTGTTAGTCACGTTTCAACTGCCTTCGATAGCCCGTAACCGAGCTTCGAGATCGACCTTGAGGCCTCGCATCGACGAGCTCGAGGCCCTGATAATTGGCCTAACGGTTTGATTTTTGCCATATCCTTAACTCTCATTTCGTTTCTAACTCTCACATACATAGCATTAACTGCTTAGCAACTAGCTTAACAATAGATCATGTATTTTTAGAGTCTCATTAACAAATTTAATTGTTATTACCATTTTAATGGTAAACAGTTTGGCGTCCACCGTGGGGCTAAAAATAATAGTGATTATTTTCTTGCTAGTTTTACTACAAAACGCAAGTTATCCTTCACGCTTTCTCTTGTCCAAGATCTTCGATTTCAGGTCGAAATGTCTAACTCGGTAAATAGAGATGAAAACAACAATCTTGAGGACCATGGGGAAAATAGTGTGGTTGTTCCAGGTGTTGGTGTGCCACCACAAAACCCTGGGAATACACCGGAGCCAGTCCTTGTGGACGCAGTCTCACGCAACGCCCAGTGCATCGACATAAGCTCCCACACTGACAACAACGTGCACCTAGGGGATCAACAAGAAGCACAAAAAAACCCAACTAGGGAAGAATGGGAGGTTAGCCTTCATGTTATTTTTGAAATGTTGCAGGCACAACAACTAGCTATTGCTCAGTTGCAAAGTCACCAGAGAACTCCTAGCACGGTAGCGCCGGGGACAGCTCCCCCATCCGAACAAGCACCGGAGAGATCGAGCAATAATGGGTCGATGACCGATCCCACCATCACAAAAATGCTCGAGAACCTCACCAGAAGGATCGAATCGGGTGAGAAAATTATAGAAGCCAACGACAAGAAGGTTGAGACCTACAACTCCAGGGTCGACCAAACTCTGGGCGCACCCCCGGTCCTAAAAGGTGTGGATTCGAAGAAGTTCATACAAAGGTCGTTCCCCAAGGAAGCAGCCTCGAAACCCATTCCAAAGAAGTTCAAAATGCCAGAACTCCCAAAATACAACGGGACCTTAGACCCCAGTGAGCACATTACTGCTTATACTTGCGCAGTAAAGGGCAATGACATAAAGGACGATGAGATCAAGTCTGTCCTATTGAAGATGTTCGGGGAAACACTCTCGTAGGGGCCACGATGTTGTATCACAACCTAGCTCCTAACTCCATAGATTCATTTGCCATGCTAGAAAACTCCTTCATAAAAGCACATGTCGGTTCCATAAAAGTAGCAACAAGGAAATCCGACATCTTCAAGATCAAGCAAAGGGAGAACGAGATGCTGCGAGAATTTGTATCTCTCTTTCAAATGGAACGGATGGAGCTACCGCCAGTCTCCGATGACTAGGCAGTGCAAGCTTTCACTCAAGGTCTGAATGAACGAAACTTGGTGTCTTCAAAACAGTTGAAATAGAAATTTATCGAGTATCCCATTGTGACCTAGTCAGACTTCCACAACTGATACCAGTCGAAGATCAGGGCCGAAGACGACCAGCTGGGAGCCCCCTCGGGCTTAGTATACCTAATCAGTCTCCTCGCAAAGGAGCCAAAACCAAACAAAGAAAGATATCATCCATACATCGAGGATAGGAGGAACACCCCGAGGCACAACCCACCTCACAATGATCGAAGGATAGACCGAGGACAGGATCCTCGGGGACTCATCAATAGAGCCAAATTTGATAGGAACGCAGGGCCAATGGGGGTACCACACTTATCAAATTACAACTTCAACATCGATGTATCGGACATTGTGTTCGCCATCAGTAAAATCAGAGATGCTAGGTGGCCCAGGCCTGTACAATCGGATCCTTCACAAACAAATCATAACTTAGTGTGCGAGTTTCACAACACGCACGGCCATATGACCAAGGATTTCCACCAACTCCGGGAACGGTAGCCAGACTACTCAATAGAGGTCACCTCCAAGAATTCCTCAACATCCGGGACAAAAATCAATTCCGAGAAAGAGAGGCGGCCAAGAAGAACAAAACAAATGACACACAACATGTCATCCACATGATCTTGGGAGGCGTCGATGCCCCATAGGAACCCGTGATGAGAAGGAGAAAAATATCCATCACCAAAGAAAAGCAAACCCAGGGATATATACCCGTAGATGCCCTCACATTCAGCGAAGAGGATACCGAGACCTTGTCTCAACCTCACAATGACACACTGGTAATCTTTTTCCTTGTAAATTCTTTTCAAATAAAACGTGTACTCGTAGATCAAGGTAGATTGGCCAACATTATCAGGTCGAGGGTGATAGAGCAGCTCGGACTGCTTGACCAAATCATGCCTACCACTTGAGTCCTCAATGGATTCAACATGGCAAGTGAAACAACAAAAGGAGAAATCACCCTTCCAATCACTGTGGCCAGCACGACCTAAAATGCCAAATTCCATGTCATCGAAGGAGACATGAGGTACAACGCCTTATTCGGATGGCCGTGATGTAGAAATACTGAAATGTACAATGCTTTATAGTTTTTCATATTACATTCCTAATACTGAAATGTAGAATCCACAATGATGTAGAAATACAGCGAGCCTCGACAACATTCAATGTAACTCTCAGCTTCTAGACACATACGAACCCGCAAAAATTCTCAATTGCCACATATAAATCTTGAATTCATTAGAACCGTTCTCGAGAGTTATCCACTCTACTCAAATCTCAATTAGACTGATCAAATGGGCCGATCGACCTGAGCCCCATTAGAACTCCAACACGCAAGGATGTTACCCCACCTTAATGCAATTAGAAAAATTTCTGCTCCGCGCACATTACATCCTCAACCAATAACAAATCAAATCATTCCATGATTCTCTTATACTCATAAAACCTAATATAGCTCATATCCATAAATTCCCTTTAATCAAGTTATCCTTGATCTCAACCTCTACAAGTCATAATTGATTCACCAGTATACCTCAAACTGAAAATAATACGACACTTAGTTATGCAATCAACTTATCAATAGCAGACTTCCCCACTTGGCTCAAAGCCATAGATCAAAACACAAAAAAACTCACAATGCCCATACTCTATTACTGCCATAATACCATAGTGATATTGAACTAAATTGTTCATAAGCTCGTGCAACACAAAACATCTAGTACTTCAAATCATATGCAAATCTCGCATTCACCCTCGTAATACTCAAGACAACTCTTATATGTTATCCAAACTCAATCTGCATCACATATAATTCACTAGTAAAGGAGGACTCGCTACAAAACAGCATAGGGATAAAACGCCCTCAGGACACCCCGCAAGAGATAACCCACCCGCTTCGTCTTAAACTAACATCTCTTTAATCCCTTCCAACGTTAAAAATATCACGCATTCACTTAATCTTCCTGAGTCTGAACTCATATCAAGACATGAAATCTACGTCGTTCCCCAACTAAAAAACATGAAAAGATCCTTCAACACTCCCATAACTCAAGGCTATACATCAAATCAATATGGAAATCAAGCACCAACTAGTTCTTTCTACCCTCAAGCAGACCCTCCTCATCGCATCCAAATCATATGAACACATCTCGCAGTCACATCATACTCATTACGTAGCCATCCAGCCATCACTTCCACTAATAGGGACACTACCGAACATATAAATCCAAAGGTACGCGCTCACACAATCCACACCTCAGTGCTCAAGCTATAGGTAAAGCCCGGCCCCAAGTCCTCCATACTGGCCCAATATCAACACACAAAAATCACATCTCGCCTCTCATTCAGGGAATCACAAACCGTCGATACACAGCTGATACCGAGCGATCATGCACACATAAGAATGCATGGAAGGAATTTCAAAAGTTACATTTCAAGCTGAATCAATGTCGCACGCTAAGAATTCAAGATGTAGGATTTTCTAAAGGTTCTGCAGCCTCTAGAAGATAAGTACAGATGTATCCGTACCATTTCGCGAGACTCTACTAAACCTGCTCATGACTCGTGAGACCTATGTAACTTGGACTCTAATACCAACTTGTCACGACCCAAAACTAACCCTGTCATGATGACGCCTAACTTAGTACTAGGCAAGCCGACACACTACCAAAACTAATCAATATTTTCATTTTTAAGAAAAAAAAAGCTATTTAACAATAAACCTGCATAAGGAGTTTAAATGAAAACAACAATGCAAAAAGAAAGCCCAATATCAGGGTGTCACTAGTCATGAGTATTTTGTCATGCCCTAAGATCGAGGAGCACGATAGGCGTTCAACCGAGTAAACCCGACTGAGCAAGCCTATTAGATTTCATTCTACCCAAAGTCATCATTAAATAAAGAGGATATGTACTCCATTATTCATACTCTGAAAATATTTAATTAACAACTTTCATTTTGGTTCCATTAACAGTTTCAACCATAATATCCAAAATATTACAAATCTATAGTTTCTTTTAAAACATGTTTGCCAAAGACCAACATTTTCAGTTAGATCCCCAATATTAAACACCACCCATAATCTGTCTACGGAGCCTCTAAGTACAACTGAAGAATAATATGGACATGCCGGCAACAAGGCTCCGGCTAAACCTCAAAATACAAAATACACGATAAACGAATGATACAGGACATCGAAATGAAGTGGGGTTCACCAAGTCAACTGGAAGGAGTATACTGCTATCATCTTTCATTGTCGTCTACTGACAAAACACCTGTATCAATGAAAGATACAGCGCCCCTGGCAAAAGGGATGCTAGCACTGTCGAATAGTGCTAGTATGTATAACTAAATACCATCTCATTAGAAAGAACAATAATACAAGGGGAAAAATAGTTATGAGTTCAATAAGATCTTCAACAACACTAAAACATCAAGTAAGAATCACATAAGTTCTCAATACAATTTCCATCTTATTAGGTTGGGTATCTTTAGTGCCATATTCCACAGTCCACAATACCACTGTGTCCTTACACGGAGTCTGATCTAGACCCGATAGGCTAGGCCGTCTCATTTCATTTGAGACATCAACCATATCCACAGTATCGATCAATCATTTCCAGCAAAGTCACCATCATGTGTACAGCATGGCATCCGATCACAGCCCGATCGGCTAGGCCATCTCACTTGAGACATCTTCCATTTTATCATTAATCATCTCATTTCAAGTTTATTTCAAACACAGTCAGCACCATGTGTGCGGCATGGCGTCTGATCACGGCCTAATCGGCTAGACAATCTCAATAGAGACATCTTCCATCCTATCATCAATCATACTCGGTTCAAATTCATTTTGCATATATCAATTCATCGACGCTTGGGCCACAATCATAACATCATACTTTGCACTAGGCTACATTTCACAACTCAAGCTCCTTTCCACCACATTTCACATCATTGTCATTTTCAATATTACACCATTCAATTCAAGATAATGGGCACATACGAGAGCAACTATAGTCGTAGGCATAAAGAGGATTTCAGGTATTCATCATAATAATCTTAGTTCAAATTCGACTTGAAGTCTAGCCTTTTAGCATATATTCCATTTTCTTAACACATTTTCAATTAACAAGATAGCATAATGAGAGCATTGGGGTAATATTGCACATATATTCATTTGAAATAGCAACCACTACATCGAATAATTTTTCTGAACTTAAACAATTGCATGGACACCAAGGGGGGTTCATTTCTAAGAAGAGGGGATTTTAGCCATACTTACCTGAAATTCGCCCCTTAACAACACTATGTCGTCCACCACACTAAATAACATCAATCTATAACAATGCAACAATTTGTAGCTATATAAGTAAGATTTCTATACTTTAAGTCATTTAGACTTTTTCTCAAACAACTAGTGTGCATATCTTTATAAAGCCTCTTTCAATGGAATTTCTTCACCTAACTACCACCTTCCATACCAATGATCCACCTTACCATCGCGTCTAGGCCATCCACAACTTCCATTAGCATATGCATGCCCAACAATTCACACCCAAACCATCAATCTCCTTAATTAAGCCATTTCACAATCTCTACAACCCCAACACAACCTAGGTTATGCACTTATGGCTTCCAATCACCATCCCATAAGTCCTAACATATATTTTATAAATAAATAATCACCATAGAGTAGTTAGAGATGATAGGCATACCTCTTGTAGTAAGAATCTTGAGAATCCTCACTTGTAGTGTTCTTGACCTATTTAGGGGTTTGAATGGAAATCTATGGATTTTCAAAATTAATCCTTGTTAATATAGGTGTTTATGAGTAGTAATCAACTCAAAATACTCCAAAAAGATTATCTTGGATCATGGAAGGGAATTATGGAACGGATTCCCCTTGATAGAGCAAACCGTAGCTCAAAAAATGACTTAGAGACCCTCAATACCCGATCTTGGGGGTATTTATAGGGCTGCTATGTGGGCGGACGTGCTCAGGCCGCGCTCGGGAGATAGAAACTTTCAAATATGCGCGGCTGCGCACTGGCGGCGCATCTGACACAGGTCCAGTAAAAGGGCCATAACTTTATTTATACATTACCAAATGAGGAAGGGTTTGATTCGTTGGAAACTAAACTCAAAGGGATTTAATTTGGTAGGCTGTTAATCACATAACGCTTTATAAAAATGAAGATATTTTCGTCCAAAGTTTGGTCTTGTGCGTACTTATTTGGGATTTAGTCTATCATATAATTTTCCAACTTGGTTTTGACTTAGGCCTCTCCTTAGACCCCAAATTACTTATAATATGACTTACACACTTATTACCATATCCAATTGATATCCATTATATCATTAATCCTCGTTTGCACACAAAATAAAATAATTAGCCTACCTTGGTACGAAGAAATCTTAAATTACTTAGCAAAATTTACATTATTCCCCGCTAAGGATCATTTGTCCTCAAATGATAAGTGGAGTCAATCCCCAACACATAACATAATTTATATCTTTTCTCTCACATATTTAACTCCCAAATTTTGACTAACTCCCAAAATTTTCAGAAATTTTGGTAGAGTTTCCCTTGTAACTAGGCCTATCCACCTGCCAGAGTCCCACAATCACATCCTAACAACATATACATAATCCAAAGATGCAACATAAAATGAAATGATTCCAACTATGGCCCAAAAGAAATACATTACCAGGAAGAAACACTATTAACATCATCTAACCAGGTGATACACATTTCATAAAAGGTAAGCTTTCAACATCTTCATAGGACACAAATACTTAATTCGTAGCTACCCAAACAAGAATAGGTACTTCTTCTTGATTTCTTCATTGGCCTCCCAGGTGGCCTCTTCATCCTTCTGGTTTTGCCATAACACTTTCACAGAGGAAATTTCTTTATTCCTTAACTTTCGGACTTGCCTATCAAGAATGGCAACTGGAATTTCTTCATAGGATAATTCTTCATTAACTTCAATAGTTTCAACCGGCACAATAGCATACGGATCTCCAACTACCTTCTTCAACATGGACACATGGAACACCAGGTGTACTAATGACATCTCAGGTGGTAGCTCAAGCTTGTACGCCACCTGACCAATCATCTTCCTTGAATTCCAAATCTCTTCGACGAACATCTGAATTGAACTTTTGATAGCTTTGAGCAGTTTTCAACTGCTCTTTAATAATCTTAACCTTCTTCATAGCTTGATGCACAAGGTCTGGCCCTATCAATTCAGCTTCCCCAACCTCGAACCACCCAATGGGAGATCTACATCCCCACCATACAACGCCTCAAATGGTTCCATATGAATACTAGCATGGAAGTTACTATTATAAGCAACTCTATAAATGGCAAATGATCATCCCAGCTACCTTTGATATCAAGAACACAAGCACGCAACATGTCCTAATGCGTCTGAATAGTACGATTTATATGCCCGTTAGTCTGTGGATGGAAAGTTATGCTATGATTTACTTAATTACCCAGACCTTGCTGAAATTTCCTCCAAAAATTGGCGGTGAACCGTGCCCCCTGATCAAAAATGATAGAAACTGGAATGCCATGCAACCTGACTATTTCCTTAATATACAACTGAGCATATTGTTTTGCTAGGTCTGTAGATTTAGCTGGCAGGAAATGTGTTGATTTCTTGAGATGGTCCACAATAACCCAAATTGAGTTAAACTTGTGCGGAGTGCGCGGTAATCCTACCACAAAGTCCATATTAATGATTTCCCTCTTCCACATTGGAATTTCTATATTCTACTCCAACCCACTTGGCCTTTGATGCACGGCCTTCACTTGTTGATAGTTTGAACATTTTTCCAGAAAGTCTGCCACCTTACTCTTCATGTTATTCCACCAATAAACCTCTTTGAGATCATGATACATCTTCGTAGACCATGGGTGCACGGAATACCTAGAAGTGTGAGCTTCAACCATGATTTATTACAAAGATCATCTACATTTGGAACACACAATCGTCCCTGGGATCTTAGTGTACCATCATCCATGATAAGAGAAAAAAGTTGTGGTCTTATGTTTATGAATTCCCTCCTACAACTATACCAACACTAGATCATTGTATTGTTTCTCCTTGACCTCCGCCACAAGCGACGATTCAGCCCTATTTTGCACAATTACCCCACCTTCACTAGAGTTCGCAAGATGAACTCCCAAGCTAGCCAACTGGTGAACCTCCTTGACCAGCAGCCTTTGACATACCTCCAAGTGAGCAAAACTTCCCATAGATTTCCGGCTAAGAGCATCCGCCAACACATTGGCCTTTCCCGGGTGATAGAGAATATCGATATCATAATCCTTGAGTAACTCAAGCCATCTTCTTTGCCTCAGATTCAAATCTTTTTGTTTGAAAATATATTTAAGGCTCTTGTGATCCGTAAATATATGCACATTTACCTCATAAAATAATGTCACAAAATCTTCAATACAAAAACCACAGCCGCAAGTTCTAAGTCATGTGTCAGATAGTTCCTTTCATGATTCTTGGGTTGCCTCGAATCATAAGTGATCACTTGTCCATGTTGCATCAATAGTGGAACATATATATCACATTTCTCTTAAATGTGATCTCCTAGAATTTGAGTTCTTCAATAATTTTCTTGATATGGTTAAAATCTTCTGTGAGTACTTGCAACTTGCTCTTCCAAATTCTCAACAAAAGACATTACTGGATGAGTTTTCTTATAGGACCTTTTATTTAAAAGGAATAACATCTTCTATCATGTGCACACACCCTAATATCATCAACCTACACGATATTGCATCAAATGGAATGTAACATTGTGCACAGACCTTTCCTAGCCAACCTCTTTCCTCCTTATGTGCCTTATAGAATTTAAGATACCACTCTACTTCCCATGTGAACATTCTCATGATCGCTATTTATTGTTAAACACTTCCCAAAATACGTATCAACACCCTTCGTATGTAATCAATTTAGAAAGAGCCACTGGGCCGAACAAGGCCTTTTTTCTTTTTTTGAAACTTGAAAACCTCCTAAATTCTTTAACAACAACTTCTTGTTTTCCTTCTAAGTGTAAGCCTTGTTCCACCTGATTCCATCCTCAATGAGTAACTCACCTTATTCCCAAAATTGTAGCTACCAATAGTGTTTCTTGTATTTCAGCTTAAGATCAATCATGTTAAACATATTTGGTTCGTAACAAGTGTTCGTCCTCTTTTAATACATTTCGAACATTTCCCTTTGTCCTTTGGGTAGATTGTGTTGTTTTTCCCTTTTTGTTCGCCCTGTTGATCTAGCCAATACACATCTACTAATTTTTTGTGATTGGGACATTCATTCTAATTCCATTTTTCTCATAACGCATAATTGATAGCCTTATTGTGCCACGCACTTGTCTGCCTCCCATGAACTCGTAGTATCATTGTGCCTGAATTGTTGAGTTTATTACACCACCACTTCACCACCAGTAGTCTCACTTTCCATTGTAATATGTATACATGAAATCCCTCTAAATCTTTTGGTTGATATTTAGTGTCACCCAAGTCGGTTGTATTACGGTTAGTACTTTATACCTCCTATTAATACTTGTTCTCAAAGCAAGTCCACCATTATGATACGAACTATTTTACGATAACCATGACCATCTTAATTTATAGATTTTCTTCCCATTTCTTCTCGCCTCATTCTTCCTAATTAGGGAATTGCTATGCACTCTTCCGTATGTTATGCGGTCTTTTCTCTTAGTTAGGAATTCATACTGCTCACCTCTTGACACTTCTTGGGATATGTGCGGGAATGTGTGTTCATCCGCGTATCACATAACACTTCCTTGCTTGAAAGATTCTTAAGGGGATCTTCATCAAGTCCAAATGTTGTCTTGGTTTATTATAGCATCACATTTATTTCTCTTACTCATTCTGCCTTCGCAAAGAATTGGAACTTTAGTTAAATCGCAAATCCATGATTAACACATTCTAAAAACTCGCAAAACTTTCACCTTTGATCTATAGTACTTCCTTGGGTTACATTGTCCCTGGCCCTCTAACAAGTATAAAACCCCTTTACGAACATTACGCTTAGTTTCTAGGATCGTTGACCCTGTCGTATACATTGTTATGTATGAAGAATTTACACTCCTTAAACTTCCACATTTTTGGGGTACTAGTGGTCTATCATTAGCATATCCTTTTAGAGAATCACGTTATCCCTCACCACTTTTCTTGACTATACATGTCTTTAACAAAATACTCAAACATCATAGCTACATGGTCCTACTCTTGTTTCATTGTATTTAAGTAGCCTCACCATGGACCTTCCTCCCCCACTTTCGGCGAATGTCCCAAATTTTGACACAGATCTTGAATTTAGCAACTTGAGGAACATATGTCTCATGTCTCTAGACCTCGTGTATATGTTCAACTAGTTGGGAGATTTAAGTCGCCATGGTATTAACCTCATAAGTTCTTTTCTCTTATTCAGTCTCACGAGCTTGGGATTCAAATTCGTCATGTCAGTATCCTTTAGGAGTGTAACACAACTTCGTATATTTATGGGATTCTTATAACATTCATAGTACAAGGGTATTCTCATTGTGAGTTCAATTGACTTTCTTTTCATGACTTCTTGTCTCCCGTGAGAGACCTACATGTTTATCATTACCCTCCTGATCATGCCTTACATATATCACATGATTATATAACAAATTTTCTTTTACACCTTAGGATAATATACATGCTTCCCACACTATCCACATGTGCCATATAAGCTCGCATCTCATTTACCAAGTCAATGTCTCTTTGGAGGTGGGTTATCAATTTTAACACTTTTCTCATATAAAGTAGCTCCTGGTACTATGTACTTATCTCATATATCCATACCATTCGTTTAACATGATACATGTGCCATCTTCTTAATATTCAGTCCTTTACCCATTTGTCATGTCATATGACAACATTACTTGGAATAGACGAAAGATCGTTTAAAATTACCTTGAACCTTAAAGCATGAGTTTGAAGACAATCTCATAGTCAAGATCTATCGCACGATCTGGAATGTTAAAGAAGGGTAACATTCCTAAAATGTCCATGTAGCATCCAACTTATAGATGTGGTCGACAATACACCATTAAGAAGGACTCTACTAGACACGGCTCCAAGACATCATAGGATACTTTAAAACCATAGATTCTGATACCAAGTTAGTCATGCTCCAAGATCGAGGAGCGCGGCCAGTGCTCAACTGAGTAAACCCGACTGAGCAAGTCTGTTAGATTTTATTCTACCCAAATCCATCCTTAAATAAAAAGGAGATGTACTCAATTATTCATACTCTGAAAAGATTTAGTAAGCAACTTTCATTTTTGTTCCATTAATAGTTTCAACCACAATATCCAAAATATTAAAAATCTATAATTTCTTTTAAAATATGTTTGCCAAAGACCAACATTTCCAGTTACATCCCCAATATTAAACATCACCCACAATCCGTCTACGGAGTCTCTAAGTGCAACTGAAGAGTAATATGGACATGCCAGCAATAAGGCTCTGGCTATACCTCAAAATACAATGTACACGATAAACGAATGATACAGGACCCCGGAATGAAGTGGGGCTCATAATTCAACTGGAAGGAGTATACTGCTATCATCGTTCGGCGCCACCTATTAACGAAACACCTATATCAATTAAAGATACAGCGTCCCCGGCAAAAGGAACATTAGTACTGTCGAATAGTACTAGTATGTATAACTAAACACCATCTCATTAAAAAGAACAATAATACAAGGGAAAAACAATTATGAATTCAATAAGATCTTTGACAACACTAAAACATCAAGTAAGAATCACATAAGTTCTCAATACAATTTCCATCTTATTAGGTTGGGTAATCTTAAGTGCCATATTCCAAAATCCACAATACCACCATGTTTTTACACGGAGTCTGATCTCCACCCGATCGTCTAGACCGTCTCATTTCATTTTAGACATCAACTATATCTATAGTACCGATCAATCATTTCCAGCACAGTCACCACCATGTGTACAACATGACGTCCGATCACGGCCCGATCGGCTAGGCCATCTCACTTGAGACATCTTCCATTTTATCATTAATCATCTCATTTCAAGTTTATTTCAAACATAGTCACCACCATGTGGCCCGATCGACTAGGCCATCTTAATAGAGACATCTTCCATCTTATCATCAGTCATACTCATTTCAAATTCATTTCGCAAATATCAGTTCATCGGAACTTGGGCCACAATTATTACATCATAATTGGCACTAGGCCGCATTTCACAACTCAAGATCCTTTCCACCACATTTCACATCATTGTCATTTTCAATATTACACCTTTCAATTCAAGATAATGGGCACATACGGGAGCAACTATAGTCGTAGGTATAAAGAGGATTTCACATATTCTGTCATAACAATCTTAAGTAAAATTCAACTTGAAGTCTAGCCTTTTAGCATATATTCCATTTTCTTAACACATTTTCAATTGAAAAAATAGCATAATGAGAGCATTGGGGTACATATTGCACATATATTCATTTTAAATAGCAACAACTACATCGAATCAATTTTCTGAACTTACACAATTGCGTGGACAGCAAGGGAGGTTCAATTTCTAAGAAGATAGGGTTTTAGCCATGAATACCTAAAATTTGTCCCTTAACAACACTATGTCGTCGACCACACTAAATAACTTCAATCTACAACAATGCACCACATTTGTAGCTATATTAGTAAGATTTCTATATTTTAAGTCATTTAGACTTTTTATCAAACAACTAGTGTGCATATCTTTCTAAAGCCTCCTTTAATGGAATTTCTTCACCTAACAACCACCTTCCATACCAATGATCCACCTTACCATTGCCTCTAGGCCATCCACAACTTCCATTAGCGTATGCATGCCCAACAATTCATACCCAAACCATCAATCTCCTTAATTAACCCATTTCACAATCTCTACAACACCAACACAATCTAGGTTAGGCACTTATGTCTTCCAATTACCATCCCATAAGTACTAACATATATTTCATACGTAAATAATCACCATAGAGTAGTTAGAGATGATAGACATACCTCTTGTAGTAAGAATCTTGAGAATCCCCACTTGTAGTGTTCTTGACCAATTTAGGGATTTGAATGGAAATCTATGGATTTTCAAGAAATCCTTGTTAATATAGGTGTTTAGGAGTAGTAATCAACTCAAAATACTCCAAAAAGATTACCTTGGATCATGGGAGGGAAGTATGGAACGAATTCCCCTTGATAGAGTAAGCCCCTGCGCAAAAAATGACTTAGAGACCCTCCATACCCAATCTTGGGGATATTTATTAGGATTATTGTGCGTGGCTGTGCTCGGGCCGCGCTCGGGAGGTAGAAACTTTCAAATATGCGCGGCCGCGCATCTAACCGCACATATGATATAGGTCCAGTAAGATGGCCATAATTTTCTATGTACATATCCAAATGAGGAACGGTTTGATGCGTTGGAAACTAGACTCAACGGGCTTTAATTTGGTAGGCTGTGAATCACATAAATCTTTATAAAACTGAAGATACGCTAGTCCAAATTTTAGTCGTGTGCGTACTCGATTAGAATTTTAGTCTATCATGTAATTTTTCAACTTGGCTTAGACTTAGGCCTCTACTTAGACCCCAAATTACATATAATATGACTTATACACTTATTAGCATATCTAATTGATATTCATTATATCATTAATCCTTGTTTGCACACAAAATAAAATAATTAGCCTACCCTGGCACCACGAAATCTTAAATTACTTAGCAAAGTTTTCCAGGGCTTTACACATCTACTACAACACTCTGACAATATCAAGACTAACATAGCCATGAAATAACTGAATACAACTAACGAAGGATAAAGAGGGAGAAAAGCAGGGCTACGATCGCCATATAGCTACCTTACTAACTCCGATGGACCTGCCACTGAGTAATCAATACCCACTACCGGGTTCAAAAATACCTGGATCTGCACACAAGGTGCAGGGAGTAATGTGAGTACGCCAACTTAGTAACTAATAAAAGTAAATATAGATTGAGCAGTAGTGATGAGCAATAAAACATATACTGTTCATATCATGAAATCTCAGTAAAATATAGGAGGCTTTTAAAATCAAGGTTTTGAATCAACTCAACTCATTTAAATCCAGTTTTAGTAAAACCATTTAAAATTTCTTTCAACAGTTTTCAACGAAGTGATGACACAATGATAAAAATGATGAAAACATAAACATCCCCGCAGGCAAAACTCACTCGTATACAGCCCCTCAAGCAACATAAATCAAGAACAGCCACTCGGGCAAACATGAATCATAAAGAGGCACTCGGGCAAACTTCATAGTCAATCATATACAGCCCCTCGGGCATTACATTACAATCGCTCGTACACAGCCTCTCGGGCACAATATGAATCAAGAACGTCCCTTTGGGAAAAACATCATATCACTCACTTAGGGTACCCGCACTCACTAGGGGTGTACAGACTCCGGAGGATCTCCTACACCCCAAACGCTATAACAAGCCACCTAGTGGCATAAATCAATCAGGCCCTGGGCCTCATAACAAGCCACCTTGTGGTATAAATCAATCAGGCCCACGACCTCACAAAAATCATGAATCAATAACATTATACTGCGGTGTGCAGCACGAACCCATAATATCCTCACAACATAGGCCCTCGACCTTACTCAGTCTGAAAACTCTCATGCTACTCGGGTAATCAGTAAAACAAGGTGCTCAGCGTAAAATATTATTTTATGCATAAAAACGGATTAATAAAGACTGTGTTATGAAATTAGTAAATACAGCATCACTGACATAAGGCCCAAATATGACACTCAGCCCAATTTATAGGAAATTCTTTCTAAAACACATAAGTATCATATAATTTAAGTCAAATACGCAACTTTATAATTGCTACGGGATGGAGCAAGTCACAGTCCCCAATGGTGCACGCACACGCCCATCACCTAGCATGTTTATCACCTCAAAATAGTAAAGAAATGTGAAATCCGAGGTTTTATACCCTCAGGACTAGATTTACAATTATTACTTACCTCAAACAAGCCAATTCCAATCCGAGCGAGCCAAGCGATGCTCCAAAAAATGTCATCCCGTGCGTTATAACCTCTAAATAGCTTGAAACTAACCAAAAACAACTCAATACATCAAACAATGCTAAAGAAACCAATCCCAATTGAAAAAAGTCGAATCTTTTATCAAAAGCCCAAAATCGTCCAAAAAACTCAACCCGGGAAAGCATCTCGGAACCTGACAAAACTCAAACAAATCCGACAACCCGTTTAATTATGAGTTTAACCATACTATTTTCATTCAATTCCGACTCCGAATCAATATTCAAAACATAAAAATTTACTTTATGAAACTTTAGGCAAAAACCCCCAAATTTTACTTTGAAATCATCAATCAAATGCCCAAAAAGAAGATGGATTCATGAAATATAACAACAATCGAGTAGAGAACAATTACCTCAATACATATGATGAGAATCGCCTCAAAAATCGCCCAAATCCGAGCTCGCCAACTCAAAATATGACCAAATGAACAAACCCTTATTTTATATATTTTTCTGCCATCTATTCTGCCTCGATTCTCATGCCAAACTATCCCGAATTTTGCTTTTGATGCCTCCAATGGATTTCTAATGAAATTTTAGTCATGTTAGGGTCTTCAATCACTCCATTTGACCTTATATTGAAAGAGATATATTGGTTTCAATATTTTAAAATAATACAGATTTTTAAATACGAATTCAGTGGCAATTTCGTAATTAATCTTAAAAATCTAGCCACCCAATTCATAGTAAAATGACCATTAAATCCCCATACGATGTCTAAATTCGAAGATTCTTTTTGCTATAGCTCTGTAATTACGATACGGATCCAATGCTTTAAGAAAAACAAAAATCAAAGCTCATTTGCATAATGTAGTACCATTTATGCTTGAAAACGACGTCGAAACATAAAAAATGAGCGCAACACAACCCAAACCTAGCCGAAACTCACCCGAGCCCCTCGGGACCCTATTCAAACACACCAAAAAGTTACTTATCATAACACGGACTTATTTGAGGCCTCAAAACACACATAAGAACATTGAAATGACGAATCACACCTCAATTCGAAATCAATGAACTTGAAACTTAAAACTTCCATAACCGATGTCAAAACCTATAAAATCATGTCCGATTGACCTCAGATTTTGCACGCAAGTCACATTTGACAATATGAACCTGCTCCAACTTCCGGAATCAGAATCCGACCCTAATATCAAAAAGTCCACTCTCGGTCAAACTTTCCAAAATTCCAACTTTCGCTATTTCAAGCCAAATTCTACTATGGACCTCCAAATCACACTCCGAACACGCTCCTAAGTCCAAAATCACCCGACGGAGCTAACAGAACCATCAGAAATCCAATCCGAGATCAAATTCTAAAAAGTCAAAACTTAGTCAAACCTTTCAAATTTAAAGCTTCTAGCTGAGAATCATTTTTCCAAATTAATTCCGAATAACCTGAAAACCAACGGCAATTCACATAAGTAATATTACTTTCTACGGAGCTACTCATGCTCTCAAACAATTGAGCAAAGTGCAATTTCTCAAATGACTGATCGGGTCGTTACACTAGCAAAAGGGATGTCAGTGCGAAATAATGTATCGAGTATATAAGCCAGCAGAATAACTGAAAGCTTAAACTGAGATGACAATATAATAACTAAAAGTAACTAGGAGTCAAAGATAATCTAAAGATATGCTTACCCACTAAAACTGACTCAACTCTCTCAATATAGTAAGTAAAATAATTGTCCGGTCCTATAAGGCTCGGTATTTATAACTACTCTGCCATAATAGGCTCGCTCATAGGCGCTCAGCCATACTAGGCTTTGTATTTAGGCCATTCTAGGCTCACTCATAGACGCTCGGCCACAGTAGGCTCGGTTTATAACTTACTATCTTATTAGAGGTTGCCCAATAGGGGCCTGCCCACCGATTATAGCTCGATGGTGCTGAAAATACTGTAATACTACCCAATAGGGGCCTGCCCACCGATTATAGCTCGATATTGGTGAAAATACTATAATATTGTGTGTGTATATATATATATATATATACCCTCTGCTCTCTTGACTGAAAAAAGACAATACTTAACTTAATGTAAAGTTCCGATAAGGAGAATACTATAACTTATAAGACTAGGATAATGTATGTAAATTAATAACGAGTCCAACTATACAAAAATTACTCAATTCCGATCTCAACTCGACCTTCAAATCCTCAAATTATAGTCTATGAAGTTTCACAAATATTTCCCAATTTTTCCAACCCAAAACACTAATTAAATTGTAAAACCAATGATAGATTCATGTATAACAACCAAATTCGAGTTAGAATCACTTACCCTAATTAACTCCTTGAAAAATCCTTCATGAATCACCCAAATCCGAGGTCTCTAGCTCTAAATATGAAAAATGAGTTTAAACACTTGATTTTGATATTTAACACTGCTGCCCAGTGATTCCTCTTCAAGATCGCGGAAATTCCATCGCGATCGCGAAGAACAAAAGAATGTTGCCCTCACATATGACCATCGCGAACGCGGAAATCCAGCCGCGAACGCGATGCACAGGAACTCGAAGCTACGCGATTGCGAACCTCCTCACGCGATCGCGAAGAACAAACGCGTGCCTCAGCCCCATCCTCGATTCCTTATACGCGAATGTGGTCATATCAACGCATTCGCGATGCACACGCATCTCAAACTTCGTGTTACTTCGCGAACGTGAAGAGTAAAATCCAGCCGTCCTCAAGAACCCTTCACGATCACGATAAAGGAAACTAGAACACAAAAATGAGCAATCCCATTTCAAGAACAATTGGTCTGAACTCAACCCGAAACACACCTGGGGCTCCCGAGAAACTGTCTGAACACCAACATGTCCTAAAATATCATAAGAACTCGCTCGATGCCTAAAATTACATCAAACATCACAAAAAATACGAATCACACATCGATTCAAACCTAATAAACTTATGAACTTCTAACTTCTAAAACTAATACCGAAACATACCAAATCAACTCTAATTGAACTCAAATTTTGCACATAAGTCATTATTGACACAACAGACCTATTTCAACTGAACGACTTGAAAGCTGAGCCCGGTAACGACAAGTCAACTCTCGGTCAAACTTCTCAACTCTCCAAACTTCTATTTTTCCAACTTTCACTGATTCAAGCCAAAATAACTTACGGGCCTCCAAATCAATATCCGGACACACTTCTAAGTCCAAAAACCATACAAAGTTATTGGAACCATCAAAACTTTATTTCCAAGTCATTTACATATAAGTCAATATCCGATCGATTCTTTCAACTTAGGCTTCCAACCTTGAGACTAAGTGTCTCAACTCATTTCGGAGCATCCTCGGAACCAAACCAACTATCCCGGATAGTCATATAAGAAGAATGAGCAAAGAATAAGTAATAAATGGGGGAACGGAGCTACAATACTCAAAACGTTGGATGGGTCGTTATAAAAGACCTGCTCTCTCTATCTTGAGCAGTCCAGCTTTCAGGCTTAGATTCAGGGAGAAAACAGTCCGGCCATGAATTATAAAGTGTCACTTTGGCATGGAACTTCAACTTGTCATGATCAAACACCCAGAGACCTTGGTTTTCTAGGACAAAAAGCCACTTTGTGTATATAGGCAACATATCTTAGAAGACACAAACATGGCAATGGAGAATAAACATAACAGTAGTATGTTATCCACAAGTTTGGATTGCACTATGGTCTGCAATTTTCTAAAACCTCAGAACAAAATCAAAACCAAAAAATCCTAAGTATTAAAATAACTAACACAACCAGATAAAAGACATACCTATGAGAGCTCTAAGTGTCATAAATTTTGGATTACTCAGGTTCTCTTATGTGCCAAGTCGGGTATAGACCCATTTAAGTAATTTGTTGGATAGTTAAGACTCGAAATGGGGTAAGACCCCTCTATTTATAGGGGAAAAATTATTTAGCCATAAAGTAAAACTTTCTAAAAGATAGGCATTCACTCTAATTGCAATTCTATTCATAACACTCCCCCTTGAATGTCTACTCAACAAATAATGTGCCTCGTTAAAACCTTAATTAAAATAAAACCCAATGGGAAAAAAATTCTAAAAAGGGAAAAAGAGTACACATGTTTAATAATACACCTTTTGGTTGTCTCGTTAAAAACCTTGCAAGAAAAACCTAGTGGGACAAAACCTTATAAGGAAAAAAGAGTACAACACGTCTTAAACTCCCCCTGATGAGAGCATCAATTCACATCCTTGAGCCTTCGCATCCCAGTCTTGTGTACTAGCTTCTTGAAGGTTGACGTCGGTAGAGATTTTGTGAAAAATCAGTCATATTATCACTTGACCGAATCTATTGCACATTGATATCACCGGTCTTTTGAAGATCATGTGTGAAAAATAACTTGGGTGAAATTTGCTTTGTCTTATCTCCTTCTATGAATCCTCCCTTCAATTGGGCTATGCATGCTGCATTATCTTCGTACAAAATCTTTTGTAGTTTGTCATATTTCAAACCACATTTGTCTCGAATAAGATGTATTATAGACCTCAACCACACACATTCTTGACTTGCTTCATGAATAACAATTATCTCAGCATGATTAGATGAAGTAGCTACGATTGATTGATTAGTCGATCGCCAAGATATGGAAGTACCTCCACAGGTAAACACATAACCTATTTGAGATCGAGCATTGTGTGGATTGGATAAATACCCAGCATCGGCATAACCAACAAGATCAGGACTGCAATTATTGTCATAAAATAAGCCCATATCGGTAGTCCCTTTTAGATACCGCAATATGTGTTTGATTTCATTCCAATGTCTCCTTGTAGGAGCAGAGCTATATCTTGCTAAGACATTAACTGGAAAAGTTATGTCAGGCCTTGTAGTGTTAGCAAGATACATTAGTGCACCAATTGCACTAAGATATGGTACTTCATGACCAAGTAGCTCTTCATTCTTTTCTTGAGGCCGGAATGGATCCCTATTCACATCAAGTGATCGAACAACCATCGAAGTACTTAATGGATGTGCTTTATCCATGTAAAACCGTTTCAATACCTTTTCTATGTAGGCAGATTGATGGACAAAAATCTTGTTTGTTGTAACAATCCGGCCAGTTATTTCATGAGTTACCGCTCCGTTTCCCCCATTTCTACTTTTTTATGTCTTCTTCAGCTATATTATGTGGTATCAGGTTGGTTGGTTCGGGTTCGAAGTGGTTTTGTAGAGGAATGAGACACTTAGTCTTTTTTGAGTAAGCTTAAGTTGGAAAAGTCAACCAGATGTTGACTTGTGTGAAAAAGGTCTCGGATGTGAATTCTGATGGTTTGGGTAACTTCGTTAGGTGATTTGAGACTTAGGAGCGTGATTAAAATGTATTTTGGGGTCCGTGGTAGATATAAGCTTGAATTGGCGAAATTGAAATTTTTGGCTTTTTTCTGGTTTGTAGTGAAAATCTTGATATCGGGGTTGGAATGGAATTCCGGAAACTTGAGTAGGTCTGCTGTGTCATTTGTGACGTGGGTGCAAAATTTCAGGTCATTCAGATGAGGTTTGATAGACTTTTTGATCATTTGAGAGATGCGGAAGTTTTGAAAACCTTAGGCTTAAATCCGAGGGTGTTTTGATGATTCGATGTTATTTTAAGTGTTCTGAAGGTTGATATAAGTTTGAATAATGGTATATGACTTGTTCCTACTTTTGGTTGAGGTCCCAGGGGCCTCGGGGTGATTTCGGATGGTTATCGTGAAGTTAAAAATTAGAGTTTGCAGCTGAAGTTGCTGAGTTCCTGTCATAATCGCACCTGCAAATTGGGGACCACATGTGCAAGATCACAGAAACAGTAGATCAACCGCAGATGCGGCCATATGACAGATGTAAATAGATAGAGGAGTACAACACGGCATGAAAGTTTTCTGGCCATCGTACATGCTATCTGCACTTAAATCTTTGTAATAATGAAGGTTGTCATGAATATATATCAATAAGGTACTGACCACAAGCCTTTTTTCCAACAGAATTCTAAGAAGTAGATCCATAAATAAAACTCAAATCAATCAATAAAAAACAACTGTCAATATAAAGCATCAAATACATGTCTATGCTTAATCAAAGCAAGTAAAAAATGCAGTTAATTTGGTTTGCTAAGGTTTTATCATGCAATGAAGTCAAAAGCTCAAAACAAATAGTCATAAAAAATGCCAAGGACTCTAGTAGTTGAAAGTTCCAATATTGTCCCTCCCTCGCTCTCTCTCGGATTTGTAGATAAGTGATGTAACTGGAAGTGGAATATATTGAAAGTGGAATCCAATAATATATTGAAAGTGGAATCCAATGCCACTAACAACAGTGCAAAAAACCCAAACCATTAACACAATAATTTTTATTACAGTTTACAACAACATATTACTCATTTTTTCAATTATCCAAGTTGAGAAGAATAGTTAAAGCGAGATTTAGTATCGAAATATTATCCAATTATTAACCAAATGTCTTAAAGTTGAAGACTAATTGCTCCATCTTTGGTTTCTCGTGCTTCCATGTAAATCTATGATACATAAAGCCTTGGAAGACAGTTCAACAATGTAAAGAAAATTCGAAGTCTAACAAATAAAATTACAATTAGAAGAAAAAAAATAACACAGGTGAAACAGAAGCAAAAAGCACATTCTGCTCAACTAAAGGAATAATCAATCCTGCAAAAGTGACAATATTAAATTTTTCATTAGTTCCTCTAAGTCTTCGTATATCTCAGAAGAACTTGTTCAAGAAAATCCAACTCAAGCATTACTTGCTTTCCCTAAATTGGAAAAAAAAGTAAAGGAGAATAGTAGAGTGCTTTACCCATGCTGGTTGAACGAGACACTTTTTTCTTCTATTGTCAGATATGGTTGTTATTGCCATCTCTGTACACGGCTAAAATCGGAGAGTCTGATTTTGTAATCATTATGGCATTTCACAGCTTGTCCTTAAAAGCCTCAAAGCGCAGCTCGAGATTCGACCCCGAGGTCTCCCAATGCTTGATCTCGGGGCAGTGCAAATCAGTGATTATCTTAGACAAGCGGAAAATTTCCAAAAGGCACGTGGCTAACGTTGACCAAGTCTACAAGAATAGTACAAGTCTGTACGTGACATTAAATAGTTGTACTAGCTTCATATATTTGTAATAAATGCATATGTGCCATGTTGGGATTCCCCTCATATAGAAAGGGGACCATTGTTATTTCTTGCACACGGGATACTCAATATAAGAACAAGAACATTCTCTGCTCTCTAACAAAAACACTTTCCATTGTCTTTCCTTTGATTTATTATTTATATTTATTGTGTTTCATTGATTGTTATTCACTTAATACTCATCATTGATCATAAAGAGCCGTCATTAAGGCCCTTCGAACTGTTAGAACTTCATCGGTCAGCCCCAATCAAGCGCTCTAGCTCGACCTCGAGGCCAGAATAGGCAAGCTTGAGGCCTCGATTCACAGCCGTCTAGTTTAAATAATCATACTGCCCCTACTCTTACTTTACTTTCCTAGCTCACACTTACAATTGGCCGTATCCATCTCAGTTATACCCTATGAGGGCTAACAGGTGTAGTTTAAGAAAAGGACAGAACATCATGACATAGCTGGGGTTAGAGTAAACCAAAATGGTGAATGGGTTGTTTGTGTTAGTTGACATTTCCGAAAGATATTGCAAGTGTGCTAGTATATCTCCTTGTAAGACACCTAGATGGTGCACCCTAAAATATTAAAGCTATATATGAGCACTGGAAGCCTTGAAGGAATAAATATTACCTTAGTGTGGCTCCCGCCCCCAGTAAAGAAAGAATGTTAGGCAATTGAAAGAGCCAAAGGATGGAGCAAGGGGAGCCAAAAGCAAAAGAATGTTTTGTTCGAGTTTTCAGAGTAAAGCAGTAGACATAGATAATTAGCGGGAGATAAGAAGAGAGTTAATGAAGTATTAAGAGTAAGATGTGATACACGGATGATAATGGTAGGTCAAAAAAATGATGACAGTATTACAGAGTTTACAATCAAGTGAAGGAAAAGACAAAAGATGACAGGCCTTGAGACGATAAAAGAATGTAGGCCATAAAGTCATATCCTCATTTCGAGAAATAAGTTCACAACTCTAGCGCGATTACAAAGAGGAAAAGTTAGACCCCAGAGTAATAGAAGTTAATATGGACTGGTTAACAAGATAAACTAAATATGAATTGGGGACTGAGTGATTTGATAATAGTCAGCATCTTGAGAATTTCAGATCGCGTTCCGACAATAATAGGACGGACAATAGAAGAAGATTCATGAGAAATTCAGAGAATGGTCATTCAGGAAGATGCTTCCCTAAAGCAAGCAATGCTAGTAAAGTTAAGCTTAAGGGACTGTATGTACCAGTTACATTAAGTGTCACCCTCGCGAGTAAGGGAATTTTTCATCCTTGGTATAGAAGGATTGCCGTAAGGCGAGTAAGGATCATTGATGTTGAGAAACGACGCCAAAGATAAAGAGGTAAAACATCTATAGGTATATCCTCACGGCTTCAGCACTTAGTACACCCCTAAAGGGGGGAATATCGAGTGATGTGGCATTAAGTCAGAATTAAGTAGTTCTAGTGATTGTGGAATGGTAAAGGAAGAATGCGATAAATGAAAGGGGAATGAGATGGCACTTATCCAAATGTTACAGATACGCTACGATTCAAGAATATTGTGCAAGCACGATGTCAAGGAGAGGAAGTAAAGGTTCTTTCCCGAGTTGTTATTAATAAATAAGGAGCAAGTACGAGACATAAGTTAAGACAAAGGAAATAACCCAAGAAAGATTACGAGGAATATTTATATGATAATGGGCCAATGAGTTGTTAGTTATTGGTCAGGAAGATCCTAGTTATGGCTAAACAGGAGGTTACAGACGAGTCATCAGATTGTGTAAGATAAACATAGTAGAACATAACATGGAGAATTCAGCCTCGAAGAATATCATTATAATTATTGAGATATATTCAAACAATAGTCGAGGTAGTTAAAGGTATTGTATGAGTGCTACGGGGATAAAAGAAAGTGCCACTAGGAAAGTAGTCAAAATATCAGTTCAGAAGCAACCATACAAGCGCAAGGGCATGGATGTAAGCAACTACAGACGATTATAGGCAAGTAAGGAGATCAAAAAAGTCTGTAATAAGCTCACAGGTTTACGAGAGTCAAGGGTTCTCCCTAAGTAATACAATGAAAGACTAGCTGAGGAGATAAGAAAGAAGGCTTCAACCTAAGTACAACGACCTAAAGAGGAAATGGTCGTGTAACAACAATCTCGCAACAACATTGTAAGCATTCCAAAGGAAAATGACACCTACCGTGGCTAATGAATGGGAAGTAAGAATTTAAAGTAATATTCGAGATCATATGAGTTGTATGAAAACTCTGGAAAGTGTGGGAACTAAGATAAGCTAAGTATGGACACAATAAGGGGGCATAAAGACCAGGAAAATTAATAGCTTACGTTGAAAGAAAGCTAAGAGGGAATGAAAGAATTATTCGATCAATGATCCAGAGTTAGTACGCTATGGATTCACTCAAGATTTTGGAGCATTATCCAGGCAGCATATTTGTTGACAATCATACAACCATAGAACACTCCGGTATAAGTTAAAAGAAATAATTGAGCCCAGGGCATAGACAAAGGATTGAATTGCTAGAAGATTGTGTCATGGATATTCCATAATTCCCATAAAAGGCTAAGGCAATAACTGATGCCATGAGCCACAGATCGGAAGATAGCTCAAGCCTACGTAAAGGCTTATTAGAAGGAAGAGGAAACTAAAGAATTACATCACCCAAGTTAATTAGGAGTCTGATTATTGGACCTAGAAAAATTATAGAAGTTGTGCTTGAGAACATGACATAATCACTCTTAATATTAGATGTTCAAGAGAAATAACACAACAACTATAATCTATAATGGCTCTACAAGGAAGCCAGTTAGAAGAAGTACCAGCCTTATATGAAGTCAGTACGAAGCTCCCACCGGATTGTGTATATAGCAGAGGTGCGAGTATTATAATTGAGCTTCAAGTTATGGACGTGAATTACACCTAGGTGGAAGGGAGGTCAGGAAAGAAATAGAAGATACGATGTGAGATTTTAAGGTAAGTAAGATAAAGTTGAACAACGTACGAGATACTCAAAGGCAGAAGATCGTGAATAGTACATACTTCAGATAGAAGGCTATAAGCACAGGGATATAATAATCAGGAATGATAGCGACATCGTCAGCAGCATGTCCCAGCCTATTATTTCTAAGTACTGAGAAATCTAGCTAAGAGAGTAGAGAAGGGTCAGAGACGATGTGATGTCTCGCTTGACATTCCAAAATAATATAAGAAAATCTATAGTGCAAGTAAGTTGAAGGAAAGTTGCGAGTGGTATAAATAGATTTGTATAGGTCGCAAGCTAAAGTATAGTAAAACCACAAAGTTTAATGAAAAGCTGTAAGAACGAGAAAAGACGAGTGAGAAGGTAACGAGAATGGATTAGTCCTTAGGATTAGGCCCATAAAAATAAGAGAGCTAATGGCTTCTCTATGATATAGTAAGCTCAGTATAGCCTGGATGGACTCAAAGGAGTTACTCTTCATAAGTAGCATTTAGAAGAGATGGAATGTTTCCGTAATAATAGAATAAGAGTGTAATTGTGATAGATAAAGGATGACGTTTGGGCCTTCGATTGAGTAATGATTTGAAAAAAGAAAAGAAAAAGAAAAGAAAAAGAAAAGGGATTCATGAGTTGTACGGGATTAAAATACCCACGTGAGGTGAATCACATTGGGATGCTATAGAATACGGTTATTGAAGTACAGTATCACCGCTAAGTGGATCAGGAAAATTACTTCGAATATTCCTTGATGTAACGTAAGCCCTAGGGGAAAAGTATTACGTAAGAAGTTTCAAGTTATCAGTGGTATATTGTAGATCAATATTGAGGTGAATCAACAATGGATGGACAAAAGTCACAAAGTATGATATAAGATTAGGCTGTCATTCTAAAGATGAGCAGCAATAAGGAAGCATTAAAGGACTTAAATTTATACATATGGAATAAGCAACGAGAGTAAGCTGGGATTTGGTAGCAGACCTCAGCAACGATAAATTATGGCAGTAAAGTCATACGGATGGCTAAACGGACCTATGCGATGAGATATAGCAATATTCGTGAATTCAACAAAGTACCGAGCAGAGAACTTTAGTATACTCATAGATGCCCAAAGGGACATCTTATCAAGCTCTACATATGAATCCTAGAGATTGGGCACATTTACTAGGTCAAGATTGTACAGACTGGATGATGAAATGTAGCAACAGTTACGAGATTAGAAGGATTCCGACTACAAGTTTTGGTGTGAGAAAGAGGCCTAAGGGGAGAATGCCCTGGAATTTGGACTTATTCACAGAACAGTCGCCTAGATGGAAAGGGAAGTTCTAAACTATTCGGAAGATATAAGTTATGAAAATGATAAGTGCATCAGTCAAAATTCGAGGACGAATGTTCCAAATGGGAGAATAATGTTACGCCCCGCAGTATTATGTCGACGTTATGCTCTGCAATAATATATTAGGATGATGCTACACTCTGCAGTAATACATTACAGTGATGTTATGCTTTGCAGTATTAAGTTATGACAGTGTTGCACCCAGCAGTATTATATTACAGTGATATTACGCTTCGCAATATTAAGTTATGACAGTGTTTCACCCAGCAATATTATATTATAGTGATATTACAGTTCGCAGTATTAAGTTACAATGATGTTGCACCCTGAAGTATTTACGTTTAATTGGTCGTAAGGTAATTAACATCAGTCCAAGTAAATGATTATTTGGAGATTATAAAGATTATGCTATTTCACAAGTGATGAGTAAATTCGTGAAGGTGAATGGAGAAGCAAGTCAAAGAAAATGAATTTTCGTCAAGGTTGGGCATTTTTGGGGTAAAATACGGCCCGAGCTATAATACCCGGTATTTATGGACTAGTGCCATACAAGATACTACATGACCATAAGGTGTACAAGGTATGTTAAAAGAGTGTAGTATATTAAGTAAGTGGAGATAATTCTAAATTATATGGGTAATTGGTTAATTATTGGGTAACGGGACATTACCTAGTTAATTATTAATGAAATGAGATAAAGACTAAATGTTCCCCAAAAAACGTGGCAAAAAGCCACAAAATTAAGAAATGACTCATTAGTTTTCTTGCAGGTAGCTACCTAAGGTTAGGTGGGAATTTAACAAAACAAGACTTGTTATAAGTCTTATTTTCCATTTTAACAATGACTTGTTTTCCATTTGAACAAAGACTTGGAGAAGGAAAGTCAGAATGTTCAATACCAAGTAAGAATCCTATACACAATTTCCTAGTTTCAAATGGCTTCAAAAGCCAGAAGCTTAGTTTGACCAATTGCTTCAAAAAAGCAAAAGCTTAATTCGTTCAAGACTTCAAGAACAGAAGCAAAATTCAATCCGATTTTCGGGGTTCTAAGTTCAATCCACGAAGGTTTCCAACGAAAATTGTCAAAATCGTAGCAACGTAAAATTTTACGGTTCCAAAAGAGTACGGTGAAATCTTCGAGAATATTATACGGAGTTTTCCCCACTGTAGGTATGTTAAGGCTATCCCTTCTTTCTTTTGGCATGATTCATACAATACAAACGAAACGTGCAAATGCACAAATTTCATAAATGACTCTATTCATAGAAGTATTAGAGATATCTATGTTCTTGAATTTCCATGTGTCATAATATTTTATCATATGTTCGTGGGTCTCAGAAAAATACGGAAGTTGAAAAGAGTTTACTTTATGATATTACTCAAAGGCAAAATGGCTTATGACATCTCGAAACATTTTGTTAACGTATTTTTCATGCATTGCATTCATGTACATTGACCCATGAACATATGGCATTATATACGCGTATATATATATGTGTATATATATGTATATGGGATATGGCAAAGGTTATTGTGTTATATACGCACCACCACCAGATCAGCTGGCATACATTGATGATTTTGCCTATAGTGGCCGATATGATATGATGGGATGCCCTCATAGGCTGATGATGTTATGAAACATTTACCTATGCACGACGTGACATTCATACACATATGCATGACGGTAAAACTAATTTATGATTTACAGAGTTATCCAGACTCACAGGTTGAGTCAATTACTCTAAATTTCTTCCATGTCTATTATGTGTCTTACATACTAGGTACATTTTTCGTACTGACGTCCTTTTTGCCTGGGGACACTGCGTTTCATGCCCTCAAGTCCTGATAGACAGGTCGAGAGCCCTCCAAGTAGACTATCAGCTCAGCGGAAGATGTTGGTGCACTCCATTTGCTTCGGAGTTGTTTGTTTGGTTAGTATGAATTAGATGTGTATTGTTTGGTATGGCAGGACTCTGTTCTGACCTTTATGACATTTATTTACTCTTAGAGGCTTGTAGACATATGTCGTGTACGTGCAAGATTGTACGGCCTTGTCGGCCTATGTTTTGATTTTATAAATAATTATGTTGGCCTATTAGGCCTGTATGTCACATGTATATGATGACGTAATAAGAAATATATGTTACGTTGGTACTCGGTTGAGTAAGGTACCGGGTGCCCATCGCGGCCCATCTATTTTGGTCGTGACACTGGCTTTCTCAATGTTAGTTGAGAGATCGACACCTTTGGCTCGTGTTTCCTTGAAGGCCTGCCTCCTAACTCATAGATGAGCATGAGCAATGGCCCGAGCCAGCTTCTGCTCGGCCTTCTCGGATATCTCTTTGGCTCGATGGTTTGCGGTGGTGGTACCTCTCTTGTATGAGGATGCATTTTCTTCGGCCTCAGACTTGGCCACAAACAATACAGTGACCTCCTTCTGAGCACTTCGAAGAATATCCTAGGTCGAGGCCAACTCTCTCCGCAAAAGGTCTTTCTCCAAGGTCACAACCTCATTCTGCCTCTTCAGCTCGAGGGTCTCTGTATCCTTGGCTGCAACCTCTTCCTGAAGTTGCCCCACTAGAGCATCCTTTTGTCCAATCTGAAAAGGCAAAGCAAGATGGTGAGCACCAAGTTATAAGAATAAAAAGATGAATACATGAATGTCGTGTTACTTGCTCGGCAAAGCTAGTCCATTCCTGGTGCACCCCCTTTAGGCTTGCCCGAAGCTCACTCAATGGCTCTTCCTTTTGGGCAGAGGAAGCCTTCGACTTATTTAGCTCCGAGGTGAGCTTCTTGAGTTCCTTCTCATGATATGAAAGCTCGTCTTGGAGCTTAGAAAAGGCATGGTCATACAATTTCTTGACCTACAACAAAAGCAGAGGAGTTATAAAGACAAGGGAAAAACTTGAAGCGCAAATGGTATATCGAGAATATTATGTGTTGTTGAAGCTTCTCGGCCTCCTCGAGAGCGACGGGGGCGTCGAGGTCTGTGTCCACGTTGAACCTCTTCATTGAACATATCATCCTCTCCCTAAGAGGCCCCCACATCGGCAGCACCCTCGTTCTGAGCATCCCT
The DNA here is from genome assembly GCF_000393655.2 of Nicotiana sylvestris. Lineage (NCBI taxonomy): Eukaryota > Viridiplantae > Streptophyta > Magnoliopsida > Solanales > Solanaceae > Nicotiana > Nicotiana sylvestris. Next base: position 92,942,091 of record NC_091064.1, on the reverse strand, counting down.
TATTTCCCCCGGAGAAAATGAAGGGCCCAATTCAAAGCTACCCATGGTATCAATATCTATAGGGGTCTTTTCTCGACCCCGAGGAATTTCGAAGTCAGGCCCTCCGAAGTATCCAGTCGAGGGTTCACTGACATAGACTGTACTATGTCCAACTTGAGGCTCGGGGACTGTGCCCAAACCTTCCTCGAGGGTCTCTTCAGCATAAGTTTTGTCCACATCATCCACTCCCGACTTGTCGGCTTTTCAACCAACAGCTTGTGGAGCTTCAGCACTCTATCTTACCATTTGTACCAAAGGGCGATATTCATCATCATCCTCACAATGACTTTCCATAGCAGTCGAAGTCAAGACTGTGGCATCGGTCTTAGTTGGAGGCTCGGTCGATGCCTCCTTCTTCCTCTTCTTGCTCTTGCCAGGTTTCGAGGCTTGTTCTTCACTAGGAGGAGGCGATCTCATCAACATGCCTACCCCGAGGCCTACACATGCATGATGTATTAAACTCACCACCACAAAGAATACTTATAAGGAACTTGGTAATGACAACAATGAAAAACATATCATGGTTCTTGGCCTGCCACCGCATTTTGGCCAAATCACGCCAAACACGCTCGTTGTAAGGAAAAGCAGAGTCTAACTGTCTGATCCATTCCGGGAGGTCCTCAACCGTGTCGGGTACCAAGCGGTGGCTGCATAATCAAGAAAAAATATCATTTCAGGAGGGAAAGAAGGGGAAATAAAATGTGCTCGAGGTAGGAACACTTATGCTTCATGTTCCAATTCTACGGGAATGGTATCATATCCGCATGGATAATATATGAGGTTCTTACTTTGACAAACTGGCTCATCCATCCCTAGTCGTTGTCCTCATCGATGCTTGCAAAGAATGTCTTTGCAGATCGAGAATGAAACTTTATTAAACCTCGGATGAGACGGGGGCTGTATAATCTAACAAAGTGATTGAGGGTGAAGGCCACTCCCTCGACCCGGTTGGAGAAACATCTGAGCATGTAAACAATCCTCCAAAAAAGAAGGATAGATCTGACCGACTGTCACTCGGTATTCATGACAAAAGTAAAGAATCACCGAATCTATCAATGGGGAAGAAAGATCTACGGGACCTAGAGTGAAGGGGTATGTGTATACGCTGAGGAAGCCAGATTTGTGTTCTACTATGCTTTCCTCAGTTTGTGGATCTCCACTTGCACTTCCTCCCCCATCAGCAGTCTATCTTTACTCTTTTTGTGTCGGTCACCACACTGATGTACCGAAACACGGGCTCGCATTGGCCCGGTGTAGAAGGGGGGTTTTCTATGGTAAAATCGAAGACCGTATCGAAGTGGCCAGGGGTACATTGCTTGATACTGAGGGATAGTTTTGGTTTTCCTTTGGATGGGCGTGATGAGGAAGTGGTACCCTCTTTCTGAGGTACCATTTTTGAAGTTTTTGCCATGATTATAACTTGGTTTTGAAGAAAGAAGATGAAGAAACAAACACATAAAGAAGATAGATTTAGGAAGTTGTGAACTTAGCTCTAAAAACTTTAAGACAATGTAAACGTGTGGATGTAAAACATTTGAGGTAATTATAGAAGCCGTTTTGGCAACGTTTGAGAAGCGGAAGAGTCAAATCAATAGTAGTTCATGGGCTTCTTGATAATCGTGTTGACAGAAACCTCTACGCAACCTTTGAGTCGTGGCATTTAATGCTCTGCTGGGCCGACGTCATAATGGAAATATCGAAGAGGCAAAAGTTCGAGACAGTTTCTTATCGTTTCCCTATAATAAACGTGGGGACTATCTGTACACAACTAAAATCGAAGAGTCCGATTTTGTGATCACTATGGAATTTCACAGCCCGTCCTTAGAATCCTCGAAGCGCAGCTCGAGGTTCGACCCCGAGGGCTGCCAATGCATGACCTCGGGGCAGTGCAAATCGGTGATTATCTTAGACAAGCGGGAAATTCCCAAAAGGCACTTGGCTAAAGCTGACCAAGTCTATAAGAATATTACAAGTCTGTACCGTGACATTAAATAGTTGTACCAGCTTCATATCTTTGTAATAAATACATATGTACTATGTTTAGATTCCCCCTCCTATATAAAGGGACCCTTGTTATTTCTTGCACATAGGATATTCAATACAAAAACAAGAACATTCTTTGCTCTCTAACAAAAACACTCTCCATTGTATTTCCTTTGATTTATTGCTTACATTTATATTGTTTCATTGATTGTTATTCATTTATTACTCATCATTGATCATAAAGAGCCGTCATTAAGGATCTTGGAACTATTAGACCTTCATCGGTCTGCCCCAGTCAAGCGCTCTAGCTCAACCTCGATGCCAGAATAGGCCATCTTGAGGCCCCAATTCGCAGCCGTCCGGTTTGAACAATCATACTACCCCTTTCTCTTAGTTTACTTTCCTAGCTCAAACTTAGCATTTATTTCCTAACAAATAGCATAAAAATAAATCACGTATTTTTAGAACCACAAAATGAAATCTAATTGCAATTACCATTTTCAAGGTAAACAATCTCCTAAGGCCTGGGGAAGATTTTCTTAATAGAGATCTCGTCAAACACTTCATTATCAACAACGGTAACCCGTAATATTACAAACTAATAGAAAGTGAAATAGATTAGATCAATCATACGATGGGCTATTATATTTCACTCTTGGTACATCAGATCTACAAACATGAGATTTACTAACCATATTCAATTTTCAGCTTCACAAAATAACTTCTCAACACATGTTTATTTCGGAATTTGCGCCACAATCTTTGGGACGTGGAAGGAATCTAGCTCAGTCTATTACAAATCAATAATGGTACTATTCCAAGGTCGATGACACTCGACCTCGGTATGTATCATGCTCTATCTTCGAACTCGGGTTTGGTCTCTCGAGCTCGAACTTGGCCTTACCCAAACTCGTACTTCGGACGACCTCAATAGTATATAGATTGAAGGAATTCGATCTCGACCGTATAGAGATAGTCCCCGTGTTTCTTGGAGTAAGATGATAAGAAATGATTTGATCCTTGTTTTCCCGAAGTCTTCAGTGATGACGTCATTTTCGTAACGTAGGCGTTCGAAGTGACTAAAATGTCTCGTCGGAGCACTTCCCCCAAACATTGAATGCAAGCCAGTATTGGTCGGTCACTAGCGCTGGTGAATCGTCGTTTCCCTTCTATAAATATGAGGCTATTCCTTTGAGTGAAGAACTTTACTATTTCTTTACATCTTTCCCTTTTTCATCTCTTTCTCTAATCACATATTTCCACCACCTCTTCAAGCGCTAGAAAATGCCAAGTTCTTTCAAAAAATACCACATTCCGTTACAACCTGTATTCTTTAGCTTAAAACTATGGCTAAAACTTCCAAAAAGGCCCCCAAAAAAGATAAAGCATCATCTTCTTCTACCTCCCGGCCGGCCAAACTGGTGGGGCTGCAAACTCTTGAGGAAATCACCCCCGGCCCTTGTGTGATTCAAAAGGACTTTAGTATTGAAAATCTCCCTGACGTCCCAGGCTGATGCAAACATGCATCTTAATATCTTAGCTTGATATCGTAGTAGCACCTTAAGGATATGAAAAAGGACTGTGGATGGGGAGATGTGGTCGTGGTTCAGATCCTGAACCCTCGGGAAAGCATTACTATCCACGTGGAGGGTTTTTTAAGTGTTTACATTTACCTCTTCAAACTGGGTCCCATTGATACGGTGGTGATTGACTTCTACAAAACATAAATGTCAAGTTCTTTCAAAAAATACCACATTCCATTACAACCTGTATTCTTTAGCTTAAAACCATGGCTAAAACATCCAAAAAGGTCCCCACAAAAGATAAAGTGTCATCTTCTTCTACCTCCCGGTCGGCCAAACTGGTGGGGCTGCAAACTCTGGAGGAAATCACCCCCGGCCCTTGTGTGATTAAAAAGGACTTTAGTATTGAAAATCTCCCCAACGTCCCAGGCTGATGCAAGCATGCATCTCGATATCTTAGCTTGATATCGGAGTGGCACCTTAAGGATATGAAAAAGGACTGTGGATGGGGAGATGTGGTCGTGGTTTAGATCCCGAGCCCTGGGTAAAGCATTACTACCCACGTGGAGGGGTTTTAAGTGTTTAAATTTACCTCTTCACACTGGGTCCCATTAATCTGGTGGTGATTGACTTCTACAAAACATACGAAGTCACCCTCGGCCAGATTCACCCATCTTTTTGGCGCATCGTGATCATGCTGCGCTACTTTTCCGACAAGGCTGAGGGGTGGAATTCAACCTAAGTCACCTGATTCTATTGAACCGGCCCCAGCTATTTCGAGGGCTTATCAAGTTGCAACGTTGCATGAAGAAAGCCTTTTTTGCCAGTAGTGACGAAGCCAATTACCAAGGCTGGATGAGCCAGTTCGTTAGAGTAAGGACTTCGGATGTTATTCCCTAGGACAAAATGCCATTCCCGGAGAGATGGAATTATAATCGTAAGTGGAGTCCTTCTTCCCAATATCTATAGGTACTCAACTTCCACATCCCATAATAACATTTTTATCTTTTCTGCAGCTATTGTCCGGACACCTCACACTGTCCCCGATCTCGAGGACTGGGTCTGAAAGTTTGCCGCGACCTTCTGGTATGACGAGCGCAAATGGCATGATTTATAGAGGGGCAAATGGGAGGCCAAAGATCATGGTAAATTTTCTTCCCAAGTTTTAGGTATTTTCCATTCATTGGTGGCTTCAACTTATTCTCATTCACTTATGCAGGCATCGAAGATGTCTTCAAAATGAAGCCAGCCCCGCCCGGGGAAGGGACCAAGTGTTCGATCCCAAAATCGGACAAGGACAACAAAAAAAGAGGGTTTTAAATCTTGAAGATCCTCAAGACAAAAAAAAACCTACTCAAAGGCTGCAGAAGAGATTTGCTCATGCGGACGCATATTCAGCCCATAATTCACCGGGTGACGAAAACAATGATGGTGAAAAGTCATTGTTGGTGCCTTGAACCAGGAATCCAATCGAGGCCGCCATGCCCTCTAAACTAGAGACCTCATCCTGTGGTGAGGGAACCCCAAAGAGAGATGCGGGAACGCCCCCGTGTCCCCAGAGGTTGAGATCGTTCCTCTTCCTTCAGCAAATATACTGGAAGGGGCAAATGCAGAGACCGCCGAAGCTAATGATAACACCCCGAGTGAAGATCTAGGGGCCATGACAACAGGTCACTCCCTTTCTTTGCTAACTTATTTCGAGGAGGCAATCAAAGAAGCTAATGCTCTGCGTATGCCCGATCCGAGCAATTTCCTCGAAGAAGATCCCTTTTAGAGTTGCTTCGCTAGGATCGAGGATACTACTGACCTCAATGATGCATCCATCATTTTCGAAGAGGCTCAACATCTCCTCTCTCGGGTAAATACTAACATTCATTGTTGTAATTTTTTCTTTCCTCCTTTTCATTTGACTGATATATTTTTATTTCATGTATAGGTCATCGTCAAGTTTAGAGCTGAGCTGCGCCAATGTGAGGCCGAGCTTAGGAAAATTTTGAGCGAAGAGAAGGCCTCGAGGATCTTCTTTAGCCAAAAGAAGGAGGAGCTTAAGGACCTCTGGGCTGAATTGGCCAAAGCTCTAAAAAACGAATCGAGCTAGATGAGCAGGTAATTGTGATTTTAAAAGAGTATGGCCTTCTTGGCCCTACTTCAAAGGCTAACACTTCGATATCTTAGCTGCAGCAAAAGTTAGAGATGATTGGGTAGCTCCGAGGCGAGGTTGATCAAGTTAAAGCTAATTGCCATCGATGGAAGGAGAGCATGGATCAGCTCATTGCCGATAAGGAAACTGTTACGGCCCAACTGGCGTCGGCTGAAACTCAACTCCGAGGCATTAAGGTGAAGGTTCTAGACTAGGCCAATAAAATTGAGGAGTTAGAGGCAGAGCTCGCTAAAGCCCGGGCCGAAGCTGTACAAGATAAGGCTGAAGCTAAGAAGACAAATGATGCGTCTGATAAATCCATTGTCGTATACTTAAGGGACGCTGCAGCGGTTCAAGCTGATTTGAGGAAGGCCTCCGACTAGGAAAAATGGAGCAATGATTTTGCCAAGTGTCAGGCCCGGAGGGAGACTCTAGAAGAGATCCATGGACGAGGGTTCGACCTTGCCGAGGAGATAGCCGAGGCAAAGGCTCGGGAAATTGATGCGAGGTTTATTGTCTCCTCCGATGATGAGGATGTAGTGATTGGCTCCGGGGATGGGGAAGGTGAAGAGGATGTTCCCGAGGGAGAGGAGGCTCCCAAAAATAGAGCTGCCAAAGGTGCAGTACCTGAGGATGGCGCTCTCGGGGATATGACCCCCAGAATAGATTAGGCTTTCTTTTTCTTTTCTATGCAAGGGCCCCTTGCAGGCGTTGTAAATATGTTTTGTAAAACACCCCTTATGAATATAAAGTATCTTTTCGTTGTACCCTCAACTTGTGTTGAATTTTATTTTGTTTTCATTTGCAGAAGATTTCGATAATTCAATCAGTCCGAGTATTCATTCGGACTCAGAACATAATAAACCCTTAGGTTTTTATTGATCAATATAATACCCCTTATGGTTTTGTTAATCTTCGAGAAAAGCTTAAATCAATTCTATATGAGCTCGGGATAATGGGACTCTTGAGTCCAAGTTGAGTGAGAGAGAGGTCTCGAACTCTATACATTTTGTCCCTTAAGCTCTTTTAAGTTGGCCCTTAGGTTCTTATATATCGGCCCTTAGGCTCTTTAGGTTGGGACGATTCGGCCTTTAAAGTGGCTATACTTTTTCCCTCTTTTGGCTAAAAGACTTAGTAAAAGTTTTGTATGCCTTAGCATGTATTTTTTGTACTCGTTGGGTTTTTTTGAGGGTTCGACATATTGGAACCTTATTAGTGACTTGTTTGTATAATAATAATCGATTACCTCTCGAGGTTTTTCTGAAGGCTGATGTTTATCGAAGCCTTTAAATTATTCGAGGGCTAAATTTGTCGAAGCCCTTTAAATTATTCGAGGGTTGAATTTATCAAAGCCCTTTATATTTTGCTTTTGCCGAGGGTAGCCTGATTTAACTGGTTTTTCAATGTTTGAAGGCCTTTAATTTATGGCAAAAGTCGGATGTCTCCGAGCTGCATTATTTTGGCCGTAGCCTTTATATGACCGTAGTCTTTAGTATAACCATAGCCTCTAGGTATGTCACTTGGACTGGTTTCTTAATAACTTTTCGAACTTGTTCGAAAAGTTAGTCCCCAAGTGTATTGGCCTCGGCCTTTATTTCGAGGGGGTGACTCTTCGAGGTCTTATGATTCTGAGTTTTCGATGACTCGGATGTATTGGCTGTCGATGATAGTACCCGAGTATTAGGGGGTGCTTTTATGCTTTGGCTCTTAAGCCATTTCCCATAGAATTATATGTGTAGCGCTCATATAATAGTAGACTTCTTTGAGACACAAAGTGTTTTTGATATTAATAGAATGCTTCTTCAAATAATTAATACATACGTATATGCTTTGCTGTCGAGGCTTGACTATTCTATATGGACACGGTTCATCTGACCGTTTGGCGCATTACAAAGTTTTCCTCTACATGCCCTCTTAGGAGTGAAGTACTTTCCTTGAAAATATAACCTCCGAGGGTGAGGCCCCATAGTATTTGAGGTTGATTGAAAAGAATCCTTGGATACTATTGAGTTCTCCTTAGGTAGCACATAATTGTTGCCTCGTCAAAAACCTTGCCGGTAAAACCCATTTGGGACAAAATCCGATCTAAGGGAAAAAGAGTGCAACGCATGCTTTAAAACCTAATGCCTTCGTGTAAGAAGGGTGCCTTCGAGATCGTACGCCTTTGGTAGCTTCGATAAAAAATCTACAGTGAGTAAGTTTTAAACTCAAATGGAAAAAAGGATAAAGTCATACCTTAGCAGTAGTGTCGTTTGTTTAATGATATGTTCTAATTGTTTGGAAGTTGTTCACCTTCCATTTTGCTAAGTTTGTAAGATCCTTTGCCGACAACTACGAGGACTCGGTACGGTCCTGCCTAATTCGGGCCTAGTATCCCTTTATTAGGGTCTCAATTATTAAGGGTGACCTTTCGTAGAACTAAGTCCCCGATTCCAAAGTGTCGAAGGCTGGTCCTTCTGTTGTAGTATCTTTCGATCCTTTGCTTTTTTGTGCCCCTCCGAACAAGCGCTGCTTCTCGCTTTTTATCTAATAACTCGAGGCTAGCATTCATGTCCTCGTGATTGGATTTCTCTGATGCATGTCGAAAATTGATGCTAGGTTCTCCAACCTCGGATGAGGGCCTCAGAGCCATATACTATGGAAAACGGGGTGGCCCCCGTGCTAGACTTTGATGTCGTCTGATATACCCAAAGGACCTCGGGTAAAACTTCTCTCCATTTCCCTTTTGCATCGCCCAATCCTTTCTTCATGTTTTGAATGATGGTTTTATTTGTTGACTCGACCTGTCCGTTTGCCATTGGATGGTATGGTGTCAATAAGATCCTCTTTATCTTGTGCGCCTCGAGGAACTCCATCACCTTGCTGCCTACGAATTGTTTTACATTGTCACATACAGTCTCGGCAAGTATCCCAAACCGGCATATGATGTGGTCCCATATAAAGTCAATAACTTCTTTTTCTCTGGCCTTCTCGAAGGCTTATGCTTCCACCCACTTAGAGAAATAATCGGTCATAAACAAAATAAGCATAGCTTTATGTGGGGCCATTGGTAAGGGTCCAAATATCCATTCCCTATTTCATGAAAGGCCACGGGGATAGGACTGAATAGAGTTGTTCTCCGGGCGGATGGATCATCGGTGCAAATCGTTGACACTTGTCACATTTTCTGACAAATTCCTTAGTATCTTTTTCCATGTTATCCTAGTAGTAACATGCTATGATAGTTTTGCGGACCAAAGACTCGACACCAGAATGGTTCCCATAAGTGACTTCGTGGATTTCTCGAAGGACATAATCGGTGCCCCTACCCCAAGCATACCGCCAATGGTTCATCAAATGTTCTTCGTACAAAGTTCCATCTTCATCTAATGCAAACCTTGCAGCCTTGGCTCGTAACACCCTCGATTCTTTGTGGTCCGATGGGAGTTTTCCACTCTTCAAATAGTCGATATAGTTGTTCCTCCAGTCCCATGTTAAACTTATTGAATTTGTCTTGGCGTGACCCTCTTCAACCACATACATCAATAATTGGACGACAGCCCCTGGGACGATGTCATTTTCTTCGACCGAGGATCCCAGATTAGCAAGTGAATCGGCCTTGCTATTTTGTTCTCGAGGCAGATTATCCAGAGTCCACTCATTGTAGTGGTGCAAAGTTACCTATAGATTATCCAAGTACCATTGCATTTTATCTTCTTGAACCTCGAAACTTTTATTTACTTGGTTTACCACCAATGGAGAACCGCACTTGGCCTTGATAACTTCTGCTCCCAAACTTTTAGCTAGCTCGAGAACTGCAATCATGGCCTCATACTCTACCTCATTTTTAGTTAATTTTGGAGTTTTGATAGATTGCCTAATGGTATCACCCATAGGTGGCTTTATGACAATGCCGAGCCTAGACCCCTTCACATTCGAGGCACCATCCATCCCTGATGTTGTACCTGAGCTCAAAAGGAATTCTTTCTCCACTTCGGGCATGAGGGTTGGCATAAAATCAGCCACGAAGTCAGCTAGGATTTGAGACTTGATGGCCATTCGGGGTTGATATTCGATATCCTACCCGCTAAGTTCGGCGGCCCATTTGGCCAATCGTCCCGATAGCTCGGGCTTATGCAAAACATTTCGAAGGGGGTAAGTGGTTAATATACATATAGGATGACATTGAAAATATGATTTTAACTTTCAAGATGCGCTTATCAATGCAAGTGCTAATTTTTCTAAGTGAGGGCACCTAGTTTCAGCATCTCGTAGAGTTCTGCTTACATAATAAAAAGGAAACTATGTACCTTGCTCTTCTCGAATCAGTACCCCACTTACTGCTACCTTAGACACTGCCAAGTATATATAAAGCTTTTCATCTACCTTCTGGGTGTGAAGCAAAGGTGGACTCGACAGATATCGCTTTAATTCTTATAAGGCTTGCTGACATTCCGAGGTCCACGCAATATCCTTTTTCTTTTTGAGCAAGGAAAAGAACTGGTGACTCCAATCCGACGACCGCAAAATGAATCGACCCAAGGCATCTATTCGCCATGTTAGCCTTTGCACGTCCTTCACACTATCAACGATCATGATATCCTCGATAGCCTTGATCTTATCGTGGTTGATTTCGATACACCGATTTGACACCATGAAGCCGAGGAACTTACCCGAGCCAACTTCGAAGGCACATTTCTCCAGGTTAAGCTTCATGTTGTATTGCCTCAGAATTTTGAATGTTTCCTGAGATGAACTAAATGGTCCTTTGCGCGCAGGGACTTAACCAACATATCATCAATAAAAACTTCCATTGTTTTGTCTTTTTGTTCTTCAAACATTTTGTTAACTAGGCATTGGTATGTTGCTCCTGCATTTTTTAGCCCGAAGGGCATTACATTATAACAAAAAGTCCTAAATTTTGTAATAAACGAAGTATTTTCCTGGTCTCCCGGATTTATCTGAATCTGATAGTACTCGGAGTAGGCATCGAGAAAAGTTAGGATCTCGTGGCCAGCCATGGAATCGATCATACGATCGATGTTTGGCAGTGGGAAAGAATCTTTTGGACATGCTTTGTTCAAGTCCTTATAATCTACGCACATTCTAAGTTTGTTTCCTTTTTTAGGAACTACAACTACGTTGGCTAGCCACTCGGGGTACTTTACCTTCCGCATAGATCCTATTTTAAGGAGTTTGGTTACCTCGTCCTTTATGAAAGGATATTTTACCTCGAACTGAGGCCTCCTTTTTTGCTTCACCGGTTTGAACCTGGGATCGGTGCTTAGCCGATGTGTGGTGATTTCCGGTGGAATCCCTGTCATATCTAAGTGGGACGAAGCAAATCAATCCATATTATCAATAATAAATCGAATGAGTTTTTTTCCTGAGTTCGAGGGTTAATCCCGTTCCTAGGTATATTTTTCTCTCAGGCATATACTCGATCAAAATGACCTGCTCCAGCTCCTCGATAGTTGATTTGATTATATCAGATTCTTCTGGAATGAGGAATTTTCGAGGAGTAAGGAAATCCTCATCTTCGTCTTCGATTGCTTGTTGCTCCGATTCCATCGAGGCTGGAGGCGGTGATTGCTACTTGGCCGCTTGTTTACCTTCGATGCTTGATTTCTCCAAGGCTGAAGGCTCTAGTATCGGCACCACTTCGTCGATCGCAAACCTCTCCTTTGCAGCATATTGCTCTCCATAGGTCGTTTTAACTCCTTCCTCTGTTGAGAACTTCATCATCTAGTGAAGATTTGATGGCACGACCCTCATGTTGTGTATCCATGGTCTCTCGAGGAGCACGTTATACCTCATATTACTTTCGATGACATGGAACTTTGTATTTTGTATGGTCCCTACTACGTTTACTGGCAATATAATTTCTCCCTTTATTGTTTCACTTGCCATGTTGAATCCATTTAGGACCCGTGATGTAGGTACAATCTGATTTTGTAGGCCGAGTTGTTCCATGACCCTCGATCTGATTATGTTTGTTGAGCTACCTGGATCCACTAAAAACACGTTTAACTTGAACTTTATTCAAAAGGATAGAGATTACCAGGGCGTCGTTGTGAGGGTGAGATATGCCTTCTGATTCCTCGTCACAGAATGATAAGATGTCCTCGGGCACATAGCTTCGAGTCTGTTTTTCTCTAGTGATTGATACTTTGGTGCGCTTGAACACAGGTCGTTGAGGGACATCGACTCCACCGATAATCATGTGGATTACATGATGTGGTTCTTCTTGCTCAGTTTTCCTTGTGTCCATTTCCCTGAAGTGATTCTTAGCTCGATCACTTAGAAATTCTCTAATGTGGCCCTCATTGAAAAACCGAGCCATTTCTTTCCTTCGTTCCCTGCAATCTTCTATTCTACGACCATGCGTGCCATGATACTTTCACATCAAGTTCAGGTTCCTTTGAGAAAGATCGGTCTGTATTGTCCTGGGCCACTTGGTGTCATTGGTTTTCCCAATTGCTGAGACAGCCAAATGTGGAACCTGTTGATGTTAGTTCACACATTGCTTTGAATGCAGATCTAGGCGCGGACCCCGAAGGAGATATACGCAGGGGAGCCTGGTCCGATAGCCAAAGAACACAAGGAAGGGAAGAAGGGAGAGTCAGCCTCCAAAGTGATATTCGAGATGCTGCATGCTTAGGAAATTGCCATCGCTCAGCTTCAGAGTCAAAATATAACTCTAAACACAGCCGAACCAGTAAACTCTTGGCGTACTGAGCCAGCAATACAAAAGGCCCGGTGAAAGTGGCACGAGGACTGACCCCATAATTATGAGGATGCTCGAAGAGATTAATAGGAGGATCGAGTACGGGGAGAAGAAAATTGAAGACAACGATAAGAAGGTGGACACTTACAACTCCCGTGTTGACCAAATACCGGGGGCACCTCCAGTTTTGAAAGGTTTAGATGCCAAAAAGTACATACAGAACCATTCCCCCGAGTGCGGCTCGATGCCCATTCCCAAGAAGTTTCGCACGCCTTATATACCCAAATATAATGGGACAACCGACCCTAACGAGCATATTACTTCATACACTTGCGGGATCAAAGGGAATGACTTGAATGACAATGAAATCGAGTCCGTTTTGTTGAAAAAATTTGGGGAAACACTATCAAAGGGAGCCATGATTTGGTATCACAACTTAGCTCCTAACTCTATTGATTCATTTGCTATGTTAGCAGATGCCTTTGTGAAAGCACACGCCGGGGCCATAAAGGTGGCCATCGAAAAATCGGACGTCTTCAAAATAAAGCAAAGAAACGACGAGATGCTAAGGGAGTTCATGTCCGGGTTTCAGATGGAAAGAATGGAATTACAATAAGTCTCCGATGACTTGGCGGTACAGGCCTTTATGTAGGGTCTGAATGAAAGGAGCTCGATCACATCTCGGCAATTGAAATAGAACTTGATCAAATATCCAGTTGTGACATGGTCGGATGTGCACAATCGTTACCAGTCAAAAATCAGGGTAAAGGACGACCAGTTAGGAGCCCCCTCAGGTTCAGTTCATCCTAACAAATTTGCAGCCAAGCCCCCGAGGGACACAGATCGAGAATCGAGATTCAACAAAGAACAATATCAGCTATATGCCGATCCAAGGAACAACGGCCCGATCTGCAACACTCCTCGGAGCGATCGGAGAAATGATCGAGGTCAGAGTTCTTGGGGACTCATGAGTAAAAGAGGGTTCGATAAGCACACCGACCCCACCAAGGCCCCTCAATTATCAAAATACAAATTCAGGATAGATGCATCAGGGAATTGATGAATATCCATAGGTGGTGGGAAATGTTGAGGAACAGGTTGCCAGGCATGGATCAAAGTAGGAGTGTTTTGATTCTGTGGAGCAAAGAATGAGAGCTGGTAAAAGAGTTGCATGTTCTGTAATGGATTGTAGTGGTGTGAAAGATTCCAATGAGCTTGCATGTTGTGGAGTAGAGCAGGTGCCAATGCTGGGGCTCTGTGGTCGAGAATATTCATCACCCAAAGGTGGTTGATGTAGTTTGACATTGCTAGCTTCATGCCCTCTGAAATTAGCTGGGCTAGAATCTAAGGGTTTTAGAGGACAAACAGAACGTCCTGGTTCTAGATGTTCAATGTAAAGAAGGTTGCTTGTCCCTGAAGGCCTTGTTTTAACCATGTCATTAGTTGATGATCCTGGGGGAGGGTATTCGTATATAGATTGGAAGATTTGGATTTGGTACTTAGTTGTCCATTCTGGATAGTATGGATGGACGTTGGTGGGGGAATAATTGGTTTAGTGGTATTCTCCTTCGTGTGAAAGGTTGTGGTGGATTCATTTTGAAGAGTGGAATATGTAGAGGCAGTAGGAGCTTGGGGCTCGTGAGGTAATGATTGATTAGGTAATATAGGGTTTTGTGTTTGCATGCTTTGTTTAGTTGATTCCGATTCTAGGTTATCCCTCATTGGGGAATTAGTTTGCATGGCCACGTGGCCATTATTGTGTGGCAAGTAGTTAACCAGTGTATTAGGGGAATTATGTGTAAGAGGGGGGTGTGCCAAGTATGTGTTTAGGGAGTGGGGCCGCTGGTTTATCTGTAGTGGTATTGCATGCAACAGCATTGCCACGTGGACTATCAATTTGGGGGGTAGTGGAGTGGTTTCTTGTGGGAGAAGAGTGGAATTGTCTAAGAAAGATATCATCCAAATCCATTCTAGCTGATTCCTCTTCCTTAGTTAAATCATTGCTATTAGCAAGCAATGATGAGAATATATTAGAGGTTCGAGTAGGAACAGTAGGATTAGCCTTAGGATTATGCAGTTCTGTAGTAAAGAAACTTAAATCCTCTAATTTTTGTTGCTCAGAAGTAAAAGGATTTTTAGGCTTAAAAGATAATTTTTTATTATTTAGGAACTTACCTGACGTTGCATAAAAAATATTGACACTGATACCTGTTTGGTTACCCGGGTTTCTGACCTTTGGAGGAGTGTTCCTTACCTGTTGAGTTAGAGGATATCACCCAGGGTCCCGTTTGTGTCTGCTTCACTGTCTTTGTGTTAGGGTAGATGTATGAGGGTGTTGTGTGACCTAAACGACCACAGGGTTTCCACAAAAATCTAATAACCTTTCAATGTGACCTCTTGCAACAAGAAAGGAAAATCCGACGAGAATTATTGAAACTTTAGCAACGTAAAAATTTGGTGGTTCTATAGGAGTACAGTGCAACCTTTTTCAAGAGCATCATACAAATTTTTCCCTACTCCAGGTATGTTAAGGCTATCCTTCTTTCTTTTGGCATGATCGAAGCAATGATACGTAAACGTAATGTTATTCCATTAATTCCTGCAAAGAGAATTTGAAGTTAAACTTTTGGAACGTTAGGCTTTTAACTTATAAAGATGGACAAATATTGAGCGAGCTGATGGTTAGAAACTGGAAAGCAAATATCATCTGTTTTGCGGGAACAAAAATGAAGAATGTAGATTTTTCCTACCTAGAAATAGGGGGCAGTACATGAGCAGGACTAATTGTGGAAGCCTAAAGCAATTATGAAGATATTTTACTATTGCTGGACAAGAAAATATGGATACGTAACGATAATAAATTGATGGGTCTATGCGGCTTGTTCGGTTGAAGGAGTTGATCTTTGGGTGACTACTATCCTTCTCGTAGAAAAAAAAAAGAACTTTGGCATGAATTGTTCTCTATTAGGGGTTGGCAGATATGCATTTACCACTGTGCTATGGTCGGTCGGACAGTTACCACCGGTTGGGCAGTTATGTATCATTATTTACCACCAGTTGGGTTGTCATGCATTTACCATTGAGCTACGGCAGGTTGGGCAGTTACATATTTACCACCAAGCTACGACCGATCGGGCAGTCATGCATTTACCACCAAGCTACGGCCGGTCAGGCAGTCATGTATTTACCATTGTGCTACGGCCGGTCGGGCAATTACCACTGATCAAATGGGCAGTTAATGCCACGAGAATGATGTAATCAGTACTACTATATCGTAGTTTTATTTATATATGAATGGGTTTTATTCTACATATTACGGCACTCAGCAGCAAGTCAGAAGTTATAAGTTGACTCTTATCTCTCCCCGAGATAGTATCTTATTATTATTAAGTTCATTTCTGGCTTACATACTCGGTACATTCTTCCTACTGACGTCCCTTTTCCTGGGGCGTTGTGTTTCATGCCACGCATGTGTAGATAGGTGAGGTGAGGACCATCCACTGTAGGCTGCCTCCAGATATCAGCTTTTGGTTGGTGAGCTCCACATTTTCCTGTAGTATTGCCGAGTCACGTTCTATATATGTTACTTTGTTTTGTGAAGATGTCGGGGACCCTGTCCCGAATTATATATTATGATCATGTTTTTTAGAGGTTTTGCAGATAGTGTCTTGTGTATAACTTTAGGTATGACATGTCAACGGCCTTGTCGGCCCCTATGTATCTATATAAATCTTATTAGATATGTGAGTTAAGTTCTAATATTGTTAATTATATATATAAATGTGGCATATCATGGCCTTGACGAGTCTTATAGAAAAAAAAGGTACGTGACAAAATCAGTTGAGTAGGCACTGGGTGCCCGTCGTGGCCCTCTGATTTGGGCCGTGACACAGAAATTAAAAAAAATAATAAATTTACAACTTTAACCAGGCAAGACCGGGTTGTAGCCCGGTAAAGGGCAACTGGGCTAACCGGGTTTCGGGGTACCGATTACCAAAATTTGTTCGTGCAAGCCCGGCTCCCCGCCCAACCCGTCCCCACTCCTAGCGTACCAGGCTGACCCGGGTCGAACCGGGCTGTGATTGGGCTGGCCTGGCTCGATTAACCGGCTTTCGCTCAACAAGCTCCTGTTACTCCTTATCTCTCTGGTTGGTCTACTGGCTAATTTATTTGCGTCATTATATCTGTGAACTATGGTGATTTTCCCTCGCCACTTGCCATTTTTACTCACGAGGTCTTTGATACTACCCAGAAAAACCCAATTTAATTGCAATATGGACAAAGCGCCGCAACCAAAGACATTTATGGGAAACATAAGAATCCTTAGGAACAATGTATGATGATATGTTAGAGGCTCTGTTTCTCCATCTGGCGTAATTGAGCTTTACTTTCATCGTACAAATTCTAATTTCCTTGCATGCTTTTATTTTATGCACTTTTATGGGATTCTTATTGTTTATGCATGCATGTCATAATTTTTATTTTATTTCCAGTGGTTTCGGCAGCCATGAACCTTTCTATGTGAGCATAATATCGCTCTCTCTTTTAGGTTGACTTTGTGTCTATTTTAGCTTCTTAGCTTTTCTTCACCATTCAATTCTTCCATATGATCAAGTTTTAAGAACATGGGGAGTGGGGACTGATATTAAGCAGTTGACTAGGGTAGCACTGAGGTACCCACTTATGTCAAGTGCAGTTCTCCTTTAGCTCCATGAAACTTTTCATTTGTTTATATTATCATCTGTATCGTCAAAAGGTTATGTACTGAGTTAAATTGTTGTACTTTTTGTAGGTTTCAAATCTCAAGCTTTTACATGTACATAGTTGATATTCGTTCCAGTTCGAAACTTAGATGCTTTGATGCTAAAGAAGTTCATCCTCTGTTACAAAATGTGCTTGGATTATGACGTTGTTTGATATCTTTCTGTTTGCTTTTTTCTTATTCTAGATGTTTTCTGGGACAATGGTGTTTCATGAACATTTACTTTCCATGTGCAGATTAAATGGTTTAGTTTCGTATATGAATGTTACATATAATTGGTGTATGATGTCATATATGACTGTTGTATGTTGTTTCATTCGTTGGTATATTCGTTTTATTTGTTATATATAACACTCCATGGTTCTCATCTTTCTACTTCATTGGCTGATGGCTTTAGAAGAAGCTTTACTGAACACTAATAGTCGATTGAAGCGTGAATCGTAGGTCATGCACATAGTGAACAATGTTGATTCTTCCAGTAGAAGGCTTCCATTCTTGCACTAGATTCTTTAGCTGAAGGAACTGATACAAGGTTGGTAGGCCATTTCTTAATAGCTTTGAATTCTTATAGTGATTGTAGGTATTTATATGTTCTGTCTTTAAAGTTGAGGGTGAGAAGTAGCTGTAAGATGGCATAAACAGAAGAGTAGAAAAAAAGAGAAAGAAAGATAAAAGCAAGAACATTTAAACAAATACAAAGCAGATAGGCCAAGTGTTAAGTATTAATCTGTAAACAACTACTATTGGTTTTTACCGTTTCAATTCTATGTATATATAAGATACCATGTATGTCCATATTATATGTTGTTTAGTTCCAATTTCTTTATATCATTAAGCTTCTTCTCATATGATCCTGTTTCCTACTGTTATTTTTTAGGATAATAGAATCTGAACATTGATCTTCTCCTTCCTGGAGATATGGTAAGTTTTCTTTAGTCCTTTCCGAGTTATGGTTCATTTTTTAAAGGTAATTTTCATGCTTCTATCCTTAAAACTCTTTTACAACTATATTACTTCTTTGCTAGCGGTATCATATGTTTTATCTGCTGTAATTAGGTTTTTATTGGAGTGAAGCACAATAATTAAAGCTCTAGCGAGAAAGGTAAGCGACTATGGGTGTTTTTGGTATAACCGAAAATGTTTTCTAGGAAAACAAATAGTAATCTTATTCATTTGTCAGTGTTTGGTACGCAAATTAAAGAAAATGAAGTATTCATAAATAATTTAGATATAATAAACATAAAACCATAAACTTTCAAACCAACAACCTTCCGAACCCGCAAATTTCATAAACTTTCGAACCGCTCAACTTTCAAACTCCCGAAATTTCGAACCCGTAAACTTCCAAACACATAGAACTCCGAACTCATAATTTTGGAACTGGTAAAATTTTGAACTTTTAAGCCGATAAATAAAAAAATTAAAACTGAAAAATATATTTAAAAATATTTTTTTCGGGGGTGGGGGGCAGTAAAACCAAAAATATAGAAATTTAAATTACAAAATTTTTTTGAGCGGGTGGGGGAGAGTGTGAAAAAAATAAAGTTAATTTTTTGGAATAATATAGAATTCTCTAGAATGTCCTAGTTTAGTATACTTGATATTTATCTAGTGGACATATCTAGATGTTCTAGAATGTTGTAGGAAGATAAGACATATCTAGATATTCTAGAGTGTTGTTAGAAGATAAGGTTGCTAGAATTTTCTTTGTACATTATCTAGAATCATATCTAGAATCATCCATAGGCTAGTATAAATAGGGGGTATCTTGTTCATTTATAAGTAAGCCAAAATCAAGAAAGCCTTCTTTCCTAAATAAGTTCTCCTATCTAAAATCTCTCTTCTTTTTTCAAGCTTCCCCTTCTTTAGTTGAATCCTCCAATCTTGGTTAACGATCTTGGGCTAGCAGAAGGTCTTCGAATAATACTCTTCTTCTGTTATTCTTTACATGGTATCAGAGCCATAAGTCGGCTCCTGGATTTCAAGGTCGGGTTAGTGGTTGATTCAACTGGTTTCTCTAAATGGATTTGGGTGGTCGTGCTAATGGACTGGGGATTGAGTTATTGAACCAGTCCAACTACAAGGTATGGAAGACTTGTATGGAGTCATACCTTGTTGGTGAGGATTTGTGGGAAGTTGTCAATGGGAGTAACACAAGTCCTCCTACTGACGCATAGGAAAATAGCAATGCACGTAAGAAGTGAAAGCAGATTAATGCTAAGGCGGAGTTTATCCTAAAGAGGTTCATCTCTCATAATTTATTTGATCATATTATAAGGTGTAAATCAGCTCACGAAATATGGAGGACCTTCGATCGGCTATTCAACAAGAAGGATGAATCTCGGCTACAGATTTTGGAGAATGAGTTAGCTAACACCACTCAAGGTAATCTCTCAATCGCTGAGTATTTTTTGAAGGTTAAAAATCTATGTTCTGAAATTTCTCTATTGAATCCGGACGAGTCTATCTCTAAAGCACGAATAAGAAGAATTATTATTCATGGCTTAAAGCCAAAATATATTCCCTTTGTTACATCGATTCAAGGATGGGTTCAACAACCATCTTTGGAAGAATTTGAGAATTTGCTATCGTCACAAGAGCTATTAGCCAAACAGATGGCTGGTGTATCCATCAAAGAAGGGGAAGGAAATGCTCTTGTCGCCGATAAGAGGAACTTTAAAGGGAAATCAAGAGATAGCATGCACTTTCAATCCTCAAGTAGTTCGAGCTCGCTAGGAAAGAAGGGGGAGTCTTCCAGCAACGGTAAAAAGCCTTTAAAATGTTACCGTTGTGGCAAAGTCGGGCACATAAAAAGATATTGTCGAGCCAAAGAGAGCAATATAGCTCAAATCGAGGAAGTTGCTGAAGAAGAAGAAAAAGAAGAAGACTGGGGAAAGTGCTTCACAGCGGAGACTCGAGCAATAAATGCCATGGCTTCCATAAATTTTGAAAGAGACTGGATCGTGGATTCAGGATGCGGGCACCATCTCACTGGAGATAAATCCAAATTCTCCACATTTTGCGAATACAACGGACATGAGGTCATTGTTACAGCAGATAATACAATCCATAATGTGGAGAAGGAAGGCACTGTTGTGATCAACGAGAAGCAAAAAAACACTATCACCCTCAACAGTGTCTTTCACGTTCCAGGTATGAAGAAAAATCTATTTTCAGTTGCAAATGCTGTAGATGCTGGAAACTATTTGCTATTTGGCCCACGTGATGTGAAGTTCCTCCGAAATATCAAGGTACTCAAGGCAGATATCGTTCACTCAGGTAAGAGAGTTAACGATTTATATGTCTTATCTGCCTCTAATTCATATATTGAGAAGATGAGTAGCAATGATAATACACATATTTGGCATGCTAGACTTGGACATCTAAGCATGGATAAATTAAAAGCCATGGTAAAGTTGAATCTAGTAAAAGATTTGCCTAACTTAAGAAATTTTGATGGAGGAGAGGTTTGTGAAGGATGTCAATATGGAAAGGCACATCGTCTTCCATTTGACAGATCCTTGTCAAGGTGCAATGCCCCACTAGAACTTATTCACAGTGACTTAATGGGGCCAACGAGAACTCCTTCATTTTCAGGCTACTCCTATATGCTAATTTTCATTGATGATTTTACTAGATTTACTTGGATTTATTTTGTGAAGCACAAGTCAGAAGTTTTCAGTAAGTTTGTGGAGTTCAAAGAAACTGTTGAAGGTGAACTCGATTCCAGAATAAGGCGGCTACGAACTGATAATGGCGGTGAGTTTACATCAGATGAGGTTCTTTCCTTTTGTCGTCAGCATGGCATTAAAAGAGAGCTGACATGCGCTGATACGCCACAACAAAATGGAGTGGTGGAAAGGAAGATCCGACACTTAACTGAGACATGTAAGAGTTGGCTTCATGCCAAGAATCTACCTAGATCCTTGTGGGCTGAAGGTATGAAATGTGCAGCGTACGTGATTAACAGAATGCCGCTTTCTCCAAATAATATGAAGTCTCCCTATGAATTAATGTTTGGAGAAAATCCTAGCATGAAACACCTCAGGGTTTTTGGCTCTATTTGTTATGTTCACATACCGGATTCTCAAAGGAGCAAGTTAGATGCCAAGGCAAGGAAATGCATCTTTGTCGGATATGATAAAAGGAAAAAGGGATGGAAGTGCATGGATCCTAAAACTCATCTCTTTGTTGTCTCAAAGGATGTCATATTCGACGAAGTGTCTTTGTATTATGGAGCTGCATTGAATGGAGCGAGTTCAAAAACTTTAAATAATGGAGATTCAAGCTTGTCCATTGCAGGTGCTTCTCTAGATAATACAACTGCCGAGGAGTTAAGAGAAAGGGGGAGTCCTGTACCTCAACAACATGAAACTCAACAAGAAGATGATTCAAGTGGTTCGGGAAGGCCAAAAAGAACTATTATCAAGCCAGCCCGCTTTAGAGATGAAAATTTTGTCAGTACGTATTCCTGTTTCTTTGCAGGACCAATTGATGATGATGAACCTTCCTCATTCGAAGAAGCTAAAGGAGTCAAAGAATGGGAGCTTGCTATGGATGATGAAATGGAGGCTCTGATAAAAAATCAAACTTGGAGCCTTGTACCAAAGCCGAAAGATGTACAACCCATTTATTGTAAATGGGTTTACAAAATCAAAAGAAGAGCCGATGGCAACATAGATAGATATAAAGCAAGGCTAGTTACTCGGGGATTTTATCAAAAGTATGGTGAAGATTATGAAGAAACCTTCAGTCCGGTGGTTAAGATGATCTCTGTCCAAGTTGTGCTAGCCTTGGCAGCCTCGCATAATTGAAAGTTATGGCAACTTGACGTGAAGAATGCTTTCTTATATGGAGAGCTTGACAAAGATATTTATATGGAGCAACCACCCGGGTATGTCTCTAACTTACATCCTAATCATGTCTGCAAACTTAAGAACACCCTTTATGGCCTCAAGCAAGCTCCACGAGCATGGTATGGAAAAATTGCTCAGTATCTACATTTCTGTGGCTATAATGCATCACAATCAGATCCTAGCTTATTTGTTAAAAAACAAGGAGACTTGCATATGGTTGTTCTTTTGTACGTGGATGATATGATAATAACAGGAAACAATGAAGATGAAGTTGCTAGGCTTCAAGATGAGCTTTCCATAAGATTTGACATCAAGAAGTTGGGAGAACTACACCATTTTCTTGGCTTAGAGGTGACAAACATGAACAAAGGGATCTTTGTCACTCAAGAAGGATATGCCAAGAAACTTGTTGACAGGTTTGGATTGAAGCAAAGCAAAACATGTTCTACTCCTCTTGAGATAAGCACAAGGTTAAGGCGGGACGAAGTCTCACTTCTTGCAGATTCCAAGCCTTTTCGAGCTCTTGTTGGAAGTCTCCTGTATTTGACTATTACAAGGCCGGACATTGCATTCTCGGTGGTATATGTCAACAGATTTATGCAAAGGACAAGAAAGCCTCACTTAGAAGCTGCAAAGAGGATTCTAAAGTATATCAACTCAACATCAGACATGGGCTTGTTCTTCCAAAAGAAGAATAATTTGGTGTTGGCTGGTTATACGGATGCTGATTTTGGTGGTGATTTGGATGACCGAAGATCAACATCGGGCTATATTTTCCTCTGTGGTAGAACAAGTGTTTCTTGGTGTAGCAAAAAGCAAGACTCAGTTTCTTTGTCAACCACGGAGGCAGAGTATAAAGCAGCTGCTCTCACTACTCAAGAATGTGTATGGCTACAAAGACTTGCTGAAGACTTGCATCTACCTATATCAAAGCCAACTATGATATATGGAGATAATCAAAGTGACATCAAGCTTGCAAACAATCCAGTATTCCATGCAAGAACTAAACACATTGAGGTGGAACACCACTTTGTTCGGGAAAAGGTTCTTGATGGAACTATCAATACTTTGGAAGTGAGAAGTCAGGAGAATATCGCTGATATCTTCACCAAGTCACTTACTAAAGCTTCGTTCGAGTTCTTCCGTGACAAGCTTGGAGTAGTTTCCAAAAAATCACTTTAAGGGGGAGTGTGAAAAAAATAAAGTTAATTTTTTGGAATAATATAGAATTCTCTAGAATGTCCTAGTTTAGTATACTTGATATTTATCTAGTGGACATATCTAGATGTTCTAGAATGTTGTAGGAAGATAAGACATATCTAGATATTCTAGAGTGTTGTTAGAAGATAAGGTTGCTAGAATTTTCTTTGTACATTATCTAGAATCATATCTAGAATCATCCATAGGCTAGTATAAATAGGGGGTATCTTGTTCATTTATAAGCAAGCCAAAATCAAGAAAGCCTTCTTTCCTAAATAAGTTCTCCTATCTAAAATCTCTCTTCTTTTTTCAAGCTTCCTCTTCTTTAGTTGAATCCTCCAATCTTGGTTAACGATCTTGGGCTAGCAGAAGGTCTCCGAATAATACTCTTCTTCTGTTATTCTTTACAGGAGGGGGGAGGGAGGTTTGGGGTGGGTATTGCAGAAAAACGAAAAAACATAAATTTAAAATTAAAAAAAAATTAAGGTAAAAAAAATTAATTTTTTTTTTGCGGTGGGTGGGAGTGGGTGGAGGGGTAGTAGGGTGGGCGGCAACAGAAAAACTGAAATTGAAAAAAAAAAAAATTTAGAGAGAGGGTGGGGTGGGTTGGTGAGGGTGGGAAGGTTGAGAACGAGTTTTGACAAGGAAAATATTTTCCTCCAACAGGAGCAGAATGAGTTCATAAGGAAAATTATGTTCCATATCTGTTTTAGAATTACATAGCGCATACATCTCCTTTTGGCCTTTCAGGAGTTTCCATAGTTGGGTTGGTAGTTTTGATGTAATGGGGTGAGTGAGGAGGGTAGAGTGAGATCATAGGATTTAGAGATGACGCGTTACAAGATTTTTAATCTCTAATCACAAATCAATACCAAATGTTTTAACCATCCTTTCCTTTCCAATGAAAGAGAACCCGACATATTTTCCATCGATCAACTTTCCGTAACCTGAAATAGCTTTAGAAGCTCGCCCTCTCTCATGGACATATGGCCTTCTATAAAATTTTATAGCTCTCTTCTCAGATCCTTTCCGCTCTATTTTGACTGTTTAGATGAAAACTAATGATACAGTACTGCTAAGTCATTCCTCTATTTAATATATAACTTGCTCACCTTTTAAAAAAATAAAAAAATATACTAGTACATTACTGAAGTAATGATCTGGAGTAAGTTGAGTTTGTTATTTTTCAGGCGAGTTCAATCTGTTTGGAAATTATTGCTACTAGCCAGCTCATACGGCTCTTAAAAGTGAAGGAGCTTAATTTCTCCTGAGCCGGGAAAAATAGAAAAAAGTAGGTTCATTTCAAATATATTAAAGGAACATGAGGAATGATGATGCACTTCAGATAGATAGATAATTGTATATGGTCGAGATCGAATCCTTCGATCTATATACTCGAGAGGCCGTTTGAAGTTCGAGTTCGGGTAAGACCAAGTTCGAGCTCGAGAAACCAAAATCGAGTTTGAAAATGGAGCACCATACATATCGAGGTCGAGTGTGATCGACCTTGGAATAGTACCGTTATGGATTTGTAACAGACTAAGCTAGATTCCTGCCATGTCTCCAAGATTGTGGTGCAAATTCTGGAATAGGATTGTACGATTCCGTACTAGCCGGTTAGATAGTTGTACCAAGAATATTCCTTACTGTAAATAGAAATATTCTTTATTTAGGGGTTCCCCTATTATATAAAAGGGATCCCAATCATTTTTAACATCATCTAATCATTGAGCAAAGAATATACTCTCTATCTTTTCGCCTATTGTTCATCAATATTGTCCTTTAGCTCTACTGTTCTTACTTTACTTTTCTTGCTTAATTGTTCCTATTGCTCTAAGTCCACCTCGAGGTCACTCTTGTTGAGTAGCTCTTGTTTGATTCACTTCTATCTTTCATTTCTACTTCTTATTTCTTGATTATTAACTGGTATTGAATTAAATCACATATCTTTAAAACCACTAATCAAATTTAATTGTTACTCGTATTTTTGAGGTAAACAGTTTGGCACCCACTGTGGGGCTAAAGATAATAGTGATTATTTCTTTACTGATTCTCATTACCCACGTTGCTTTTATACTTTTTGTTGTCAAGATTTTTTGATTCTCAGGTTGAAACATGTCTAGCTCACAAAATGCAGCCATTCATGACAACGAAGGTCTTGTAGAAAACATCAATGCAGGAGTCGGTGTACCACCAATAAACCTAGGGGAAGTGGATAAGAAGTATGTGTGCAAGTGCCCATAGGAACTGTCTAAATGTTCCCTCGACATCAGACCACCACTAAACGAGGCAGAATGCAACTTCGCAGTAATTCTAAGCCCATCAGTGAAGGGAAATGTTCTATAACATCCCACCTCGATCCCCCAATGAGTAGACTTCCTAATTTTGTGATTTGGAACATCAGGGGTGGAAACAATAATGAACTTAGGCGTCATTTTAGGGACCTACTGACTACCCACAACCCTTTCCTAGTTGCCCTCTTAGAAACTCGTATGACCAATCACATTGGCATTAGAGATGACTTCCAATTTTCCAACATGGTGAAGATTCCTGTTAAGGGTCAGTCGGGGGGTATTGCCATCCTTTGGCATGACTCCCATATCCAGGTCAGTCATATTCGTCTTGATGGTCAGGAAATCCATGCTATGATCCAGGTACTACCTAATCACCATCCTTGGTTGTTTAGTACTATTTATGCTAGCACCCATGTAAATATTAGGTCCCAACTTTGGTTAAATCTGAAAATTATATCTAATAATGTTAAGGGCATGTGGTTCCTAGGTGGCGATTTTAATGAAGTTGTTAGTCAACAAGATAAATGGGGTGGGAAACCTATTAATCACAATAGAGCATCTAGATTTAAATCGTGTATTAATCACTGTCAACTTATGGATCTTGGTTTTAATAGGGCTAAATACACATAGTCTAATCATAGATATAATCGTCCTGATTTAATTTTGGAACGACTTGATAGGTGTTTTATTAACGAACAATGGCTTGAATATTACTCGAATGCGTTTGTTACACATCTGGCTAAGACTTATTCTGATCATACACCCCTCTTAATTTCCCTATCTCATTGCACTAGGCTTTACACTAATCGTATTTTTAGGCTTGAAATTTACTGGTTCCATCACCCTGATTTTATTTCTATGGTTATGGATACCTGGAATGGTCAAAACTTAACATATGCCACCACTATTTTCGCTAATAAAGTTAAAGACTGGGCTACCAACAATTTTGGTGATATTATTAGGAAAAAGAAAACAATTCTTGCACGACTTAGTGGAATCCAAAAATCTACCAACTATCCAACGAGTGTTTTCTTAAAAACTCTCGAGCAAACCCTCACTAACGAGTATATCACTCTTTTAAAAATAGAAGAGAATTGCTGGAGACTTCGTTCCCATATAAATTGGCTTAGTGAAGGTGATGCTAGTACCAAATTTTTTCACATAAGTGTCCTTAATAGGAGAAGGAAAAATTGTATCTCCTTTTTTAAGGGTACTCATAATAATTGGACTAATGATCCCTATCAAATCTTTCAACACACCTTTAATTATTTCCACAGCATCTACCAAACAAGCCATGAATCCTCAAATTGGCTGACCACCCAAACTTCCTCAGTCTCATCCAGTGCTACTGATTTATCAGCATTGGATAAACCACTGCACAACCATGACATTACTAGGGCAATTTTCTCGTTTAAACCTTTTAAAGCCCCTGGTCCGGATGGATTACATCTTTTTTTTTTATCAAAAATATTGGCACATTGTCCAAAAAACAATCTATGACTACTGTCAATCTGTATTTGATAACCTCACCATCCTTGAAAAGCTTAACACTACTTTCCTTTGTTTGATACCCAAATTCCCTAATGCCAATGAACTGAAAAATTTCAGGCCTATTGGACTTTGTAATACTACCTATAAAGTTTTGACCAAAATCATTGTTAACCAACTAAAACCCTTTTTAGATACCCTCATAGGCCCTTTTCAATCAAGCTTTCTCAAAGGACGACGGGACGACTGATAATGCCATTATCATTCAAGAAATTATCCACCACTATAAGAAATTAAAAGGAAATAAGGGCAAAATTCTCCTTAAAATCGATTTGGAAAAAGCTTTTGACCGCTTGGAATGGTCTTTTATTCGTAGAGCCCTCCACTATTTTCATTTCCCTCCTAAAATCACCAAGATCATAATGTTTTGCATTACTACCTCTAGTATTGTTGTCTTGGTCAATGTATCTCAAACGGAGTTCTTCAAGCCATATAGGGGCATTAGACAAGGTGACCCTATGTCACCATATATATTTTTATCCTTTGAATTGAATTACTATCTACCCTTATCAATCACCAAGTTGATTTAACTCTGTGGGATCCTATTAAAATAAGCCCAAAGGGGTCATCCCTTTTCCATTTATTCTTCGCGGATGATTTAACATTAACAGCTGCAGCCAATGAGAAGTCCGCTTCCACAATCAAACGTTGTCTTGACTACTTTATTAGATTATCAGAACAACAAATAAATCATTCAAAATCAAAACCACTCTTTTATATTAACTGCTCAAGCTCTCAAAGAAATTCAATGTCTGCCATTCTAAATCTCAAAATTAGTGACACCTTTGGGAAATACCTAGGTTTTCCAATTCTGAGTACCAAACCTAAACCAAGGGACTACAATTTTATCCTTGACAACCTCAACAAAAGACTTAATAGTTGGAAAACACAATCTCTATCATTAGCAGGGAGAGCTACTCTTATTCAAACCACTCTCAATTTTCTCCCTAATCACATCATGCAATACACCATGCTGCCCAAAAGAATACACTGGCAAATTGACAAAATTCAACGCGATTTCCTTTGGGGTAGTAATCCCACATCCAAAAAGATTCATTATATAAAATGGGATACTGTCTCATTGCCTAAGCCAGATGGGGGCCTGAGGATACAAATATCCTTGGATAAGAATAAAGCGGCTCTTACAAGCCTCACTTGGAGTTTCTTTAACCATCCCACCACTATCTGGGCAACCTTACTTAATTCCAAATACAATGGTCGGTACTCAAATACTTGGTCGGTACTCAAATACTTCACATTCTTTCATATGAAAAAATATCCTCACAGGATGGACCATTTCTAAAGATGTTACAGCATGGCATATTGGAGATGGTTCCCAAATAGATTTTTGGCATGCAAATTGGCTACCATGCATTAAAAGCCTAAGGAGCATGATCCATGGTACTCTACCACACCAAGAGTCAACCCTCAAGATTTCTAATATCTTCTACAATGGGACATGGGACCTATCACGACTATCCTTTGAATTTCCTCCCCATATTCTAGCTCAAATCCACTCTATTCAACCCACTAATAACGAGAACCACACTGATAATCCAATCTGGGCACCAACCACTAATGGTATATTCACCACAAAATTTGTATGCCCTCTTATTACTGCTAATGAAACCCATACCCAAGGTAAGAATTTCCAATGGCTCTGGAAATTAAAAACATGAAATAAGCTCAAATATTTCCTTTGGCAATGCTACCATGATAGATTACCTACAAAAAGCTTCTTGAATAACATTGGAGTAGCCACTTCCTTGTATTGCCCAGTATGCCCTACCATAGAGGAAACATCTCAACATATTTTCCTATTGTGCCCAATAGCAAAGCAATTATGGGAAGCTCTAGGTGTGTGCATTCAATTAGTTGACACCCTTTCTACCCACTGGCTAGATAGTCTATATAAACAAAAACCTCACACCAGTTGCCCTTCCTTGACATGGGATTGTCTATTCTCTTTCACTCTCTGGCTTCTATGGATTAATAGAAATAGAAACAGCTTTCACAATCTTTGTAACTCAATGGATAGTAATCATGTTATCTCAAGAGCCATGGAATATTTGCATTGCAGTAATATCAACTGTAACAAACTTGATAGACCCTTACAAGTTGCTACCGAATGGGAACCCCCTACTATACATCAATTGAAACTCAATATAGATGGGGCCTTTAAGAGTTGATTCGAGCTAGGTGGGATAGGGTGGGGTATTCAGGGACTCGACTGGGAACTGGATTATGGGCTTTAGTAAAACAACTACTGGTCCCTCTCCTCTATACATTAAGCTCGAGGCATTATGCCAAGGCCTAGAACTAGCAATAACTTAACAATTCAGAAATTTGCAAATAGAGACAGACTCTGCCTCTATACCATCACTAATTGAATCAAATTACTCACCACTCTATAATGCTTTTCTTTGTAAATGCAGGTACTAGATGAAGATGTTGGGGAATCCACCCATCCTACACAATTTCAGGGAAGGCAACAAAATAGCGCATGATCTGGCGCAACAGGAAATTCAGCAAGCCAACGTCTATCATAACCAGATATATCTAGAAGTAGCTGACTACCTTAAAGAAGCTGTGCAAGCTGACAAAGAAGGAATCACTGTTACTTAAACTACCACCACTAATACTTGTGTGTTAAATAATTTGGCTATGCTGGGCAACCCTGTAATGTCCTCTTTTGGTTGTAATGCTACTTCTAATGGTATGACTTCGTCTGCTTCCAATGGGAGAACCAGGCCATGTAACTATGCTACTTAGTATTAAACAAAAGTTTATATTCCTTGCCAAAAAAAAAAGAAAGGTTATTAGATTTGCTAACTTTTTCCTTTCTTGTTGCAAGAGGTCACGTTGAAAGGTTGTTAGATTTGCTAACTTTTTCCTTCTGATTGAAGTCTTTGTCTTTTAGATAATAGAAATGAAGGGTATTACTTACAAGTCTTTGTAATTATGATAAATGGGTGTCTTTGTTCTTAACACCTTATTTGCCACCTAACCAAAGACAATTAATAGTCATTTAGTTAAGAATTGGCATGTTGCCACGTGGGATGGGGTTTTCTTTAATCCTTATCACTTATTAGGTAATTAAGTAATATCATATTATCCGGTAATTAACCAATTATCCACATAATTAAAAATTATCTCACATTACTTAAAATTCTACTTATTTTAATACATTTTATACATCATACTAACATCGTCATATGGTACCTTGTATGGTACTAGTCCATACATATCGGGGATTATTGCTCGGCCCGTAGTTTATCCCAAATCGACAACCTTCAATGAAACTCATTTTTTTTATTTGCTTGCCTTCTTTCCATCACGAATCTACTCACCACATGCTTGAAATAGCCTAATCCTTATAATCTCAAGAAAATATCATCCCTGAGTCAACGCCCATTAATTGAAGATGAAACTATAACGTATAAAACGCGAGATATAACATTTTGGACCATTGCCAACGGTCAAATTCAAAAATGACCGTTGAGCAACATTCATTTTTTTTGCAAAAATGGTCAGTTTGGCCTACCCTCTTAAGAAAACAGCCCCTCACCCCATAATATTTGATAAATTATAATTTAAAACCTTTTAAAAACTATAAATAGCCCCCTTCTTCTTTATTTTGTTCTTACAATTTGCTCTCTTACTACTCTAATTCTCTCTCAATTCTCTCTTGATAATATTGCATATTGCTCTTAAATTCTCAGTTACTTATTATTTCAAGTTTCATCAATTTATTTACTTTAGTCACTACAAAATTATAATTATCAAATATCAAGTATTTAAGTGAAGCGTTATATCAATATTCAATATTATCAAATATCAAGTATCAGTCTATCAACTGAAGTTTGATATCAAATTTATTGCGGCATCCAAAATCTCGGTACACACGTTCCATCACTTTATCTTCTTTGGTATATATTTTTATTTTATTATTTAAAATTATTAATTTAATTTACATAATGAATATATTTAAAGCAGTCAAAAAGCGTGTACTAGTAGGGTGGTAGTAGTAAGAGTAAAACATCTAAAAAAATCAAGAGGTGGTACTGATGCTTCTAGTAGCTTTACACATATTTCTGAAAGTTCACCTAAGAAAATTAAGATATAGATGATAATTTAGATGATATACAATCACCTGATAATCTTGAAACACCACCAACTACACCTAATAGTGCTAATCAAACTCAAAATACTAGGGTGAAGGTCGTGGTAATACAGGTAGGCCTCCCCTCCCAATTAAGAGGAATCGATGATTAAGAAGTAAGTGTTGGATTTTTTTTGAAAGACTAAAAGAAGATAAAAATTATGTAAGATGTCAAATTTGTAAGGAAGTTTTTAAACATGAGACCGGAGGTAAGGCATGGGGAACGGGTCAACTTTGTAGGTACATTGTAGATAACCATCCTATTGCATGGGGTGCTTGTCACACCTCCTTTTTTCTAGAGGGGATATGAAGTTTTTTCAATTAAAGTGACATTAATCGAAATGGGATTGTTCATTTAAATAGAATCGCCACTTGGGATAATTTTATGGTGTCCCAAGTCATCGATTTATTTTAAATCCCAAATCGAGGAAAATTTGACTTCTTTTAAAGTCTGCGAAGCCAGAAAACTAAGTAAGGAATTCTGTTAACCCGGAAGAAGGTGTTAGACATTCCTGAGTTCCGTAGTTTTAGCACGGTAGTTTAGCAATTTATACTTGGATTATTTTATCTAATTACTCATTTTAGGACCTATGCTTATTTTACCGTTTACCTCTACTAATCACTTGATAACCCATACTTAAAGAATTAACTTAAGACGAGTTATGAGTACGTTTACTCATTTTAGTTTGGTGCATCAAGAATCACATCACGCTTACGTGTACACACTTCACAATACTTAGTTTATTTAAGAAAAAAAGATTGGTCAAAGTCGCGCAAGCGCGTACTTTGAATTTATTTAGAAAAAATAATCACAATCACGTCAGGCGAACATGTACACAATCATGATAGTATTTTAAAAAATCGCGCCTAAAAGCATTTTTAATAATATTTGATTAAGACATTTTATTTACTAAGAATGTTTTACCATGGTCACACGAACATGTACCTTGGTTTGTTTTGGCATCACAACTATGTCATGCGTGCATGTACATAATTGTAATAGTTAGTTCAATTATAAGTATACCTAAAGTTATGATTATGTCTCTAAGCTAAGTACCCTATGTCATGTAAACTAGGTGTAAATGTTCAATACTATGTGAGACATTTGTTTGAATTAGATGGGGCAGGTTGTGTATTAGCTGCCAAACAGGCACGTATTTAAGAGCTTAGACCTCCTAATGGCAGTGAAGGGCAGTGTTCTACAACATCCCCACCTCGATCCCCCAATGAGTAGACTTCCTAATTTTTTGATTTGGAACATCTGGGGTGGAAACAATGATGAATTTAGGCGTCAGTTTAGGGACCTACTGACTACCCACAACCCTTCCCTAGTTTCCCTCCTAGAAACTCGTATGACCAATCACATTGGCATTAGAGATGACTTCCAATTTTCTAACATGGTGGAGATTCCTGCTAAGGGTCAGTCGGGGGGTATTGCCATCCTTTGGCATAACTCCCATGTCCAACTCAGTCATATTCGTCTTGATAGTCAGGAAATCCATGCTATGATCCAGGTACAACCTAATCACCATCATTGGTTATTTAGTACAATTTATGCTAGCACCCATGTACATATTAGGTCCCAACTTTGGTTAAATCTAGAAAATATATCTAATAATTTTAAGGGCATGTGGTTCCTAGGTGGCGATTTTAATGAAGTTGTTAGTCAACAAGATAAATGGGGTGGGAAACCTATTAATCACAATAGAGCATCTAGATTTCAATCGTGTATTAATCACAGTCAACTTATGGATCTTGGTT
This sequence comes from Nicotiana sylvestris, assembly GCF_000393655.2. NCBI lineage: Eukaryota > Viridiplantae > Streptophyta > Magnoliopsida > Solanales > Solanaceae > Nicotiana > Nicotiana sylvestris. The sequence goes on along the minus strand of NC_091064.1, from coordinate 92,909,117 downwards.
TTAAGAGGGCTAAATACACATAGTCTAATCATAGATATAATCGTCCTGATTTAATTTTGGAACGACTTGATAAGTGTTTTATTAACGAACATGGCTTGAATATTACTCGAATGCATTTGTTACACATCTGCCTAAGACTTATTCTGATCATACACCCCTCTTCATTTCCCTATCTCATTGCACTAGGCTTTACACTAATTGTATTTTTAGGCTTGAAACTTATTGGTTCCATCACCTTGATTTTATTTCTATGGTTATGGATACCTAGAATGGTCAAAACTTAACCAATGCCACCACTATTTTCACTAATAAAGTTAAAGACTGGGCTACCAACAATTTTGGTGATATTATTAGGAAAAAGAAAATAATTCTTGCACGACTTAGTGTAGTACAAAAATCTACCAACTATCCTACGAGTGTTTTCTTAAAAAATCTCGAGCAAACCCTCACTAACGAGTATAGCACTCTTTTAAAAATAGAAGAGAATTGCTGGAAACTTCGTTTCCGTATAAATTGGCTTAGTGAAGGTGATGCTAGTACCAAATATTTTCACATAAGTGTCCTTAATAGGAGAAGAAAAAATTGTATCTCCTTTTTTACGAGTACTCATAATAATTGGATTAATGATCCCTATCAAATCTTTCAACACACCTTTAATTATTTCCACAACATCTACCAAACAAGCCATGAATCCTCAAATTGGCTGACCACCCAAACTTCCTCAGTCTCATCCAGTGCTACTGATTTATCAGCATTGGATAAACCACTGCACAATCATGAAATTACTAGGGCAATTTTCTAGTTTAAACCTTTTAAAGCCCCTGGTCCGGATGGATTACATCTTTTTTTTTTATCAAAAATATTGGCACATTGTCAAAAAAACAATCTATGACTACTATCACTCTGTATTTGATAACCTCACCATCCTTGAACAACTTAACACTACTTTCCTTTGTTTCATACCCAAATTCCCTAATGCCAATGAACTGAAAAATTTCAAGCCTATTGGACTTTGTAATACTACCTATAAAGTTTTGACCACAATCATTGTTAACTGTCTAAAACCCTTTTTAGATACCCTCATAGGCCCTTTTCAATCAAGCTTTTTCAAAGGACGACGGGCGACTGATAATGCCATTATCATTCAAGAAATTATCCACCACTATAAGAAATTAAAAGGAAATAAGGGCAAAATTCTCCTTAAAATCGATTTGGAAAAAGCTTTTGACCGCTTGGAATGGTCTTTTATTCGTAGATCCCTCCACTATTTTCATTTCCCTCCTAAAATCACCAAGATCATCATGTTTTACATTACTACCTCTAGTATTGTTGTCTTGGTCAATGGATCTCAAACGGAGTCCTTCAAGCCATATAGGGGCATTAGACAAGGTGACCCTATGTCACCATATATATTTATCCTTTGTATTGAATTACTATTTACCCTTATCAATCACCAAGTTGATTTAACTCTGTGGGATCCTATTAAAATAAGCCCAAAGGGGCCACCCCTTTCCCATTTATTCTTCGCGGATGATTTAACATTAACGGCTGCAGCCAATGAGAAGTCTGCTTCCACAATCAAACGTTGTCTTGACTACTTTAGTAGATTATCATAACAACAAATAAATCATTCAAAATCAAAACCACTCTTTTCTAATAACTGCTCAAGCTCTCAAAGAAATTCAATGTCTGCCATTCTAAATCTCAAAATTAGTGACACCTTTGGGAAATACCTAGGTTTTTCAATTCTGAGTACCAAACCTAAACCAAGGGACTACAATTTTATCCTTGAAAACCTCAACAAAAGACTTAATAGTTGGAAAACTCAATCCCTATCATTAGCAGGGAGAGCTACTCTTATTCAAACCACCCTCAATGTTCTCCCTAATCACATCATGCAATACACCATGCTGCCCAAAAGAACACACTGGCAAATTGACAAATTTCAACGCAATTTCCTTTGGGGTAGTAATCCCACATCCAAAAAGATTCATTATATAAAATGGGATACTGTCTCATTGCCTAAGCCAGATGGGGGCCTGGGGATACGAATATCCTTGGATAAGAATAAAGCGGCTCTGACAAGCCTCACTTGTCGTTTCTTTAACCATATCACCACTATCTGGGCAACCTTACTTAATTCCAAATACAATGGTCGGTACTCAAATACTTCACATTCTTTCATATGAAAAAATATCCTCACAGGATGGACCATTTGTAAAGATGCTACTGCGTGGCATATTGGAGATGGTTCCCAAATAGATTTTTGGCATGCAAATTGGCTACCATGCATTAAACGCCTAAGGAGCATGATCCATGGTCCTCTACCACACCAAGAGTCAACCCTCAAGATTTCTAATATCTTCTACAATGGGACATGGGACCTATCACGACTATCCTTTGAATTTCCTCCCCATATTCTAGCTCAAATCCACTCTATTCAACCCATTAATAACGAGAACCACACTGATAATCCAATCTGGGCACCAACCACTAATGGTATATTCACCACAAAATCTGTATACCCTCTTATTACTGCTAATGCAACCCATACCCAAGGTAAGAATTTCCAATGGCTCTGGAAATAAAAAACATGGAATAAGCTCAAATATTTCCGTTGGCAATGCTACTATGATAGAATACCTACAAAAACCTTCTTGAATCACATTGGAGTAGCCACTTCCTTGTATTGCCCAGTATGCCCTACCATAGAGGAAACATCTCAACATATTTTCCTATTGTGCCCAATAGCAAAGCAATTATGGGAAGCTCTAGGTGTGTGCATTCAATTAGTTGACACCCTTTCTACCCACTGGCTAGATAGTCTATACAAACAAATACCTCACACCAGTTGCCCTCCCTTGACATGGGATTGTCTATTCTCTTTCACTCTCTGGCTTCTATGGCTTAATAGAAATAAAAACACCTTTCACAATCTTTGTAACTCAGTGGATAGTAATCATGTTATCTCAAGAGCCATAGAATATTTGCATTGCAGTAATATCAACTTCAACAATCTTGATAGACCCTTACAAGTTTCTACCAAATGGGAACCCCCTACTATACATCAATCGAAACTCTATATAGATGGGGCCTTTAAGAGTAGATTCGAGCTAGGTGGGATAGGTGGGGTATTCAGGGACTCGACTGGGAACTGGATTATGGGCTTTAGTAAAACAACTACTGGTCCCTCTCCTCTATACATTAAGCTCGAGGCATTATGCCAAGGCCTAGAACTAGCAATAACTTAACAATTCAGAAATTTGCAAATAGAGACAGACTCTGCCTCTATACCATCACTAATTGAATCAAATTTCTCACCACTCTATAATGCTTTTCTTTGTAAATGCAGGTACTAGATGAAGATGTTGGGGAATCCACCCATCCTACACAATTTCAGGGAAGGCAACAAAATAGCGCATGATCTGGCGCAACAGGGAATTCAGCAAGCCAACGTCTATCATAACCAGATATATCTAGAAGTACCGGACTACCTTAAAGAAGCTGTGCAAGCTGATAAAGAAGGAATCACTGTTACTTAAACTACCACCACTAATACTTGTGTGTTAAATAATTTGGCTATGCTGGGCAACCCTGTAATGTCCTCTTTTGGTTGTAATGCTACTTCTAATGATATGACTTCGTCTGCTTCCAATGGGAGAACCAGGCCATGTAACTATGCTACTTAGTATTAAACAAAAGTTTATATTCCTTGCCAAAAAAAAAGAAATGTTATTAGATTTGCTAACTTTTTCCTATCTTGTTGCAAGAGGTCACGTTGAAAGGTTGTTAGATTTGCTAACTTTTTCCTTCTGATTGAAGTCTTTGTCTTTTAGATAATAGAAATGAAGGGTATTACTTACAAGTCTTTGTAATTATAATAAATGGGTGTCTTTGTTCTTGACACCTTATTTGTCACCTAACCAAAGACAATTAATAGTCATTTAGTCAAGAATTGGCATGTTTCCACGTGGGATGGGATTTTCTTTAATCACTATCACTTATTAGGTAATTAAGTAATCTTCGCCTCTTTGTTGGACCGCCGGCGCGAACACAGTGGTCTCTGACCAGGACCAGATCTCCTGCGGTTCGGAGAGGACTCAGCTGTTAGTTAGTACCCCCTTGGTTTCGGGGTGGACCTTTTCACTCTATTTTATTATATACGCTTAGCGAAAAGAATGTTTTTTGATACACCTAGGACATGGATTCTATATGAACCATATCATATTATCCGGTAATTAATCAATTATTCACATAATTAAAAATTATCTCAAATTACTTAAAATTCTACTTATTTTAATACATTTTATACATCATACTAACATCGTCATATGGTACCTTGTATGGTACTAGTCCATACATATCGGGGATTATCGCTCGGCCTGTAGTTTATCCCAAATCGACAACCTTCAATGAAAATCATTTTTTTTATTTGTTTGCCTTCTTTCCATCACGAATCTACTCACCACCTGCTTGAAATAGCCTAATCCTTATAATCTCAAGAAAATCTAATCCCCGAGTCAACGCCCATTAATTGAAGATGAAACTTTAACGTATAAAATGCGAGATGTAACATTCTGGACCATTGCCAACGGTCAAATTCAAAAATGACCGTTGGGAAACATTCATTTTTTGCAAAAATGGCCAGTTTGGCCTACCCTCTTAAGAAAATAGCCCCTCAACCTATAATATTTGATAAATTATAATTTAAAACCTTTTAAAAACTATAAATAACCCACTTCTTCTTTATTTTGTTCTTACAATTTGCTCTCTTACTATTCTAATTCTCTCTCAATTCTCTCTTGATAATATTGCTTATTGCTCTTAAATTCTCAATTACTTATTATTTCAAGTTTCATCAATTTATTTACTTTAGTCACTACAAAATTATAATTATCAAATATCAAATATTCAAGTGAAGCGTTATATCAGTATTCAATATTATCAAATTTCAAGTATCAGTCTATCAACTGAAGTTTGATATCAAATTTATTGCGGCATCCAAAATCTCGGTACACACGTTCCATCACTTTATCTTCTTTGGTATATATTTTTATTTTATTATTTAAAATTATTAATTTAATTTACATAATGAATATATTTAGAGCAGTCAAAAAAGCGTGTACTAGTAGGGTGGTAGTAGTAAGATTAAAACATCTAAAAAATTAAGAGGTGGTACTGATTCTTCTAGTAGCTTTACACATATTTCTGAAAGTTCACCTAAGAAAATTAAGATATAGATGATAATTTAGATGATATACAATCACCTGATATTCTTGAAACACCACCAACTACACCTAATAGTTCTAATCAAACTCAAAATACTAGGGTGAAGGTCGTGGTAATACAGGTAGGCCTCCCCTCCCAATTAAGAGGAATCAATGATTAAGAAGTAAGTTTGGATTTTTTTTGAAAGACTAAAAGAAGATTAAAATTATATAAGATGTTAAATTTGTAAGGAAGTTTTTAAACATGAGACCGGAGGTAAGGCATGGGTAACGGGTCAACTTTGTAGGTACATTGTAGATAACCATCCTATTGCATGGGGTGCTTGTCACACCTCCTTTTTTCTAGAAGGGATATGGAGTTTTTTCCATTAAAGTGACATTAATCGAGATGGGATTATTCATTTAATTAGAGTCGCCACTTGGGATAATTTTATGGTGTCCCAAATCACCGATTTATTTTAAATCCCAAATCGAGGAAAATTTGACTTCGTTTAAAGTCTGCGTAACCAGAAAACTAGGTAAGGAATTCTGTTAACCCGGAAGAAGGTGTTAGACATTCCTGGGTTCCGTAATTTTAGCACGGTAGTTTAGCAATTTATACTTGGATTATTTTATCTAATTACTCATTTTAGGACCTATGCTTATTTTACCTTTTACCGCTACTAATTACTTGATAACCAATATTTAAAGAATTAACTTAAGACGAGTTACGAGTACGTATACTCATTTTAGTTTGGTGCATCAAGAATCACATCACGCGTACGTGTACACACTTCACAACACTTAGTTTATTTAAGAAAAAAAGATTGGTCAAAATCGCGCAAACGCGTACTTTGAATTTATTTAGAAAAAAAAATCGCAATCACGTCAGGCGAACATGTGCACAATCATGATAGTATTTTAAAAAATCGCGCCTAAAACCATTTCTACTAGTATTTTATTAAGATATTTTTATTTACTAAGAATGTTTTACCATGGTCACACGATCATGTACCTTGGTTTGTTTTGGCATCACAACTATGTCATGCGTGCGTATACATAATTGTAATAGTTAGTTCAATTATAAGTATACCTAAAGTTATGATTATGTCTCTAGGCTAAGTACCCTATGTCATGTAAACTAGGTATAAATGTTCAATACTATGTGAGACGTTTGTTTGAATTAGATGGGGCAGCTTGTGTATTAGTTGCCAAGCAGGCACGTATTTAAGAGCTTAGACCTGATAAAGGCTGAGTCCAAATGAACTCCGGCCCAAGACACACTTTATGAACAACTAAATGAAATTAATCCAAGATAATTTGGGCCGGATAATGACTGAGTCCAAATGACTGTGGCCTAATGCAGAATTTTAATGAATTTGAGACTGATATTTTGTGGTTTATTTGTTGTAATATCAATTATAACATCTGACTTATATCTCATTTGTGTTTGGAAATATGATGTTAAGAGATATGAGAAATAATCAACACAAATCATTTATTCGAAATCATTCCCAATTTTATAAATTGTACAGATTTTCTAAGTATTTTTATTTCTTATGTTAATACCATGTCAAAGTGATAAGTTGAAAAATCATATTGTTTATCAAAAACTTTTAGAGAATTATCTTTAACAAAACTACCAACTCAATTCATAGCAAAAATTTTAAAAATACAATTCCATGGAACCTAATTGGTTTGGGCCTGAAAATGTACCAAGTCTACTGTCCAGTTTGCTCGTAAAAACCCAATTTTCATGATCCTGAAACAAACGAATTGGAATTACCATGTTTAATCATTTTGAATAAAAGAGTAAAGCTATTAATATCAAACTAACTCATTATACAAGAAAGGTATAGAAAGGACTAACTTATTAACTAAATAATGAGATTAATTCCTTAACGATGACCAAATCTACCTATTACTGTTCTAACAAGTTTCCAAAAAGAAAATATTGTTTTTTCCTTCTTCTATTACATGGAAATGTATAAATCTTCTAGATGAACACATGAAGCTTAAAAAGATTTTTTTACAATTTTTAGAACATTTTTAACATAATGCTAATATAACTTAAATAGAATAAACAGTGTAAATGACTAGTTCTACATGGGTTCACACATAACTTCCAACTAAACAACTTTAAACCATATGATTCATGCAGTAATTTAAACCATACACCAGACAATATTTAAACAAAACACAACTTTTGATATACAACAAATTCATAGTCAGGATAACAACGGGATTAAATATTTACATTGTTTAGAATAGTACCGTGATAATAGCAAGAAAACAAACGTAAAGATAGAAAATATGTCTCTGAAAATCTGAGCAAAAGCAGCAATAAGAATACCAAATAGGAAACCAAAATAGCTTCAAATTTCAAACTTAGAAATCCTAGCAAAAGTATGAAACCATTAGGAGTTCTTTGCTAAAAATGAAGGAAAGAGACTCAAAAGCTGTGCAGAATCAGTGTATTTTTCTCTGTGTGTGTATATTCTATGTCCAACTCCAGGTGTTTATAATGAAGAAAAATGAGTATTTATATAGAGTGAAGTAGTGAAAAGAGATAAGGATTAGGGTACCAAAAAAGAATATACCGGAATTCCCTAAAATCATGGAAAAGGCATCTTTCCTAATCAGAAATATGGACAGATGTCCAATTTCTAGTACCTTCTTATCATAGAAAATGGACAGCTGTCCAATTTCTCGATATTTGGGATCTTATTCTTATCCTTTCCTACTTAGCTTGGAACAGTTCTCCCTGTTCTAGAAGTTTCCTAATATTTACTGAAAATCTTTCAAATTAAAATTCCAAAGTTGACCCTGAAGGGCCTTGGAATTGCCTCTGAACCAGACTGGTTCTGGGACTGAGTCATGTGACTCACAGATTTTAACAAAGCTATGAGTCTGTCTATCAGACAAGCACAATTTATGAGCCAAGTGGAATGGGCCACTTCAGTGAAGCCCAACTCCTAAACAACTACCCAATAAAATAGTAAATAAACAAAACAACAACAATTCTACTTAATTAATTTAAATAAAATAAACATCAAACAAAAATAAAATAGTAATACTAAAAAATAAATAAACATAAATAAAACACATAATAATAAAGATAAATGAAAAAATAGAAAATAAAAAATAAAAAAAGAAACTAAACCTAATGAACATTTTGGCAAAAAGATCAAGTTGTTAAAGACCCTCGTGCCCAGACACTCACCTGGAATCTGAGATCCCTGGTGAGAGATCTTGGCACGAGGATTATTATACGAACTAGGTGAAATCAAAAAAAAAGTGGGGAAAAACAGATGTAGGGTTTAGGAAAATCAAATCTAGAGTTTTTGATGGGGTATTTTTTGGGATCTATAGATAGAATAGGGTTCTAGAAGGTGTCGGGGTTATAGTGTAAGGTTTGTTGTACATTTAAGGCTCTGCCGCCTCCATAGGTAAAGGTTTGTTGTAGCTTTAAGGCTTTGCCGCCGCCATAGGCGAGTGTCGGCGATGCTGCTAGGGTTTATGTATTTATAGATTTAGGATTTGAGATTTTTAGTGAGGTTTTTACATGTTTAGTTGGTATGGTGGGGTTTAGGAGATGTAGGGAAGTGTATGGGGGAAGTTTGGGTGGTTTTGGGGTTCCGCTGCCACCATAGGCGATTCTCGGTGGTGGTGTTCGACGGGGCTAGGTTTTCTGGTCTTAGATCTAGTGGTTTTATGGATTTTTTTTTTGGGCGGGGGGGAGAGGAGTTTACTTAGTGGGGTGAAGATGGGAAGAGTGAGGGGAGTAGATACGGGTGGTTTTTGGGTGTCGCCGCCGCCGTAGGCGATTTTCGGCGGTGGCTCAGGCCAGAGGGGATAAGGCGGCTAGGGTTAGGGTGAGGTTAGAGAGAGATGGTGTGAGAGAGGGGGAGATAGAAATGAGGGGGTAGGGGTCATTACGACAGTTTTATATTAAAGGGAGGGGGAGTATTCAATCGTTAGATCTGTGGAGATCAACGACTGAGGTTAATCAACACCAAATGGTGTCATTTTGGTTAAGTGGGGATTGGGACCAAACTGGGGTGTTGGGCTTGGGTGGTCTGGATTGGGTGAATTTAAAATTTGGTCCTTTTCAGAAGAAATTTTGGCCCAAAACAAACCTTTTTCCATTTCTTTGCTTTCTTTTCCCTTTTTTGATTTTAAATTCTAATTGAATTAGTTAAAAATCCTAAATTAAGTTCTACATTAATCTAATTTGTAAAAATAAACTAATTATCTATTTATACTATTTACATAATTAGCCATCCTAAATTAACAAAAGAAAATTACTAATTTAAACGTTAAGAGCTAAAAATATAAAAATGAACAATTTTTGTGATTTTTCTTTTAATAACACAATCAAATTATGCAATTAGATGCTGGATGCAGTCACGACCTACTGATGCTACATAATGAAGATACTTTTTTTCTATAACTTAAAAATGCATGAAAAATGCCATTAAATGCAAATAAATGAGAATAATTATCAAAATTCAAAAACAAATAAGAAAAATGAATTTATTAATTTTTTGGGAGTAGTTTTTAGTGAAGTAAAAATCACTTGCTCACAGCTTCCCCTCTTTTCTCGGGGACACGAAGAGTTTTCGGGCAAAGATAGAGTGAATAGTCACGAACAATTTATACATGTTGGATACTCCATGGGAAGCATTTGAAAAAGTTTGACCGAATCTTGCTTCGAAGGTTGCCTACATATCTGTATACGAGTAGAATCAGAGAGTTCGATTTTAGGGTCATTATGGATCTTCATAAGACCGTCCCCTGAAGCCTAGAGGCTCAGCTCGAGGTTCAACCCCGAGGGTCTCAGTGTTCGACATCGAGGCAGTGCAAATCGATAGCTATGATGGACAAACGAGAAGTTCCCAAGGCACGTGATCAAAGCTGACCAAGTCTATTGGACTAGTTCAAGCCCATAGCATGGCATTAAATGACTGTACCAGCCTCATACCCTTGTAATAAATGCATTTATACTATGTTGGGATTCCCCCTTATATATAAAGGGGACCCTTATCATTTTGTAAACAGACAACATTCAATACAAGATCATTCTCTACTCACTAACTTAAACACATTCTCATTTGATTCTATTACTTACATTTATTGCCTACATTTATTGTGTTTCATTAATTGTTCTTTATTTATTACTCATTATTGATCATAACGAGCTTTTATCAAAGCTCTTAGAATTGTTAGTCCTTCGTTGGCCGTTCACAGCCTAACACTTAGCTCGACCTCGAGGCTCCGTATAGTCCAGCTCGAGGCCCCAGTTCTCAGCCACTCGGTTTTCTTAACATACTGCCTTCAAGCTTTTATCTTATTTTCCATTCTCACACTTAGCATCTACTGCCTAACAACTAGCATAAAATAAATCACGTATTTTTAGAACCACAAAATCAAATCTAATTGTAATTACCATTTTCAAGGTAAACAGTATCCACTGTGGGGCTAAGAGTAATAGTGATTGCTTTCTTGCTGGTTACTAGATAATGCAAGTTATATTTCACCCTTTTTCTTGTCCAAGAATCTTTGATTTCAGGTCAAAATGTCTAACTCAGTAAATACATATGAAAATGATGGTCTCGAAAATCATGGAGAGAACGATGTAGTTGTTCCAGGCATCGGTGTACCACCGCAAAACCCTGACGACACACTAGATCCAATCCCCATGGATGTGGTCTCACGCAACGCCCAACACGTCGATATAAACTCCCACACTAACAGGAGTATACGCCAAGAAGACTAACGGGAGATTGAGAAAACCCCAGTTTGGGAGGAACAAGAGGTTAGCCTTCACGTCATTTTTGAAATGTTGCAGGCACAACAACTAGCAATTGCTCAACTACAAAGCCACCAAAAAACTCCAAGCACCGTAGAACTGGAAACTACTCCTCGAGCTGAACAGGTACCGAAAAGATCGAGTAATAACGGGTCAGCAGCTGACCCCGCTATTATGAAGATGCTCGAGGACCTCACAAAGAGGATTAAGTTGGGCGAATATATGATAAAAACTAATGATAAAAAGTCGTAGACCAACAATTCAAGGGTCGATCAAATTCTGGGTGCACCCCCGATCCTGAAGGGTGTGGATACAAATAAATTCGTACAAAATCCATTCCCACAAAATGCTGCTCCAAAGCCCATCCCGAAAAAATTCAGAATGCTCGATTTTACGAAATACAACGGAACCTCGGACCCAACGAGCACATCACTGCTTACACCTGTGCGGTGAAGGGCAATGACCTGAAGGACGACGAGATTGAATCTGTCCTACTAAAAAAGTTCAGAGAAACACTTTCGAAAGGGGCCATGATGTGGTATCACAACCTAGGATCGAATTCGATGGACTCATTTGCCATGCTAGCAGATTCTTTCATAAAGGCACATGCTGGTGCCATCAAGGTGGCTACAAGGAAATCTGACGTCTTCAAAATCAAACAAAGAGAAAACGAGATGCTGCGGGAGTTCGTATCTCATTTTCAAATAGATCAAATGGAATTACCACTAGTCTCCGATGACTGGGCAATGCAGGCCTTTACCCAAGGTTTGAAGGAATGAAGCTCGGTGGCTTCGAAGCGGCTGAAGAAGAATTTGGTTGAATATCCCGTCGTGACTTGGTCGGATGTCCACAACCGATACCAATCAAAGATCAGGGTTGATGACGACTAACTAGGATCCCCCTCTGGCTCAGTATATCCTAGCAGGCTTCCGACAAAGGAACCAATGTCAAACAAAGAAAGGTACCAACCATACACCGAAGATAGGAGAAACGCCCTAAGGCGTAACATACCCCGAAATGATCGAAGGAAAGATCGAGGTCAGAATCCTCGAGGACTCGTAAGAAGAGCCAAATTTTATAGACACAAAGGACCGACGGAGGCACCCCGCTTGTCTTAATACAACTTCAACATTAACGTTTTAGATATCGTATCTACCATTGGTAAAATCAAAGACACCAGGTGGCAAAGAACTGTACTATCAGATCCATCGTAGAGGAACCCTAACTTAGTGTGCGAATTTCACGACACACAGTCATAGGACAGAAGATTGCAGACAACTCTGAGAATAAATAGCCTGGCTACCCAACAAGAAGCACCTCCGAGAGTTCCTTAGCGACCGAGCTAAAAATCAGTTCCGGGAAAGAGAGGCGAATAGGAAAAATGAAACAGATGAGCTGTAACATGTCATCCACATGATCGTTGGAGGAATCGACATCCCGCAGGAACCCATTGCCAAAAGAACAAAAATATCCATCACTAGGGAGAAGCGAACTTAGGGTTATATACCCGAAAATGCTCTCACATTCAACGACGAGGACATCAAGACCCTGTCTCAACCTCATAACGATGCTTGGTAATTTCTTTTCTTGTGAATACATTTCAAAGTAAGCGTGTGCTTGTGGATCCAGGTAGCTCGGCCAATATTATCAGTCAAGGGTGGTGAAACAGCTCGGATTGCTCGACCAGATCGTGCTCGCCTCTCGAGTCCTCAATAGATTCAACATGGCGAGTGAAACGACCAAAGGAGAAATGACCCTCCCAGTCAACATGGCCGGTACGACCCAAAATGTCAAATTTCATGTCATCGAAGGAGACATGAGGTACAAAGCCTTGCTCAGAAGGCCATAGATGCACTGCATGAGAGCAATACCATCAACCCTTCATCAAATGATGAAGTTTCCGACAAAGGACAGAATAAAAACCATGTATGGGGAACAATATGTAGCGAGGGAGATGTTCGTGGTGCATGATGTGGCACCGGCATCGACGCCTTCAACATCAAAGGAGTCTAAGGACAAGCAAACAGTGAAGCGCAATCAGGAGACACATTCTCGGCTATACCCAAATAAAACAAGCAAAGGACCGTGCTGCATTATCGGAGCAAACATTTGAAGCATATCGAGGCTCAAAGCGCCATCGCCACTAAGGTATAACCGTCTCCCTTTTTATTTGCATCTTACCCTAACCTGTGTGCAGGTGTCCAATCAGAACAGTCGAAGCGCTGTCCAGCTTGAAGACCTTAGGTTTTAAAACATATGTTGCACTCTTTTCCTTCGATCGGATTTTGTCCCAAGAAGGGTTTTACCGGCTAGGTTTTTAAAGAGGCAACACATATATTCTACCTAAGAAGAACTTAACACGTATTCTAGGATTCTACCTTGAATACTAAGGGGCATCCACCTGGAAGATCACCGTCTCGAAGAAGTCAAGATGAGCCAAAAAGGGTCTCGATAGGAAAATGATATATTGGGCCAAACCGTCGCATGAACCATGCCCGCGTAGAATAATTGAACCATTGACGATGAAACATGTATACTTGTACCAAGTAATCAACGAATATTTTCACTTTATCAAAATGCTTTGCGCTTCAAAAAAGTATGCCACTTTTACGAGAAATGGCTCCAGAGCCAAAAAATCTCCCGAACACTTGGGGATTGACGCCAAAAACTCAAAACGATTCATATGACCTCCGGGTCAGAAACTTCACACTCATAAGCCCTCAATGAGGCAGCACCAAATTTACAAAGAACGGCTCCAAAGCCAAAAAACGTTCGATGTCTCGGGGACTGCCGTCGACTGTCATCCCATCGAGCTATCATAAACTCAATGCCATAAGACCCCAAACGGTCAACCTCGAGCCCGAAAGCCCTCCATGTGGCAATACTATAAAATGTTAAGACCTCCACTAGGCATTATCAAGAGTATAAGACCTCTATAAGGCAACACAAAAACTACAAGACCTCAAGCAAGGCATGAGTTACACTTGTAACAACTAACCAAATCTGTAAGACCTCAAGTAAGGCATGTTAAAAATTATAATACCTTACAAAAGGCATAATCCTGATCTTAAAGCTAAGGCTATACATTCGAACTTGTAAGACCCCTAAAAAGGCATAGCCTCGATATAAACGGCGCCAATACTTCACTCAGGGACTGAAAGGCTACGGCCAAACACAATGACTACGGTCACAAGGATCCGGCCAAACTCACGCGACTCAGGGACGCCAGACTGTCGCTATAAAATCACAGTCCTTCAAATTACTTCAAAAATACTTCGAAAAGAACTAGTTAATCAGGCTACCCTTGGCATAATCAAAAGAGCTTCGATCATGTCAATTCCAAAAAAGAGGCTTCGAAACGATTCAACCATTGAGCGAAACCTCCCATGGTGCTTATTTATCGCTGCATAACGGTTCACAATCGAGGTTCTTATTGAACCGTCGAAGAGTCGAGCAAATACAAAAATTTTAAAAAGTCTTTAGCGAGGGAAAAATAAAGCCTACATAAGAGGTCGTACCGACCCAACACGTAAGAGCCCAGACGCCAGCCTATATTAAGAGGTCATACTGACCCAACGCGTAAGAGCCAAGATGGAAGCCAATATTATAGGTCGTACCAACCCATCGCATAAAAGCCGAGATGCCAGCCTATATTAGAGGTCGTACCAACCCAACGCATAAGAGCCTAACAGCCAGCTTAAAATTCAAAAACTTAAGGATCAATGAGCTCGAGTCGAAACCCGATTCAAAGATTAAGCCCGAAATAGTTAACTAAAAAATGCTTAAGGGCAAATGCGTAAGAGCCTATGAGCCAGCCAAACAAGCCTCAGGGCCGATTTATAAACCTAAGGGTTTTTTACCTCGAAGTCCAGTTCACCTGGCCAATCATCGACAAACGTATAATACAAGGCAAAGAAAGACATACTCAAGCAAATGGAAATTCATGAAAGGAGAAAACCAAAAGGTTTCTTTATATATGCATATATGAAACAATGCAAGGCTATATTTGCAAACGCTCTCTGAGAGCCCTCTACAAATAATCAAAAAGAAAAAGTCTAGTCTACTTTCCCCTGGGGGACTGCGGCCCCATCGGTCTCTGCCTCATTATCTTTGGCATTAGACACAAAGAACTTGGTGTCGTATTCATCCTCCTTGGCCTGCTCAATTTCTTCCGAGAGATCGAAGCACCTAGCATGGATTTACTCGAGGGTTTTCCTCCGGGATTTTCACGGGGCATACTTATTGCTTCTTCTCTCCCAATCGAAAGCCCCTTTCAACTTAGCTCGAATATCAGTAGCGTCTTTTAAATAGACGACCACTTTCTTATCGGCCTTAGCCCGAATCTCTTCAGCTTCAGCCCGGGCATCCACGACCTCGACCTTCATCTCCAAAAGGTCAGACTTGAGCCTTGCAATCCTGCTCATCTGAACCGAGTTGTTTTCACGGGTGTTTCGGATCTGTACCTCGAGGGTAGAAACCTTGGCCAAAGCATTATTCTTAGCCGCAATATGGGCATCTATCTGAGCCTTTAGCTCATTACATTCATATTTGGCCTGGCCAACCTCGCCCCAAAGGCGTCCAAATTCTCTGTCTTGCCCTGCAACTGAAGAATCAAAATATGAATCTATGAGGATAGAAGAATAATCATCATTCCGTTGGAGCAAAGGTTACCTATTTCTCGAGGTGGCTTTCGTAGTTCAGGCTTCAATTCGCCTTGTACCGAAGGTGCCTCAATTCTTTTCCCTTTTATCACAAAGAAGCCTGAGGGATTTCTCCCTATCCAAGGCTTTCCTCAACCTGGCTTCACAGCGGAGCAGCTCAGACTTGAGCCTCTCAAAGGACTATGAAAAAGAATCTCAATGAGAAAATGAAAATATAAAATCAAAATACCAACAAATTCAACTGAAGCTCACTACAGAATAAATCCGCTGAGCCTCCTCAAATGTTGAGCGTGCATCTACTGGCCTAGTCTCGCTGGCCCCAGTTAATTCGATCTCGGTAGGGACATGGTTGATCGAGACCCCACTTGATTTAGGCGACCTCTGGTCTCGAACATCCCTCGAAGCACCTTCGATAGGAGGCAAAACCAGTGGTAGAAAACATGTATCCCCCGAAGTACCTTCGGTAGGAGATGAGGATGACGGCTGAATACTTGTATCCCTCGAAGTACCTTCGGTAGGAAAAGAAGATACCAATAAGGGAGGAACCATTTTTCGAGGCTAGAAGCCTTAGATGTTGCAGGCTCAGCCGATACATCTTCTTTGAGCCTCCGAACAGGTCTTGCCTCGTTATGTGCACCCTCGTCCTTCAAGCACTCCTTCTGTTTGTTATCAGTCCTCAACCTCAAAGCCGACGACCCTTCCTTTTCCCCGAGGAGGCACGGTCTCATCTCAAAAAATTCTCCAATGTCTGCGGTGATGGAGTTAGTACACATAAAAGAAAGTACCTTACAACAGAAAACAAGCCACACAACACGTACAATGATGTTTTGCCTCCCATCTACCGTTGGATAGATCTCGCCACTTACCCACATCGTAAGTCGAGTAAGCTGCCAGTTTCTGAGACCAATCTGCTAGGTCGGGAACCTCGGATGGCATCCATGGGATTGATACAACAAAAAAGGAAAAAGAAAGCATCTTTACAAAATCTGCCTCCACAATGGACAAAAATAATAAGAACACGAGTGTACCACTTACGTGTAAAATTCCATTTCTCAGAAATGGAAGGAACTCTACGGGGATAATATCGACAGTCTGCACTCGGACGAAACGACTCATCCACCCTCGATCCCCATCTTCTTCATTGCTGGAAACAAAGGGCTGAGTGGATCGACATCGTAGAGTAATCAGGCCTTGGTAATGCAAAGGCCGGTACAATCTAATAAGATGGCTGAGGGTGAACTCGAGTCCGACTTTATTTGCAAAATACATTATCATCAGCACTATCCTCCAAAATAACGAGTGAACATGTGTCAGGGTAACCTGATATCTTCTACAAAATTTGAGCACGACCTTATCGAGAGGGCCCAATGTAAAGGTGTACGTATATACGTTCAAAAACCCCTCAATATGAGCCATGATGCTCTCTTCCGGGGAAGGTACCTGCAGTACCACCTTTTCTCCCCATCTGCAATCTTTTCTAACTACCTCGAGGTGTTCTTACCCTATTGAGGAGATAAACCTCGATGTATGCTCCTGATAGAGGGGTCTCTCTTACGTAAAGTCCCTCCTCGAGACAAAGCACCTCGAAGTTAGCTCACCAGACACTGGCGGTGTACCACCGACTGAGTGCGAAGCAGAGGCAGAACTTTCCTCTCCCTATTGAATGGATTTGGACATAGCAGTCATGGCTATGGTAAAATAAGAAAAGGAAGGTGAGGATTTGGGCGAAATATTTAAGTTGAAATGGTAACTGGTGCAATGAATAAGAGCTCTATGAAAAGGATAGTTTTTCAATGTAGCGGAGTCCCCAGATAAGAAATAAGCAAATGCATATATAGAGCAAGCAGCGGTTGTTCGCCTATCCTGAAGGCCAATTAATTTTGACCATGTCAGTACCATTTTTGGGGAAGTGTACTGGTGGGGCCACCCCGGTCACTTCACAACCGTGTCACATAAATGACACTGTCATGCAGTGCTCGAGCGCCATTAAGATCCCGAGGACTTCTGTTATTACAAGAACTAACTCTAAAAAAGCTATCGACCTAATCTCGAGATGGCGCCCGATCTCGAGGGCCCTGATTACTCCATGTATGGGATCCAAAGAGCCAACATCAAAGTTCAAAGGCTAACTTTGCATAAACACTGAAATATGAAATTCGAAGACTTGAAGAAGAAAAATATTTTACATTCCTAAAAAATATATTTACAAGGAGGTGTCCTTACAAAGCCTTTTCCCCCCTGAGAAATTCATAAACAAAAAAGAAAGGGGGAAGACGACATGAGTCTATTCTTCACCCTCACTACTCTCTGGATCATCTCCGGAACCCTCGTTCGAAGTGATCGAAACCAATTATTCCTCCAAGATTTGGGCTTCCTCAATCTCAGTTGAGAGATCGGCGCCTTTGGCACTTGCTTCCTCGAGAGTTTGCCTTCTTGATTTCGAACGAGCGTAAGAAACGGCCCGAGTCAGCTTCTGCTCGGCCTTTTCCGATATCTCTTTGGCTTGATCATTTGCGGTGGCAGCATATTTCATGTATGAAGATGCATTTTCTTCGACCTCAGACTTGGCCACGGATAGTGCAACAGCCTCCTTATGAGAACTTCGAAGAAGACCCTGGATCGATGCCAACTCCGTCCACAAAAGGTCTCTCTACGAGGTTACACCCTTATTTTTCCCCCTCAGCTCGAGGATCTCCGCATTCTTGGCTGCAACCTCTTCCTAAAGTTGCCCCACCAGGGCATCCTTTTGCCCGATCTACAATGGCAAAACAAGTTGGTAAGCATCGAATTATAAGAATATGAAGGGGAGTTCATGGATGCCATGTTACCTGATCAGCAAGGCCAGCCCTTTCCTGGCGCGCTCCCTCCAAACTCGCTCGAAGCCCACTCAACTACTCCCTCTTTTGGGAAGAAGAGGCCTCTGACTTCTTCAGCACCGAGGTGATTTTTTCAAGCTCCTTCCTGTAGCACAAAAGCTCATCTTGGAGCCTAGAAAAGGCATAGTCATACATTTTCTTAGATTGCAATAACACAGAAAACTTAGAAAGTCAAGAACAAAGATTTAATATGTCAAGAGTATCACCTGCTGCTGAAGCCTCTCCACCTCCTCGAGAGAAACGGGATCATCGAGATCAATATTCTCTTCAACACCATCGAAGAGGTTTCCGAGCACATCTTCCCCTCTATGAGAGGACCCCACATCGGTGGTATCCGGGTATTGTTCATCCCTGATTCCCCCAGTCAGTACGAAGGGCCCAAATTAAAGCCATCCAAGGCATTGATTTCTCTATGGATCTCATCTTGCCCCCGAGAAACTTCGGGTCCGAGCCCTCCGGTGTCACCAGTAGCAGGTTCATCGGTACGGACTGTACTATGTCCGACTTAAAACTCGTAGACTATGCCCGAACCCTCCTCGAGGGTCTCCTCAGCACGGGTCTAGTCCATATTGACCACAATCGATTCGACGGCCTTCTGCCCAGAAACTTGTAGAGCATCCGCATCCCGTCTCGCCCTTTGTGCCAAAAGGAAATCCTCATCATCATCACCTTCATCCTTGGTATGAGGACTTGCCACAATAGCTGAAATCGAGACCGCAACATCGGTCTAAGGCTTGAAAACTTTAGGTTTCTCTAATTTGGGAGACCCGGCTAATGTCTCTTTCTTCCTCTTCCTACCCTTTCCGGGTTTCGAGGTCCCTTCCTCACCATCAGGAGACGGTCTCACGAACACTCCATCCTCGAGGCCTACACAAGCATGATACATCAAACTTACGACCACAAAAGATTCTTATAAGGAAACTTTGTAAAGATAGCAATAAAAATCATATCGTAGTTCTTGGCCTACCACCGCGTTTTGGCCAAGTCACTCTAAGAATGCTCCATATAAGGGAAAACAAAATCCAACTATCTGATCTATCTCGATAGGTTCTAAACCGCGTCGCGGTACCAAGCAATGGAAGCATAATCAAAAGAAGATCATTTTTCAGAAGGGGATGAAATGGCAATAAAACGTGCTCGAGGTGGGGCACTTACGCATCGTATTCCATTCCTCCAGGAATGGCATCCTATTAGCCAGGATGATGTCCGAGGTTCTCACTTGGATAAATTGACTCATCCACCACTGATCCTTGTCCTCATCGATGCTTGAAAAGAATGGCCTTGCGGATCGAGGATGAAGCTTGATCAAACCGAGGAAGAGACGAGGGCTTTATAATCTGACCAAGTGATTGAGGGTGAAGGTTATACCTTCGAACTGGTTGGAAAAGTACCAGAGCATATAAACGATCCTCTAGAAAGAAGGATAGATCTGACCGACTGTCACTCGGTACTCAAGACAGAAGTCGAGAATCACCGGATCTATCAACGGGGAAAAAAGATCCGAAGAATCTATGGGACCTAGAGTAAATGGGTATGTATACATGCTGAGGAAGCCAACTTTGTGGTCTACTATGCTTTCCTCATGATTGGGGACTTCTACTAATGCTGCCTCCCCCTATTGATAGTCTTCCTTCACTCGGTTCATATCGGTCACCATGTTGATGTACCGAGACATGTGCTCACATCGGCATGGAAAAATTCGATACAGTATCGAATTGGGTAGGGGTACATTTCCCGATAGTTTGGGGTATTTTTGGTTTGCCCTTCAACAGGCGTGACGAGTAAGAGGTGCCCTCATTCTGAGGTACCGTTCTAGAGGTTCTAGCCATGACTATAAAAAAGAGGGGTTTCTGGGAAGAAAAGTGAAGAAGCAAGCGCAGAAGGGAGAAGAATGCAGAAAATGGTGAACTTAGCTATAGAAACTTGAAGATGTTGTAAAAGTATGAATGACAAAACGGTTGAGGTATTTATAGAAGCCATATGGGCAGCGTTTGGGAAGTGGAAATGTTGAACCAATAGCGGTTCATGGGCTTCTTGATAGTCGTATTGACAGCGAACCCTGCGCATTCTTTGAGTCATGACATTTAATGCTCAGATGGGCTGACGTCATGGGGGTAGTATCGAAAAGGTAAGAACTCAAGACCGTTTCTTATCATTTTCATTCTAAGAAATGCGGGGACTATCTGTATATGGCTACACTCTGGGAGTCCGATTTTACGGTCATTATGGCACTTCGTAAGATCGCCCCCTGAAGCCTCGAGGCTCAGCTCGAGATTCGACCCCGAGGTCTCAGCGTTCGACCTCAAGGCAGTGCAAATCGTGTCTATGATGGATAAACGGGAAGTTCCCAAGGCACGTGATCAAAGCTAACCAAGTCTATTGTGCTAGTTCAAGCCTGTACTGTGGCATTAAATGGTTGTACCAGCCTCATACCCTTGTAATAAATGCATATGTAATATGTTGGGATTCCCCTTTATATATAAAGGGGACCTTTTTCATTTTGTAAACATACAACATTCAATACAAGAACATTCTCTGCTCTCTAACTTAAACGTATTCTCCCTTGATTCTGTTAATTACATTTATTGCCTACAATTATTGTGTTTTATTAATTATTCTTCATTTATTACTCATTATTGATCATAACGAGCTCTTATCAAAGCTCTTAGAATTTTTAATCCTTCATCGGCAGTTCACAACCTAACGCTTAGCTTGACCTCGAGGCCTCGTATAGGTCAGCTCGTGGCCCCGATTCTCAACCACTCGGTTTTCTTAACATACTACCTTCAAGATCTTATCTTATTTTTCGATCTCATACATAGTATCTACTGCCTAACAACTAGCACAAAAATAAATCACATATTTTTAGAACCACAAAATCAAATCTAATTGTAATTACCATTTTTAAGGTAAACAATATCCTTGGCTATAAAGGAATCAGGTCAGTGTAGTTTTGGAAGTTTTGGTAGCTGGGACTACTGGGAAGTTGTGATTTCACTATTGTTGAACTCCTTATTACACCAAAGTTAAAATGAAGAAAACTAACTAAGCCTATCATCTACGAGTTACAAGATTACTATCTATAAATCTTCTGAAGCTTGGTATTGAGTCTCGGCAGGTTCTATATGCGCACTCTGATCTGGATATTGATGCTTGTTAGCTGCAGGTGCTAGTTCAATCTTCTTCAGCTTTTTTAGATCAAGACGAGACATGCAAAGCTTGTGATTTCAATCTTGTCTTGTGCAGTCCACATCTTTTCCGCTTTTGTACTTTGGGTTCCACTTTTCTTTTCTCCTTTTCTTTTATTTTGGATTGAGACTTCTTCTTTGGGTCGTCTCTAATCTTTCGTCTCGAGGTATCACCTACTCAGGCATAAAAAATAAACGAACGTAATTTTGCTGCCCCAGTTTTCACTAGGAAAATTTCGTGAATTATTGTAACAAAATTTTATACTACTTCATTATTGAAAGTTATAAAAGGGCGGGAATGGTGTACCCAAAGTAAATGTAGACTAGGTAGTGGACACCCTATGTCTAAAAGTAAAATCAACTAGGGATTGGAAACCCTATGTTGGGAAAATCACCAGGTTATGCTGGCATCAACTAGGGAGTGGTGACATTATGTTGGAAAGTCATCAAGTTATGCTGGCATCGACTAGGGAGTGAAGACCATATGTTGGAAAGTCACCAGGTTATGTTGGCATCAATTGGGGAATGGAGACCCTGTGTTGGAAAGTCATCAGGTTATGGTGGCATCAACTAGGGAGTGGAGACCCTATACCTATGTTGGAAAATCATCAGTATATGTTGGCATCAACTAGGGATTGGAGACCCTGTGTTGGAAAATCGTCATGTTATGTTGGCATCAACTAGGGAGTGGATACCCTATGTTGAAAATTCATAAGGTTATGTTGACATCAACTAGGGAATGGAGAACCTATGTTGGAAAGTCATCAGGTTATGCTGGCATGAACTAGGGAGTTGAGACCCTATGTTAGAAAATCATCAGATTATGCTGGCATCAACTAGGGAGTGGAGACCCTATGTTGGAAAATCATCAGATTATGCTGTCATCAACTAGGGAGTGAAGACTCTATGTTAGCATTAACTAGGGAGTGGTGACCCTATGTTGAAAAATCATTAGGTTATGATGGCATCAGGTTATGATGGTATCAACTAGGGAGTGAAGACCCTATGTTGGCTTCAAATGCAGCTAGGGATTAGAGACCCTATACTACCATGATTTTGAACTTTTCTTCTTTTCTTTCTTTTCATTTCATTTTTCATCATTTTTTAAGAGAATGAGTAAAATGCAGGAAAGAATTTGGAGGAGACATCCCTTTTGGATTGATATTGCTACAAAGCCATTTTAGTCTCTGCATGGTTTGCTTTTGTTGCACCTGCTTCTTGCAAGGTTTCTTTGAATTACACATGTTTCCTATTTTTCAAAAAAAGAACAATTTGTTAGTTTGAAATAGTGGTTGGTTTTGTGGCCTTGAGCATTTCAGTCACTTCATCTCGGCACAACTCCTTTGATGAAGATCTCAACTGCAACTGCTTGTTCCCTGAGGACCGATTTCCTTTCTAGACCCGGAGAATATGGCTTTTTCTGGAACTTTAACATGATGGTTAATCATGTAGGACTTAACCTTTTCAACTTGATTTTACCTTTGTGGGCATTTGACTTTGATTTCCTTTCTTTTCAAGAGTGTTTGACTCCAAAGCATCGGCCATTATGGCTAGTCGAAGTCAACTCGATGCACCTGCCGAGGCTGGGTGCCTTCTTGAATATTGGGTTGTGTCAAGCAAAAACCCCGTAAACCAATCTTGCCATCCTTTATTTGTCTTAGTGTGGAACAAAATTAGACTGAGAGGTATTAAAAGAAAAACAAACAATGAAATGGACAAATAAACTTAGACGAGAGGTATCCCTTTTGGGGAAAGTAACGAAGGACTTATCTGGAGTGCATGCGGATTTTAATGAACATGATATGCCTCTGGGACTGAATTCCCGATTTGTGTAAACTATCCAACTCTCAGAAGTTCATCACAACTTATGCTTTCAAACCAAGAAACCTTGCCAGGATTCTGTTGATGTCGAATAGTTGTGAGGATCCTCTATTCAATCAGTGGCGCCCTTTTGCGGGTACTCACCAGCTGACCTTGCTCGTTTCTCTTCTCACCATTGTCTTGTAGTGCTCTTTGCGAGTTGTCACTAACAAGACTCTCTCATTTCAATTTCTCTGCTTACCATCACCTTACGGTGCCCGTGAGGTTTTTCACTAATAAGACTCTCTCATTTTATTTCTCTCATTTTGATTGTATCAGATCCAAACGATTGTATCCTCCAATTTGAACATTCTCGTTGATTGATCGGAAGGACTTGAAAAGGATTTGGGTAAAAAGAATTTGGACAGAATTACAACTTTGGAAACTTTCAGGAAAAATTATTACCGGATCATTGTAACTTCTGCCCCAGTTTCAACTTTGGGGAAATGTGAATTTTTGTTTTGGTGTGACTGAACCCCAGAGAGAGGCTGCCTATGTATCCTTTTGGAATCAGGTCGAACCTAGTTTAAGAAAACTTTTGTTTTTGTTTTTCCCCTTTTTTCATTTTTTAAGTACTTTCAAATTCCAAAGAGGGTGATCAAAGAAGAGTAAGCAGCTCAAAAGGTATGCAAATGGTTGATAGTGTTTGGGTACCGAGAATGAAAGCGTTTGTCATCCCAATCGGAGAAAATTAAAATTATGTAAAAGGTCAAACATAATATCTTTTGACCGCATCTGCATTGACAGTTTTTCCGGGATCATTTCCTTCGATGTCTCAAAGATACAACGCTCCTTTCGGCAATAGTTTTCTTACAATGTACAGACCTTTCCAATTTGGAGAAAAAATTCCTTTTGCTTTCTCATGATGCGGGAGAATATGTCTCAGAACGAGTTTCCTCACTTCAATGTTTCTAGGTCGCACTTTCTTGTTGTAGACACGAGCCGTTCTTTGTTGATACAACTGTTTGTGGCAAACTGCGGTCATCCGCTTTTCATCAATCATAGTTAATTGTTCCAACCTGGTCTTGGACCATTCATCATCCTCAATCTCGGCTTCAACAATGATTCAAAGAGAGGGAATTTCAACTCTGCAGGTATTACAGCTTCAGCGCCATAAACCAATAAATAGGGTGTGGCCCCAACTGATGTGCGCAAAGTTGTGCGATATCCCAATAATGCAAAAGGCAGCTTTTTATGCCATTGTCTAGAACTTTGAATCATTTTCCTGAGGATCTTCTTGATATTCTTGTTTGCCACTTTTACAATGCCATTAGCTTTAGGCCGATAAGGGGTAGCATTACAATGCGTAATCTTAAATTGTTCACATACCTCCCTCATCAAATGGCTATTCAGATTTGCAGCATTGTCTGTAATGATAGTTTTAGGAATACCAAAATGACAAATAATGTTGGAATACAAGAAGTCCACCACGACATTCTTAGTGACGACTTTGAAAGTGACTGCTTCAACTCACTTTGTGGAATAATCAATGGCAACCAGAATGAATCTATGCCCATTCAAAACTTTCGGCTCAATTGGCCCAATGATATGGAAATCCATACCCCAGGCAACGAATGACCAAGGTGCTGGCATATGATGCAACTTTGAAGGTGGTGCATGAATCAGGTCACCGTGTATCTAACACTGATGGCACTTTCGGACAAAATTGAAGCCATCATTTTCCATGGTCATCCAATAATAACCTGCTCGAAGGATTTTATTTGCAAGGACATATCCGTTCATGTAGGGCCCACATACTCCTGAATGCACTTCGTTCATTATCTTTCCAGCCTCTTGGGCATCTACACACCTTAAAATATTTAATCTGGAGTTCTTTTGTACGAGACCTCTCCACTCAAGAAGAAACTGCTGACGAGTTTTCTAATGGTTCTCTTTTGGTCTCCACTAGCTTGCTCAAGATATTCCTTCATTTTCAAAAACCTTTTGATATCATGATACCATGGTTGAACATCTGGTTCTATTTCAACTGCATTGCAATAACCATGTCGTTCTCGAATTTGGATTTGCAACGGGCCAATATAGACATTACCTGGTTATGGCAACATTGCCGCCAAGGTAGCTAACGCATTGTGGAATTGAGGGATGTACCTGAGCTCAACAGACTTAAACCATTTGCTAAGATCTTCCACATGTTGCCTGTATGGGATTAGCTTGATGTCCCGAGTTTCCCATTCACCTAGATCTTGTCGAATAATCAAGTTAGAATCTCCCATGATTAACAATTCTTCCACATCCATGCCGACTGCCATATTCATACCCATAATGCAGGCTTCATATTTAGCGATGTGTTTTGTACAGAAGAACCAAAGTTGGGCTGTGGTCGGATAGTGCTGACCAGTGGGCGAAATCAAAATTGCCCTAATCCCGATACCTTTTGCATTTACAGCTCCATAAAAGAACATTTTCCAAGCATTGGTGTCTTCTGGAATTACTTCAATTGAATTTACTTCCTCGTCCGAAATGTAAGTACTCAGGGGTTGGTATTCATCATCAAACGAGTTCTCTGCTAGGTGATCCGCCAAGTCTTGAGCGTTCATCGCCGTTGGTGACATAAACAATGTCAAACTCAGTGAGCAGGATTTGCCACTTTGCTAACCTTCCCGTGGGCATTGGTTTTTGGAATATGTACTTCAGAGGATCCATTCTTGTTATGAGATATGTGGTGTAGGCCAACAGGCAATGTCTAAGCTTCTGGGCGACCCAAGTTAGGGCGCAACAAGTTCTTTTCAGCAACATGTATTTGGCTTCATAATAAGTAAATTTCTTGCTCAAGTAGTATATGGCTTGCTCTTTCTTTCCGGTCACATCATGTTGCCCGAGAACACAACCAAAAGAATTCTCCAAGACCATCAAGTACAAGAACAAATGTCTTCCAAGATCAGGCGAAACCAACATCGGCGGATTTGACAAATATTCTTCGATTTTATCAAAAGCTTCTCGACACTCATCCGTCCATTTAATCGCCGCGTCTTTCTTTAGTAGCTTAATTATGGGCTCACATATGGTAGTCAGCTGCGCAATGAACTTGCTAATGTAATTCAATCTTTCCAGCAGACTCATGACCTCTTTCTTGGTTCTCGGAGGTGGTAAATCCCGAATAGATTTTATCTTTGTTGGGTCTAACTCAATACCTCTCCGACTGACTATAAACCCCAAAAGTTTCCCAGATGGAAATCCAAATGCACATTTAGATGGATTTAACTTTAAGTCATACTTGCGCAGACGCTCAAAGAATTTTCTCAGATCCTGGACATGGTCTTCCTGCATTCTGGATTTAATGATCACATCATCCACATACACTTCAATTTTCTGGTGCATCATGTCATTGAAGATGGCAATCATAGCTCTCATGTAAGTTGCCCCAGCGTTTTTTAGACCGAATGGCATGACCCTGTAACAGTAAGTGCCCCATGGTATGGTGAAAGCTGTCTTTTCTACATCTTCTTCATCCATCAGGATTTGGTGATACCCAACATAACAATCCACAAAAGACTGTATCTCATGTTTGGCACAATTGTCGACAAGAATATGAATGTTTGGTAAAAGAAAGTTGTCCTTGGGGCTTGCTTTGTTCAAATCCCTATAGTCAACACATACTCGGATCCTCCCTTCCTTCTTGGGTACTGGGAGTACATTGGCCAACCATGTGGTGTATCAGACTACTCGGATTACACCAGCTTTGAATTGTTTGGAAACCTCTTCTTTGATCTTATCGCCGATGTCTGTTTTGAATTTTCTTTGCTTTTGTTGGACGGGTGGACAGCTGGGATAAGTTGGCAACTTATGTACCATTAAATCGACACTTAGTCCTAGCATATATTTGTAAGAACATGCAAACACGTCTTTAAATCAAACAAAAGTTGAGTCAATGCATCTCTAGTTTTTTCCTCAGTGTGAATGGTGAATGCTTCTCATAGTTTCTCTGACCTCTTCTGAATTGCCCAAATTAGCTGGCTCGATTTTATTTAGGTTTGTCTTAGGCTTATTCTCAAATTGTTCCAATTCTCGATTTATTTCCCTAAAAGCGTCATCTTCATGATAATCTGGTTCTTGGTTTATTATTTCACAGTTAGGCAGCGTTTTAGGATCTGGGCATGAAGTCTGCAAACATGTCATGTTATTTAAGTCCGCATTATTAGAACTAAAAAGAGAAAGATAAGAAAAAAACAAAATCAGAAAGAATATTGGAAAAAGATTCATAGACGATGAAATATTGATTTCATTTCATTGAATTTTGATATAGGAGGGCTTACATTGGAATTTAAAACACAGCAAACTAAAAACATTCGAGTTACACCCTGGAATAACTCGCAATGCAGAAAAGATAGCAAGACTGAACTACTGGGATTCTCACCTGATAGGGAATAGAGTAGCCTTTCAATTTTGAAGTTTAGCATTTGTCCCCATGTATTGCACCTAAGCAATGCTTGAGCCTTCGCCCGGTTGGACCATGTGAACATCGTACAGTATTTGCCTCATTGCCTCACAGTTGTCCTCAATTTCTTCGGCCTCTTCTTCTTCTTCTTCTATATACCTTGGCTTAACAAATGACCTAGCAAGGTGCGGAACTGGATGAGGCAGGACCCACCCATTTGTCTTACGTTCATCAGCCCACTTTACATCGGCATCGGTAGCTTGAAAACCTATGCAAAAGTACTCAGGGCTCTGTGATGCTTTTAAGGATACCCTGAGCCCTTTCTCAGGCTTGTACCCATGTTTGATCATTTCACTGACAACCATCATTGATGTGTTTGATAAGCAGGGTTAAGGACATGGGGTTCATTCTTCGCACTGGTCGGTGACCACAATTTCAAAGGCTTGGTAAACGATGTGTTCACTTCCCTCTCTAGCCTCTAGGAATGGGACTAATGGGTCCTTGTAGATTGACTATTCATCTTCTCTGTGGACAACTATTTCTTGGTGTTCATGTTTGAATTTGACCATTTGATTGAGAGTAGAGGGCGCGACTCCTGCGGCATGAATCCATGGTCTTCCTAAGAGAGAGTTATAGGAAGTGCCCATGTCCAGAACTTGGAATGTTACTTCAAAATCTACAGGGACAATGGTTAGGACCATGTCAATTTTCCCTATTGTATCCTGCTTGACACCATCGAAAGAACGCACACAAACATTGTTAGTTCTTATCCTTTCTATCCTAATTTCTATCCTTTGTAATGTTGATAGAGGGCAAATGTCAACTCCAAACCCACCGTCTAACATAACCCTTTTCACATAATATCCTTCACAATTGACAGTCAAGTGAAGGGCTTTGTTGTGGGTGGCTCCTTCTAGAGGCAAGTCATTTTGGTTGTAGGAGATTCGGTTGACCTCAAAAAATTGCTCTGCCATTCTTTCCAACTATTCAATTGTGTTTTCAATCGGAACGTACGCCTCATTCAACATCTTTAGAAGCACTTTCTAATGTTTGTTTGAGCTTATTAGCAAGGACAAAAGTGAAACCTGGGAAGGATTCTTTCTAAGTTGATCAATTACAGCATACTTCGAGGTTTTCATCTTCTGGAAAAATTCCTCTGCTTCTTCAGCATTAACCGGCTTTTTGAGTGGAAATCGTTTCTGCTTTGTTTTGTTCAATTCTTCTGGGTTGTGATACTTCCTAGATTGGTTCATTTCATTTACTTCTCCCATAACTTCCTTTCCTTTGTATGTGACCACTGTCTTATTGTAGTTCCAAGGGATGGCAGTGGGGTCTCTCATGGGATTTTGTGGTACACAGCTAATGATCAAAGGCTCATCCACCCTAGGAGGAATTGTTGGCCTCCGTGCCACGAAAGCCCTTTTTGGTACATACATTTTTTGAATATTTGGCATGTTTTTCCTCTATTCAAGTCTTTTGGGAGGTCTCAACATGAGTTGTTCTTTCCTGGGGGACCTAGGAACGTAGAGAATAACATCTTTAGTAGGTGCTGCCCCTGCCTTTGTCTCCATCGTCTTTTCTGCATTTTGCGGAGTGAAATCTATCTTCTTCTCATCTCTAGCTTGTTTTGCCAATACTTTGGGTTTCTTTTCTGAGTCGGAAATAGCAATGATAGCTTTCAAAGATGGGTTGAATTCTTTGTCCTCACAGTTCATTTGATGATCGGCCCGTTGTTGTGAGTCGATAACGGGTTGTTAGTTACATTAGGGAATTTCTCGTCCCTCAACGATACCTGTTTTTGTTCTATCAGATTCTCGACTGCTCTCTTAAGGGTCCAACAATATTCAGTGGCATGCCCTTCCGCCCTTGAGTGATAATCACACCTGGTACCCGGTCGGTAAGATGGAGATTCCAGATTCTGCGTGTTTGGAGGTACAGGCTGCAATAGACCCATTTGGACTAACTTCGGAAACATGATGGAGTAAGACTCACCAATAGGGGTGAAGTTAGCCTTCCTGGGTGGTTCACGGGGGCGTGTGTTATATTGGTAATTGTTCTGTGGTGGAAGGGGATTATACAGAGCTTGGTGAGGAGGGTTATTAGTTAGAGGTGGAGCTTTATTTTGGTTGTAATGTTGATGTGGTTGTGCATATGGTTGGGCATTCATTACCGTATAAGAATGCGGGGCCATATCATACGCTGCATCCTGGTGGGGTAGTAATGTTGTGGGGTCCTAGGAGGTGGACCAAAATAATCCCGAAATTAACGAGAGTTTCTTAAACTTGAAGCAATCATGGCTCCTTCTTCTTTTTTCTTCTGGATCGCTTAACCTCCCGAGCTGCTCTGGATGGCTTAGGAAGTGGCTCTTAAAGCTGATTGACTTATGATGTGGCCTGTTTTTAGGTCATTTTCTACCATTTCTCCAATTTTTATGGCCACCGCGAACCGTTTTCCCATGGCAAACATCATGTTTTGTAAATAATCGGCCTCTTGGGCCTGTAAGAAAACATTGACCATCTCGGCCTCATCCATCGGTGGTTTTACCCTAGCCGCTTGTTCCCGCCATATGATAGTGTATTCCTAGAACATTCCGAGGCTTTCATTTTGAAGGTTGTCAAAGAATTCTTGTCCGGTGCTATATCCATATTGTATTGAAATTGCCTTACAAAACCTGGTCCAGGTTGTTCCATATATGCCAATGGGAGATGTCTTGGTCCATATACCACTCAGAAGCGATTCTGGTAAGGCTCTCTCCGAAATAGGCCATTAACAGCTCATCTTTTCAACTAGCACCCCTCAGTTGGTTACAATATCGCTTTAACTGAGTGATCGTGTTTCCATGCCCGTCATATCTTTCGAACTTTGGCATTTTAAAGCCAACGGGTAAATGCATGTGAGGGAACATGCGCAGATCAGTATAGGAAATGCTCTTTTGGCCACTCAGGCCTTGCATATTCTTGAGTCTTTGTTCGATGCTTTTCATTTTTCGTGACATCTCTTCTTCTTTAGGCTTACTCACAACTCTCTCGTGTTCTATGGGAGACTCACATTGTGGGTGCTGAGGATAGGAGTTTGGGGTAACATAAGCGGTGTCCAATTGAAATTGGGGTGTTTGGAAAGTGATAGTTGATGGTTCAAAACTTTGTCGAGGTAATGTTGGTTGTTGTTTACCTTGAAAATAGTAATTACAATTAGATTTGATTTAGTGGTTCTAAAAATACGTGATCTATTTTTATGTTAGTTGTTTAGGAAATAGATGCTAAGTAAGAGTTTAGAAAATATGATAAGAGTTTGTAGATAGTATAATAACCAAACCGAAGGGCTGGAAATTGGGGCCTCGAGCTGGCGTATACGGGCCTCGAGGCCGAGCCGGACACTCAGATAAGGGTAATCGAGGGAGGATTAACAGTTATGAGAGCTGCCATTGTGCTCTTTATGATCAATAATGATAAATAAAGGAAGAACAATGAATGAGATATAATAAATTTAAATAAAGCAATAAATGTAAGCAACACAACCAAATAGAGAGTATGTTTGAGTTAGAGAGCAGAGAGAATGTTCTTCTATTGAATATTTAGTATCAGATGTTTACAAAATGGAAATGATCCCCTTTATATATGAGGGGGAATCCCCCCATAGTACAAATGCATTTATTGAAAAGATATAGGGCTGGTGCAGCCATTTAATGCCCTGATTCTGGTCTGAACTAGCCTACTAGACTTTATCAACTCTAGTTGCGTGCCTTGGGAGCATCTCACCTTTTCATCATGACTTAATCGGTCTGCACTGCCTCGAGGCTGGACGTCGATAATCAATCGGGTGTTAATCTCGACCATAATCTCGAGCCTATAGAAATGTGCTTACGAAGCGTCGTAGTGACCGAAAATTGGACCCTCCGATTTTACCGTATACAGATAGTCCCTGTGTTTCTTAGAGAGAAACGATAAGAAATGAATTCAATATCTATTTCCTCAACCTTACCGTGATGACGTCATACTCATGATGTAAGCCTTTGTGATAACTGAGGCGTCCCGTTGATTCACCTTTCCAGAACCATTGAATGTACCTTTCCACAATTGTTCGATGTATCGCCAATTCATATTCTCCAAAGTGATAATATTGTCGTCGGTCCAGTTCCCAAAACGCATTGATTACGCCTGCAGGTACGTCTTTCAAACACATTGATTGCACCGTCCGTTACGCTGCTACCCTTCCTATAAATGGAAGCCTTCTTGAATCAAAACTTCATTAAAATGATCTTCAATAGGCCTTTACCTTTTTCTTCTTTTCATCTTCATCCATTGTTATTTCCCATGTTTGAGGCCCATGGCCATAAGGTTACATGGCAGTGTCTTCATCAGTTGCGCTATGGCCTCTTTCTAGAGCATTCCCTTCTCGGACAGGATTGTACTAATTTTTTGTTGTTGTTGTTGCTGGTGGCCCGAGGTAATGAGATAAGGGCACCAATTTCTTCCAACTCAGGAAGATATTTGGACTCTATACTGCTGCTTAGGAGGATGTTTGGACTATACACCGCTGCTCACCTTCCTACTCCGGCTTGGTGTGGCACTTCATCCCTTTTGCTTTCCGTAGGGTGAAGTGGCACTACCGGCCACTAGCTTGCACGGCACAATGTTCCAAGAAGTGGAATCAAAGTAGTCGTGCAGGTAAGGCCGACGCTCGCCAAGTCTTGTATCGGGTCGTGATCTTCTTGACCTAGTAAAGCTTTTGCTCTTTGGCGGGCTATGGCTTTTTCTTCATCTTTTTCTACTTCTTTTGCCTCGTCTTACAGACTCTTCCTCATCCTTGAAGATGCCGTTGGGGAGGCCGAGATGAAGCCCCGAAGAAATGATTCTTGAAGGCGCTGCTCCCGAGGATGTACCCTTAAGAGTATATTAGACTTTTAGTTGCTGCTTTTGTTTCTTTGTTTTTGTGTAAGGACCCTTCGGGGGCTTTTGTAATCATTTGTAAGGACCCTTCGTGAGCTTTTGTAATCATGCGTTTATGAATACAAAGATGTTTCTTCTATTTGTCTCTAATTTATGCTATATTTCTCTTTATCTGCATTTGTCTAAAATCTGAATATATGAGTCTACCGATTGGCACGAATATCAAGCCCCGGTGTAAGTATTTCCCTTGTTCCTAGTTGATGAATACGATATCCCGTGGAATCCCTTGTCGATCCTTGGACTGAGCCCTGATTGGATTGACAAACTCAGTCCGCTAGGGCACCTAACTTTGAGTAGGAATAGGGCTTCGACATCTTTAGAACGAAATTTATCCTTTTAGGCCCTGGTGATTGTCCTCGAGGAGAACTTGCTCGGACATCTCAAAATAAAGATAGCCTGTAGGCTTTCGAAAACAGTCCCCGAGTGAGAGTTCGCTCAAACTCGGGCGACCTAGAAACTTGTTTTGAACTTAGAGAGAATATAGCCTCAAGGCGTTGCAGATAGACCCTGGATGAGGGTACGCCTGGACTTGAATAGCCCTTAGGTTAAAGTAGACAATCTGCACTTGCAATAGCAGAAATTCTCGAGGTAGGGTACCACCTCGAGGTCAAACCCATATGAGTAGGTTTTTAGAGTTTATCTTCTTCTTGGCAGAGGTCCTCAGGGTCAGGTACTATCTTGAGGCTTATAATGATATAAACGGCTCTTTAGAGCATATCTTCTTCTTGGTAGAGGTCATCGAGATCGTGTACCATCTTCAGGCTTATAATGATATAAATGGATCCTTAGAGCATATCTTCTTCTTGGTAGAGGTCCTCGAGATCGGGTACCATCTTGAGGCTTATAATGATATAAATGGCTCCTTAGAGCATATCTCCTTCTTGGCAGAGGTCCTCGAGGTCGGGTACCATCTCGAGGATTATAATGATATAAATGGCTCCTTAGAGCATATCTTCTTCTTGATAGAAATCCTCGAGATTGGGTACCATCTTGAGGCTTGCAATGATGTGGGGGTTTTTGATCCCCGAAATATCATATGGCAGCATTAATTGCATGACACAGTTATAAAATGACCAAGGCAGTTCCGTTGGTACATCTTCCCAAAGCGAAAAATGGCTTAGTCAGCATTTTTAGTTAGCATTTGAGGCAGGCAGATAGTCTCCGCTTTCTCCACATATAGGGTTATATTCCTTCTTTTGAGGATTCCGCTATTTCGAGTAGTTGCCCTCCTCTATAGAGCTTTCCTTTCCTTTTTAGGACCTTCACCATTTCAACTTTGAAGCCCTTTCTCGAATTCCCTAGTTTTACCACAGTTATAGTTGCCACACCAAGGTCCGTTCGGCAAGGAGAGGGGAGTTCCATCCTTGAAGGTTTTTGAACCAAAATGCTTGGGGTTATTAGGATTATGTCTCGAAGTTTATTTCTTTAGTAGGAGAGGGGTACCTTGAGTCGGTGAGGAATGTTTGTGGATGGGGGGAAAAGGTAGTACTGCTGGTACCTTCCCCGGGAGAGAGCATCATGGATCACGCTGAGGGGTTTTTGAACGTATACACGTAGCCCTTGGCGCTGGGCCCCCCTGATAGGGTTGTGCTTGACTTCTGTTGAAAGTACTAGGTTACGTTGGCGCAGGTTTACCCGTCATTTTGGAGGATAGTGTTGATGATTAGGTTCTTCGCAGAAGAAGCATGGCTCGAATTCACTCTTAGTCATCTCATCAGGCTATACCTTTTCACCATCGGGGTCTGCTGACCCTACGATGCCGATCCACCATGCCTTTTGTTATTGATGATAGAGAAGACGGGGATCGGGGATGGATGAGACAATTCGTTCGAGTACGAACTGTCAATGTAATCCTTGTGGAGTTTTTACCATTTCCCGAGGAATGAAATTTTATGCGTAAGTGTATACTTGTGCCTTTGTAGTTTTGCTTATAGCACAAGCGGGTTTCGTAAATGCACCTTCATTTACCTTTTTACAGTAATTTCATAGCCTCCATGCGAGGTCCCCAACTTGATGGACTAGGCTGGGGAGCTGGCGACTCGCTTGACTTATAATGAGGGTAAGTGGCGAGCTTTGTATAAGGGTAGATGGGAGGCCAAACACCATGGTACGTGCTGTGTGATTTGCTCCTTTTTGAAGGGCGCTTTCTTTTTACGTGTACTAACCTCGTCACCATAGGCATCGGGGAATCCCTTAAGATGAGACTATTCCCTCTCGGAGAGGGAGAAGGATCGTCAGCTTCTAGGCTAAAGAACGATAATAATAAGCAAAAAGGGCCTTCATAGGGTGACGATGCTTATAGCAAGACGAGTCCAGGCCGGGGGCTCAGAGAGGATGTGTCGGCTAAGCCTGCTGCGCCCGAGATCTCTGGCTTTAGAAAAATAGTTCCACCTCCATTGTCACATTCTTTTCTCGTCGAAGTCACTTCGAGGAATGAGGGTTTTGTGCCACCGACATCTTCTTCAATCGTGGGTACTTCGAGGGATGTTCGAAACCAGGGGTCGTATACACTGAGCGATCGCGCCCCTACCGGGAGCGGTTCTTTCGTGGTAGATGGAGCTAGGATAGTAGATGTGCGCTCAACTTTCGAGGAAGCTCAGCGGCTCTATTCCGAGGTGAGTTTTGGCCTTCCGTGTTGATTTTATAGTTTTGTAATTTTTACTCTCTTATCGAGTATCTCTTTCATAGGCTTTTGACAAGCTCAAGTCCGAGCTGCTTCATCGTAAGGCCATGCTGCAAAAGACCGTGGATGGGTAGAAGTCCCCCAGGCTTCTTTATGATAAGAGAGAAGATAAGTTGGCACACTTGCGATGCGAGGCGAGTCGAAGCCTGAACTACGAAAGCTACCTCGAGAAAGAGGTAATTCTTGCTCTAAATGGGGCACATGTTCCCTTTTCTATCCGTAAGGCTGACGTTTCATCTATTTTAGTTGTAGAAGAAGACGGGGGACTTGGAATGCCTTAGGAGCTAAGTTGGAAAAGCCAAACATGAGGCCGATAAGTTAAAGGCTCGGGCGGATGCTCATACTATAGCAGAGAAAGGTGCTTTTGCAAAATCTTCTACCCTCGAGGTTCAAGTTTGCTTAGCTCGTGAGAACAGCTTGGTCCGAACGGATATGGTTATAAAGCTTGAGTCTTAGATTTTGAACATAAAGACCGAAGTTGTGGATGCCCGGGCCGAAGCCGTAATGAGCTGAACTAAGGCTGGCAAGAAAGTGGCGGTCTATTTGAAGGACATTGCTGATGCTCGAGCTGAGCTGAGAAGGGCTCTTGACCATGAGATCTGGAGCAAGAAATATGCTCGGTACAATTCTCAAAGGTAGACCCTCGAGGAGATACATGCTAGGGGATTTGACCTCTCGGAAGTGGTGAAGCAGGCAAGGTTAAATGAACATGATGCTAGGTCCCTTCTGTTTGATGTCGAGGATAGGGAAAAAGAGGCCGACGGGCCAAAGTCCCTGAGGGGGACATATATTAGGCTTTCCCTTTCTGATTCTGTGTATAGTGCTTTCAAAAAACTTTGTAAATGAAGCTTGTATTCTCTCGCATACATGTATAAAAGGAAGCCTCGTGGTTTTGTTTTTCAAGCATTTCCTTTTCCTTTGTCAGTCGTTAGCCGAATGAATTGGTATTCGTCTTAAAAGGAATCCTTAGATTCATAGTATGAACCTGGGGCTCATTGGGCTAGCCCATAGGCTCTTACGTGCTTTGGTCTGTACGACTTTTTAGTATAAACTGGCATTTGAGCTATTATGCTTTTTCCCTTAGGCATATTTAGTTAACTGTTTTGGGTTTAGTCTCCGAATCGGGTTTCAACTCGAGCTCATCTGACCCTCAAGTTTTTGAATTTAAAGCTGGCCCTTAGGCTCTTACGCATTTTGGTCGGTACGACCTTTTATATGGGCTATCGGCAGTGGCTGTTACGCATTGGGTCGGTACTACCTATAGTATAGGATGGCGGCAGTGGCTCTTACGCTTTAAGTTGGTACGACCTTTTATAAGCGCTGGTGGCAGTGGCTCTTACACATTCGGTCGGTACGACCTCTAGTATAGGCTTTATTTTTCCCTCATTAAGTACTTTTGAAGTTGTGTTTGCCTGACTCTTCTACGGTTTGATAAAAACCTCGATTGTGAGCCGTTCGATATATAACCTTAACTTTATGATTGGGATTATGCCTTTAGTATGGTCTTAAAAATTTACATACCTTTGAGGTCTTACATTTTTGGTCACTTTGTACAAATGTGGTTCATGCCTTGCTTGTTGTCTTATAGATTTGGTAACTTGGTACAAGTGTGGTTCGTGCCTTGCTTGAGGTCTTATAGATTTTGTTGTTGCCTTATAAAGGTCTTACAAGACCGAGGCTGGCCGCATGTGGTCTTATGGCCTCAGGTTTTGATTAGTAGATGGGAGCGGTGATTGGCGGCAATCCCCGAACCATCGAGAGTTTCTTGGCTTGGGAGCCATTTCTTGTAAACTTGGTACTGCCTTATTGAGGGCTTACGATTTCGGTGTTTCTGACCGAGAGGTTGCGTGGCCTTGAGTTCTCAACGCCAATCCCCGAGTGTTAGGGACGTTTTTGGCCCTGGAGTCATTTTGTGATATTGATGTTGCCTCATTGAGGGCTTACGAGTTTGAAGCTCCGACCCGGGGGTCATACAGCTTCAGGTTGTTGACGCCAGTCCCCAAGTGTTTGGGATGATTTTGGCTCTGGGGCCCTTTTGTGATCTTGATGTTGCTTCATTGAGGGCTTACGAGTATGAAACTCCGACCCGGAGGTCATACAACTTCGATTTGTTGACGCCAGTCCACGAGTGTTCGTGACGTTTTTTGGCTCCAGGGCCATTTTGTAAAAAATACGGAGCTTCCTTGAAACACGAAGTGCTTTGATGAAGGAGAAAGTGTTCTTTAATTACTTGGTACAAGTATACACGTTTCCTCTGTTAAGGGATCGGTTATTCTATACGGACACGGTTTATTCGACCGTTTGGTCTGGTACATTATTTTCCTATCAAAACCTTGTTCAGCACATCTTGGCTTCTCCGAGGAGGTGATATTCCGAGGGGATGCCCCCCAGTATTCGAGGATGATTGAAAAGGAAGCCTTCAATAATTGTTGAGTCTTCCTTAGGTAGCATAGAGATGTTGCCTCGTTAAAAATCTTGCCGGTAAAATGACCTCTCAAATCCCTAAATTTAGGTCTCCAATTCCCAAGCCCTAAACCCCCAATGTCGCTATTGGTTTTCCATTGATTTTAAGCTTACAAATGTAAAAATTCATCTTAGAAACAAGTTTAGGGTCCAAAAACCTTACCTCCAAGAAACCCTCTTGAATTCCCTCTTCATTTTGCTCTTCCAAGCTTTCTTCAAAATGAAATATGGTGAAAAACAACTCAAAATCATGAAGGGTCAAATATATATGTTCTACCCCAGCTAAACCGCTTCGGCGGTATAAAAGCTCGCACATGCGGACCCGCACCTGCGGTCCCAGGTGCGCATCTGTGCAAATCACTTAAGCGCACTAGGACCGCACCTGCGATCACAATACCGAACATGCGCTATCGCATGTGTGCTAGACCAACAACTTCTGCGGTTCCATCTCCCCATTGCCATTTCCGCATCTGCGACCCTCTGGGTGCTTCTGCGAGCCCGCACCTGCGGTCCCCAAGCCACATGTGCGGTGATGATAGGAGTTTCAGCACTTCAACTCCAAATTCCAACTCCAAACCTCTCGTCAACCATCCAAATTCACCCTGAGGCCCCCGGGACCCCAACCAAAAGCACGAACAAGTCATATTCCACTATCCAAACTTATACCAATCTTCGAAAAACATAAAACAACATCGAATCAACCAAATAATATCAGATTTAAGCCTAAGTTTCCAAAAACTTCTGAATTCCGCTTTTGATCAAAAAGTCTATCAAACCTCGTCTAAATGACCTGATCACAAATGACACATCAGAGCTACTCCGATTTTCGGAGTTTCATTCCGACCCCTATATCAAAATCTCCACTACCAACCAGAAAATGCCGAAATTTCAATTTCGCCAATTCAAGCCTAAATCTACTCGGACCTCCAAAACTCATTATGATCATGCTACTAAGTCCCAAATCACCTCTCGAAGTTACTCGAACCATCAGAATTCACATCCGAGACCTATTTCACATAAATCAGCATCCAGTTGACTTTTTCAACTTAAGCTTACTCAAAAGAGACTAAGTGTCTCATTCCTTTCCAAAAACTCTCTAAACCTGAACCAACCAACCCGATATCACATAATACAGTTGAATAAGACAATAAGAAGCAGAAAAAGAGAAAATGGAGCGGTAACTCAAGAAACGACCGGTCGGGTCGTTACATAATATCAAGCTAATTAGATATTACCATTATAATGCTACTATATACATTCATTTGAGGAATAAAGTTGTACAAGATATGAAATATACATTTGCAATTGTACATTCTTATGCCTACTTCCATGAGAAAGACATAATAAGAAGAATTTCTGGTAAAAGTCTCCCTCCACAGACATTTGTTGTTGTAATCCTTCTTTTCAGCATTGCAATAATACCCAATAGAAGTATCAGAACCTGCTTACACATTTGATTCCTAAATTTCATCCCTTAAAGAAAAGAAGAGGAAGAGAAGCAAAAGAAAATAGACTAAAGAAGGATTCGAAAAATAGTAGAATGGAAGCTAAAATTGTCTAGCATATATATGTTATACAAAGAAACAGTTGGCTAAATAACTATATTATTTCCAAAGAATGAAAAGGAAAAACCTCTGGAAGACATAAAATCAGGAAAATTAGAAAATACATAACCAAAATAGGATGCCCATATTGATCTTAATTCATAAATCTATCAGTTATAAAAATTTAATAACATTGCCTAAAGATGAGTAAGTCTATCAAGCTTTATCTCTTCGCTTTGGATCATAACGATTAACTGTCTCTACAATATTTGCTATTGTTTTTTCTCTTGCATGAGCATCTACAAAAGTGTGTACGGTAAAATCGGGGGGGGGGGGGTCCAATTTCCCCGTCATTATGGTGCCCCGCGAACGTGCTTCTTGGAGTTCGAGACCTAGGTCAACACTCACTGTCAAGGGTCATCGGGGCCAGATCTCCGGGCAATGCAGACCAACGGCAACATAGGAAAAGAGGGAAGTTCCCAAGGCGCTTGGCTAAGACTGACAGAGCCTAGCAGGTTATTCTAAACCCAATGTAAGGCATTAGGACATCATATCTAGCTGTCCCATCCCCGCATCCGAGTAGTTAATGTGTTTTGTTCTATGTTTTGATTCCCCTCCTATATATAGGGAATCCCTACCATTTTTTAAAACTCTATTGCTCCAATTGCTCCACAAGAAATATACAAAAATACTCTCTTTGCTCTCTCATACACTCTCTTGATATTATTGCTTTCATTTATTGTCTTCATATTTGTTCATCGTTCATTGCCCATCATTGTCCATAAAGAGCCTCCATTGATTTTATTATAACTGTTAGTCACATAGAAACTGTCTTCGATAGCTCGTAATCGAGCCCCGGGATTGACCTCGAGGCCCAGAATCCACAAGCCCAAGGCCCCGAATAACAGCCCTATCGGTTCGATTATAGCTCTTTCTCTAACTTTATTTCGTCTCTAAATCTCATATGCTTAGCGCCAACTGCTTAACAAACTAGCATAAAAATAGATCACGTATTTTTAGAGTCCCATCAACAAATTTAATTGTTATTACCATTTTCACGGTAAACAATTTGGCGCCCACCGTGGGGCTAAAAATAATAGTGATTATTTTCTTGCTAGTTTCGTCACACAACGCAAGTTATCTTTCACACCTGTTCTTGTCCAAGATCTTCAAATTTCATGTTGAAATGCATAACACATCAGATAGAGGTGAAAACAACTACCTAGAAGACTGGGGAGAAAATGATGTGGCAGTTCCTGCCTGGGCACAAAAAAGGATCCCTCAACACGTCGTTCATATGGTTATTGTAGGGACCGACATTCCCCAAGGGCCCATGATCAAGCGGATAAAAATATCTACCATGATAAAAGGTCCAATCCAAGATCGCATGGCCGAAGACACCCTTGCGTTAAGCAAAGAAGATCTCGAGACCTTGATAGAACCATATAACGACGCGCTGGTAATCTCATTCCTATTAAATAGCATCTGAGTTAAATGTGTGCTCGTGGATCCAGGAAGCTCGCCCAACAAAGTCAGGTTAGGTGTAGTAGAACAGCTTGGGTTACTCGACTAGATCATACCCGCCTCTCGGGTCCTCCACGGCTTCAATATAACCGGCGAAATAACAAAAGGAGAAATCAGCCTCTCAGTCGACACGTCTGGCACGGTTTAGAACACGAAGTTTCAAGTCATCAATGGAGACATAAGGTATAATGCATTACTTGGCAGGTCGTGGATACATAGCATAAGGGAAGTACCATTGACCCTGCACCAGATGATTAAATTTCCAACAAAGGATGGTATAATGACCATATACGAAGAACAGCATGCAGCGAAAGAAATGTTTGCGGTTTACCAAGAGAAGTCGACCCCCGTACTCCCGACCTCGGACATATTTGGGAACATACAGACCCCCGAGGATGACGAAGATGATTTCCTCACTCCTCGAACCTTCATTGCCCCCGAAGAATCAGATGCAATGACATTGAAGATCGAAGATCTGGAGTAAGCTGTTTTGGTCGAACACCTCCCCGATCGTAAGACATGATAGGTATCCCGCCGGAAATAACCTCCCACCGACTGAGTGTCGACCCCAGGTTTAAACTGGTGAAGAAAAAAAGAAGGCCCCAGTCCGAGATAAAACACACATTCATCAAGGATAAGGTAACGAAATCCTTAAAATAGGGTCCATTAGGGAAGCAAAGTACCCCGAGTGGCTGGCCAGCATAGTAGTGGTACCCAAAAAGGGAAATACGTTGAAAATGTGCGTCGACTCTAAAGACTTAAATAAGGCGTGTCCCAAGGATTCTTTCCCATTGCCTAACATCAATCGTCTAATCGATGGTATGGCCGTCCACGAGAACCTCACCTTTATCGATGCATATTCGAGGTACAATCAAATTCAGATAAACCCCGAAGACAGGGAGAAGACCTCGTTCATCATAAAGTATGGTACCTACTGTTACAATGTAAAGCCTTTCGGACTGAAAAACGTAGGGGCTACATACTAGCGTCTAGTTAATAAAATGTTTGAGAGTCAAATAGGCAAATCCATGGAAGTTTATATTGACGACATGCTAGTTAAGTCCCTGCGCTTAGAGGACCATTTAACTCATTTGCAAGAAACATTTGACATCCTCAGAAGTTACAACAAGAAGCTCAACCCCGAGAAATGTGCCTTCAGATTAGGTTTTGGCAAATTCTTAGGCTTCATGGTATCAAACATGGGGATCAATATTAACCTCGATAAAATCAAGTCCATCGAAGAAATTACGGTGGCAAGCAATCTAAAGATCGTGCAACAGCTAACAGGTCAGATAGCGGCTCTAGGAATATTCATATCCATGTCATCTGACAGGAGCCATCATTTATTCTCCCTACTAAAAAGAAAGAACAACTTCGAATGGACTCCAGAGTGCCAACGCGCCTTAGAAGAGCTGAAGCGATATCTGACTAGCCCACCTCTACTCAACACGCCAAAGGTGGATAAAACACTATACCTATACCTAGCCGTATCCAAGATAGCGGTAAGCGGCGTTCTAGTTCGAGAAGAGCAAGGTAAGCAATTTCCTATTTATTACGTAAGTCGGACCCTAGGGGATGCCGAAACTAGGTATCCACACCTCGAAAAATTGGCTCTTGCATATTTGTGTTCTAACGACATAGCCCATCCGAAGCATATTGCACAAACCCGAATTATCGGGTCGGTTGGACAAATGGGCCATCGAACTCGGGGGGTATGATATCGAGTATCAACCTCGAACAGCCATCAAGTCCCAGATTCTGGCAGACTTCGTGGCCAATTTCTCGCCCTCCCTCGTGCCCGAGGTAGAAAAGGAACTTTTACTAAAATCAGGCACGTCTTCTAAGGTATGGACCCTGTTCACTAACATCTCCACGAACATGAGAGGTTCCGGACTAGGTGTAGTCCTAAAGCCACATATGGGCGGCATAATCAGGCAATCCATAAAAATATCAAATCGACTAACAATGAGGTCGAGTACGAGGCTATTATTGCAGGTTTAGAACTGGCCAAAAGCTTGGGAGCTGAGACCATTGAAGCAAAAAAGCAATTCACTCCTGGTAGTGAGCCAGGCGAATGGGGGCTACGAGTCCGATAGGACATGATGCAGAGATATTTGGACAAACTCCAAGTCACATTACGTCGCTTCAAAGAATGGACTTTGGTCCATGTACCTCGAGAGAAGAATAGCGAGGTCGATACCCTCGCAAACCTGGGATCATCTGTTGAGGAAGATGACCTACTCCCCGGGGCTGTCGTCCAACTATCTAAATCACTAATCGAGAAAGGTCATGCAGAGATTAATTACACCAGTCTAACATGGGACTGGAGAAATAAATACATTGATTATCTAAAAAATGGAAAATTGCTCGATGATCCAAAAGAATCGAGGGCCCTACGAACCAAAGCAGCCCGATTCTCTCTCGATGAAAACAAGACTTTGTACAGAAGAACTTTTGATGGCACCCTAGCAGTATGTCTGGGGCCAGGGGATGCAGATTATGTACTCCGAGAAATTCACCAGGGCATCTGCAGAAATCATTCCGGTGTCGATGCCTTGGTCCAAAAGGTAACCAGAGAAGACTACTATTGGGACAACATGGAAAAGGACACCAAAGAATTTGTTCGGAAGTGTGACAAATTCTAGAGATTTGCCCTGATGATTCACCAACCCGGTGAACGGCTGCACTTGGTCTTATTGCCATGGCCGTGCATGAAGCAGGGGATGGACATCGTCGGACCCCTGCCAACGACACTAGGTAAGGCTAGATTTATTTTATATATGACTGACTATTTATCCAAATAGGTGGAAGCACAGGCATTCGAAAAGATAAGGGAAAAAGA
Source organism: Nicotiana sylvestris (assembly GCF_000393655.2). Classification (NCBI taxonomy): domain Eukaryota; kingdom Viridiplantae; phylum Streptophyta; class Magnoliopsida; order Solanales; family Solanaceae; genus Nicotiana; species Nicotiana sylvestris. Next base: position 92,865,112 of record NC_091064.1, on the reverse strand, counting down.
AGTCATCAGCTTTATCTGGGACCACATTATGTGCCGATTCGGGATTCCTTCTGATATAATATGTGATAACGGGAAGCAATTCATCAGGAGCAAGGTAACTCAATTCCTTGAGGATTACAAAATCAAGAGGATCCAATCGACGCCCTACCACCCGTGTGCGAACGGCCAGGCCGAATCCACAAGCAAAACCATCATCCAAAACTTAAAAAAGAAACTGGAAAGCGCCAAGGGAAATTGGAGAAAAATATTGCCAGAGGTGCGTTGGGCATACCGAACAACTTCAAAATAGAGCACAAGGGAAACGCCTTTCTATCTAGTGTACGACACCGAGGCTTTGATACCAGTGGAGGTCGGGGAGCCGAGCGCCAGATTCCAACACGCCACTGAGAGCTCGAACGACGAGGCCATGACAACGGCCCTCGAATTTGTAGATGAAAGACGGGAAGCCTCACTGGTCTGAATGGCCGCCCAAAAGCAAAGGATCAAATGATATTATAACAGGAGAACAAACCTCCGATATTTTATAGTTGGGGACTTGGTTCTAAGGACAGTCACCCTTAACACCCGAAACCCTAATGAAGGAAAGTTGGGCCGAAATTCGGAAGGACCGTACCGTGTCCTCGGAATAGTCGGCAAAGGATCTTACAAGCTCGGCACCATAGGGGGGAACAACTTCCAAGCAACTGGAAAATATCGATGCTAAAACGATATTATTGTCAGGGCATCCGATGTAAAATTCTGAGAACATCCTCGAGCATCTGTTGCACTCTTTTCCTTTGTCCGGATATTATCCCTAGAAGGGTTTTACATGCAAGGTTTTTAACGAGGCAACATATGCATGCTACCTAAGGGAGACTCAACATGTATTCGAGGCTTCTGTCACAATCAACCTCAAACACTGGGGGCATCCCCCCCGAAAGGTCATCTACTCAGAAAAGCCAAGGCACCCCAAATGGGCCCCGATAAGGAAAGTAATGTGCCGGGCCAAACACTCGAACGAACAATACCCATATATAGAAGCCAAGCATATAACGGCAAAGACATATATACTTGTACCAGGTAATCAAAGAACACTTTTCATCAAAGCATTTCGCGCCTCAAATGAAACTCGACGTTTTGGCAAAGAGGACTCCACTGTTAAAAATGTCCCGAACACTCGGAGACTGGCATCAAAATGACCCCGAGGTCAAAACTCCAAACTCGTAAGCCCTCAACAAGGCAACATCAATATCGTAAAATGTCTCCAAAAACTGAAGGTGCCAGGAACACCCAAAGACTAATGTCGAAATCTCAAAAAATGTATGACCTCAGGGTCGGGATCTCCAAAATCGTAAGCCCTCGATGAGGCAATATAAAGTTTCCAAATAATGGCTCCAGAGTCAAGAAGACCTCGATGACTCGGGGACTGCCGTCAAGCACCACCTCCATTGGCTTGTCAAAACCCGAAGCCATAAGACCCCGATCGGGCAGACTCGATCTCATAAGATCTACATAAAGTAGCAACTATATCTATAAGACCTCAATGGCATGTAAAACCTGTAAGACCTCTACAGCATGTAAAAACTGTAAGACCTCAACGACATATAAAAACTGTAAGACCTCAACGGCATGTAAAACTTGTAACACCTCACTAAAGTCATAGACCTGATCCCAAGGTTTCGGCTATATATCGAACTTTTAAAACCTCTAAAAAGGTATACCCTCGATATAGATGCCGAAATTACCTCATTTGGAACTCAAAGGCTCTGGCCAAACATAAGTGACTCCGGTCACACGGCTGTAACAATCGAACTAACACGACTCGGGGATGCCCAACCGTAGCTTTAAGGTCTTCAATTACTCCAAATCTACTTCGGAAAGAACTGGTTAAACAGGCTACCCTAGGCAGAGGCAAAAGAGCTTCGACCATGTTGGCTCCAAATCACAGGCTTCGAGCTACTCAGTCTTTGAGCCAAACCTCCTAAGGTACTCGAACATCGCCGCAAATTACTCGATATTGAGGTTCTTCCCGAACCGACGATGGGTCAGGCAAAAATTACTTCAAAAATCCTTAATGAGAGGAAACTAAAGCCTAAATAAAAGGTCGCATCGACCAAGAGCGTAAGAGTCGTTGTCACTAACCTAGTGAGTCTTAGGGCCATACGCATAGCATGAGAGCCATTGCCTCCAGCCTAATGAGCCCCAAGTCCATACACACAAAAGGCCGCTTCGACTCAAGGCGTAAGCGCCATTGTCGCCAGCACGCTCATAAGGTTGCTCTAACCAAATGCATAAGAGCCTAAGGGCTAGCTCGAAATCCTAAAAATTTAAGGGTCAGATGAACTCGAGTCAAGATCCAACTCAGAGACTGAGCTCGACCTAATAAAAATGCCTGAAAGCAAAAACACAAGAGGTCAAATGCCAGCTTACTCTAAGAAGGGGAACCGACTCAGTGTGTACAAGTCACTATCACCAACCTCGATGGTAGTAAAGCCCGGGGATCTAACCCGAAGACCTGGACTCTGGGTCGAAAGTCAAAAAACATCACACAGCATTTTCGAAAAGCAAAAAGGAAGGAAGGAGCAGGAAATAAAAGGCCTTCTCATAACCTCCAGGGGGATGTTTACAAGTCTTGAAAAAACCCTTACAAAGAGAGAACCAAATAGAATCCTTATCTATCATCAAAAGGGAGGCCTTCGGTGTCTCCACCAAAGGTTACACCCCCATAACTACGGGTCCTTCAGCGGACCCTCTTCGACGGCCTCTTCCCCTCCGGGGGCTCCAGCTTCTCTTTGATCACCTCCTGAGTCACTACTTGTCGCACCCCCAAAAGCAAGCAAGGCAACGTCTCTCTTATCCATGGTCTCCACTCTCTCGAACTTAGTAGGCGAAATGATATCTCCCACACGTATGTCCACTGCCCAAGTCAACCTCGGCTTAGCCCCCTAGGGTGCCTCTTCGGCTTGGGTGCTTATCACAACAGAATCTTCCTCGTGCAAAGATACAAGAGTCTTGGATTCAATCTTGATCCTGGATAATGCAGCCACCAGCTCGCAATGGAGACCCCTGTACTTGCCTCTATCCTCCCTCGCCTCATTAAGCTGATGACCAACTAATATCACCTTCGCCTGGAGGGCATCCCCCTCGGAAGATATCTCTCTCTCACGCCGTTTGAGTTTGGAGACTTCAGAGTCTCTGGCCCGAAGCTCCTCCCTCAGCAGGGCGCGTTCCTTCTAAAACTACACAAATTAAATCCAAGATGTTAAAACACTGGGACTTGGCAAAACATTCAGATAAAGGCAAACGGGGACTAGATAACATGTTCAGTAAGGAGGGACTTCTCACTCTCGAGATGGGTCACCTCGACCTGATACCAGGTGAAAGTCTGATTGTAAAGCACCATGGCCTACAGCCACAAAAAAGACAAGTTAGAAAGACAAAGGTCAAGGTAACCGAGGCCCGAGCGACAAGTAGAGAAAGCGTCGATTACCTACTCGCAAAGCCAGCTCATTTCACTAAAGACGAGGGAAGCATCGACCTAAGGAACTCCCTCAGAAACAGTTGGGATCTTTTTGAGCACATCTCCGCCTTTGACAGGCATCCCCGCATAGGGAGATTCTTCGCACAGGGCATCTTGTACTCCTTTAAGAGGTAGGGTCTCTCCCTGAGGAGAATCAATCACAACCACAACACTGGCAAGATTGGTCAGGACCATCCCTTATCTATTCGGGGTCTCTAAACTAGGCCCCTCCAAACCACCTAACGAAGGCACCTCAGACCGAGGAGAACTCCGACCACTGACCAGCTCGAGGGCAAAACCTGATACTCCCTCAATTGTCTTTCCGCCACAAAGTGGGGCAGTAACAACACCAATCTCTAGCTCGGAAGCCACCATCTCTACGGCCTTAGGATCGGCCAGGTTTATTCCTCCCTCGGGCGCCGCCGAAAAGCTGTTTTCCTCCTCACCCTCAACTCAAGGGTTTCCCACCGTTTTTGAGGTCAGATCTATCGGGTCGGCTTTAGTCTCTCCCACCTTAATCTTGTTAGATTCGGAAGGCCCGTCCAAAAGATCCCTTTGCCTTTTATTCCCTTCATCAGCTACCAAAATGCCTTCCTTACCGGGTAATGCTCCCTTTATCAAGGGGACTTTCCCCAGACCTACACAAAGGCAAAAGGTAAGCGCAGGGAATGGGAGCGCTGCCAATAGCGATTTAAGTCGAAAGGGATGACTACAGCAAGGGTGGAGGCTCACCATGATCCTTAGCTTCCCACCTGGACTGGGATAAATCATGCCACAGTCGCTCAGCATACGGGCAAATCGAGTACAGATGACCGACCCAATTCTGGAGGTCCGAAATCGCGCCAGGGTAAATTATTGCGACTGCAACAACAATATATATATGTTAAGTGCTTGGAAGAACATAGCCAAAGAAAAGCAAGGGAAGGCAAGGTAACGTGTCTACCTACGCTCTACATTCCACCTCTCGGGGAACGGCATCTTTTCTGTCGGGATCAAGTCAGAAGTCCTCACTCAGATAAATCGGTTTATCCATCCCCCCCTTTCCGAGCTCCTCTGTACATGCAAACAGGGACCTCGGGGCTAGATAGTGGAGTTTGATTAGACCCCCACGAAAGAGACGGGGGTTGTACATCCTGATCAGATGATCAAGGGTGAAGGGCATCTCCCCGATCACGTTCAAGTAGTACCTGATCATGTAAACAACATGCTAGAATGAATGATGAATCTGGCTAAGGGTCACTTGGCATCGTCGACAGAAGTCAAGAATCATGGGGTCGATCGGGGGCGAAAATGGCCCCACCAACCCTAGATTAAACGGATAGGTGTACACACTGAGGAAACTATTTTGTGTGTCGTAATATCCTCCTCCAAAGAAGGGATCTCCACAAGCACTGCGTCCCCTAGTGACAATTAGCTTTCACTCTTCCGATGTCTGTTATTGAGGTAATATACTGAGTCACGGGCTCAATGCGCCCCCGCTTCGAAGGTCTCTCGAACTTGAAATCAGAAGCTATCACGAAAGACCCTGGAACACATTCCTCCGCACGAGGAGGCATTGTCACTTCACCTTGAGATAAAAGCGAAGAGGACGAGGCCATGGCCTCCTGAGAAGTGGAGGCAGAAGTTTTCGCCATTTCTAGAAATTTACGGAAAAAGAAGGAGAGTTGCGTTCCTAAGAAAAAAACGAAAGAAAAGGAAGAACGAACATTTTCTGAGGTTTGGGAATACAATGTGTTATAGAAAACAAGAAGGAGAGTATTTATAGAAACCCTGCGTGCTCATTGAAGAAGGCCAAGAGACAACCAACTGCCATAGTCACTGCAAAAATCTTCAGGGGCTGCGTGTGCATCATATCTTGGCACCTTGTGAGTGACGTCGTTACAAGAGTATCGGAGGGGGAAGAAATTCAAGGTCGTTTCTTATCACTTTCACTCTAAGAAACGCAGAGACTAGATGTTTACGGTAAAATAGGGGGTCCAATTTTCCCGTCATTATGGTGCCCCACGAACGGGCTTCTCGAGGTTCGAGATCGAGGTCGAGGCTCACTGTCAAGGGTTGTCGGGACCCGATCTCGGGGCAGTGTAGACCAAGGGCTATATTGGAAAAGAGGGAAGTTCCCAAGGCATTTGGCTAAGACTGACAGAGCCTAGCAGGTTTTTCTAAACCCAATGTAAGGCCTCAGGACATCATATCTAGCTGTCCCATCCCCGCATCCAAGTAGTTAATGTGTTTTGTACTATGTTATGATTTCCCTCCTATATAAGGGGCCTTCATACCATTTTTGTAAACTCTGTTGCTCCAATTGCTCCATAAGAAATATACAAAAACATTCTCTCTGCTATCTCATACACTCTCTTTATATTATTGCTTTCATTTATTGTCTTCATATTTGTTCATCATTCATTGCCCATCATTGGCCATAAAGAGCCTCCATTGATTTTATTATAACTGTTAGTCACACAACAACTGTCTTCAATAGCTCGTAATCGAGCCCCGGGATCGACCTCGAGGCCCAGAATCGACAAGCCCGAGGCCCCGAAACTGTCCTATCTGTTCGATCTCTCTCTCTAACTTTGTTTCGTCTCTAAATCTCATACGCTTACCACCAACTGCTTAACAAACTAGCATAAAAATAGATCACGTATTTTTAGAGTCTCATCAACAAATTTAATTGTTATTACCATTTTCACGGTAAACAAAAAGCATCATATTTTTTAATTGTGACCTGCATAATGCAAAAATAACCATCTAGAGGTAAACCTTTTCAATCAAATTTCAAAGGCAGAAAATCATACAGTTGTTAGAACTATCAGCCATCTCCTTCCACCTTACACCAAGTTTCCATCTTGACCAGTAATTTGTAGTATCCTGTTGAAGTGATAGTGATGGCCAGATTGTCATCCCTTGCATGCTTCTCCTTCATCCTAGCAAACTTCTGCTTTTAGTATCTTCCAAAATCAATAGCTATTACCAAACATAAGTGAAGAGTGAAGCAGAAGCAGAAACACACACAGGATTATCTTGCTAGATTCATCGATACATAAGTCTAGTCAAGTACTTCACATTCCACACGAAAAAAAAAAAAAGACAAGCCTGAAAGAGGAAATCAGGAACATATTTTTTCAGCAATTAAGTAGTAATAATATATCATCAGTAATATACAAACAGAGAAGGGTTTTTCAGAAGATAAAATGGTTTAGCTAGATTCAAAGAAATTGTGCAAGTGTATATACCTTCATATTCAGAGTCACATGGATGGGGTTTCTTGTGTAATAAACCGCACAAACTCGTTAGTTAGGTCTACTCATAACGAAATGTGTAGCAATATAAATCATTATCTACAAACGAAGAGAAGCTTAAACCATTCTTCAACAAGCTACAAAAGGAGAAAGGTGAGCTAACATATTTCTTAATGGGCGTATATAAATTCTAAGCTTTACAACTTCGCTTTTTCAATTTCAGTTTTAGTCTCATTTTAGTCACCACAATTCTGTAATATTTAAGATTAAGCAACGGCTTATTTGGATCATAAATATTCACCATAAAGTTGTCCGGAAACTTTTCTCCTATCGAGGCATAGCAGTCCATTGTCAGGTTCGAAAATTTCAAGTAATTCAATAGGCTTTCCTTGTACCTACAAAAAGTAGCAAAGTTTAGGTAATTTGAGAAATATATTGAACTTAAGAGTGATAAACACTTAGATGACCCTAACTCCTATGAACATACTTAATCATGTAAACTATTCATTTAGTGCACAAACTGTGAGTATTCACATCTAAATCTAGTGCTAGTAATTCAGAAAATGATTTTGATAGTAAAGGAATTACAAGTAAAAAATGTTTTAGAAAAAACTCGTAAGTGATATTTAACATCAAAATCTACCGGCAATTAATCTAAATAATACTCCTTTAGTGATATTGGCATAACGTTATGCATATGTAGCAAATAAAATTTTTTCCTCAAAACGCATGCTAAAAAATGTCAGCATCAGAGAAATGTTGTATTACCATTGCACTTCCATTCATTGCTATAGCAGCAGTGATCGTTGTTGTCGAATGATATTTATCTGTACATTTCATGTCGTGTAGCCATTGACGTATTTGGCCTACAAATGAAAATAAAAAGCAAGCTTGTTTCATGCTCCTGCCACTATATGTAATAAGTGCTTGAGTTTTGGGAACAAAAAAGCAGCACAAAAAGACCAAAGAGTATAAAAAGAAATAACTCCATGACACCATATTGTAACTATTATTTTTGTGTACCGTGAAAATGGTAATAACAATTAAATTTGATTATGAGGTTCTAAAAATACGTAATCTATTTTATGCTAGTTGTTAGGCAGTTGATGCTATGTGAAAGACTTAGAAACGAGATAAGAGCTTGAGAGCAAGGTGATAACCAAACCGGATGGTTAATAATCGGGGCCTCGAGCTTGCCTATTCGAGGGCCTCGGGGTCGAGTCTGATGCTCTGCTGGGAACTATCGAGGGAGTGACTAACAGTTATAATAAAATCAGTGACGGCTAATAATAAGCAGTAAATGAAGAACAATAAATGGAACACAATGAATATAAGTAATAAATGCAAGTAATGAGACCAATAGAATATGTTAGAGAGCAGAGAGAATGTTCTTGTGCATTTAGTATTGAACAACAGATGATTACAAAATGACAAGGATCCCCCTTATATATGAGGGAAAATCTCAGCATAGTACAAAATATTTATTACAAATATATGGAGGCGGGACAACTAGTTGACGCCATGATTCGGGTCTGAATTTAGCTCACTAGACTTTGTCAGCTCTAGTTATGCGCCTTGGGAACTTCCCACTTTTTCATCATAGCCGTTGGTCCGCACTGCCCCGAGATCGAGCGTCGATAGCCCTCGAGGGTGAATCTCGACCGTAGTCTCGAACCTGTGAAATGTGCTTACGAGGCATCACAACGAAGGAAAATTGGACCCTCCGATTTTACCGTATACAATTTTAAAGTATGATTTTGTAATTAGCTCCAACTCATTTCTTGAAAATTTTATAGAAGTGCAAAAGAAAAAAAAATATTTCATGTATAATAGATTATTTGTGAACATGTTTTACTTAATATTGAAAACAACAACCAAGAGTCGAAAACACATCATGAAGGACCTGTATATCAATTTAGTGAGTGAGTTGGTGAGACAACATAATGTTGTAATTAGTAAACTTACCTTCTGTCTCCTGGTGGTGATTAGTTTATTGGACTATTTCTAAGGACAAATTGACATAGAAAGTTGTTGCTATCCATGTCCCCTACACGTTGAGGAAAGCTTTCTGCAAATTCCTTATCTGCCATGTTAAGGAGCTGGAGAAGAAACTCAGTATAGGAAGCTGGCTATTAAACTTTCTCCTATTAGTTTCTAGACGATATTTTAAAGCATTGAGTTTATGAATCTATTTATCCAAAATATTCATAATATCCTTCTTTATTAGAGTTAACAATAATTATTATATTTATAATTGAATATTGCACCACCAGGAATTCGTGTTTTGCAATTGGAGCTATATTGTCCATCTCATTTAATGGACAATTCAGCAAAAGAGTGAGCTATGATCATGACGGCACCAATATTATTTAATGAAATCGGAAAATTAAGAATCCTTATACTACCGATTCAAATGCTGATCCTTTCCTCAATAAAAGATTGAGACGTAAGCTAGCGAAATAATCATAGCCGACATATATTAGCAGCAACTGCAGATCATCAATCCTCACTTTTTCCTTGTTCGGTCGCTTCCTTCCTTTCTACAATTGCATTTATAGCTTGTTACGACCCCAAATACCAGTCGTAACGGCGCCTATCACCTTACTAGGCAAGTCAATCCAACCATTTAATCACAACCCATTTTCTTTTAATAAGCCATTTTCTAATACGGGTTTAAATACCAAATCTTCATAATAAGTGTTTAAAACAACAAAATATATGCAGAAGTCAATAAAACATAAAACTACACAGCCCCAAATATCTGGTGTCACGAGTCTAGAGACGCTAATACATAACTGACTGTCTAATACATTATAAGTCTAGAAAATACGGAAAAGAACAAGACATGAAGGATAAAACAGGGCTGCGAACGTCATGCAACTACCTTGCAATCTCCGTCAAACTGTGGATCAGCTGAGAACCCTCACTCTGCCGCTCCCGCACCTGGATCTGCACACAAGGTGCAGGGAGTAACGTGAGTATGTCAACTCAGTAAGTAACCAGAGTAAATAAAGTTTGAAAGCAGTGACGAGCAGTTAAAAATTATATAAATGAATAGACAGCAGAATAACAGATTAAATTCCACAGTTTAAAACTAGTTTCGTCGAAAAATCATCAATTTCAGTTTAAATACTTGAAATCATATACTTAGCAATTTCTTACAACAGAGGCTTATTTTAAAAGAAGAGTGAAATCAGTGAAAATATCATAACTGGGCCCCTCGGGCAAGGTATCACTCAGAATATGGCCCCTCGGGCAACCTCTCAGTCACTTGTGACTCAACTCTCATCACTTAGGCTCATTAATATCTCATAGTAATAGAAATCATAGTAACCACTGCGGCGTGCAGCCCGATCCATAGTTGACAGTCGGCTACGCTCACTGGGGGTGTACAGACTACGGAGGGGCTCCTACAGCCCAAGCGTCATATGTTGCGGCGCGCAGCCCGATCCAATATATATCTATCGCTGCGGCGTGCAGCCCCGATCCATATAAGTATCTATCGTTGCTTCTTGCAGCCCAATCCATATAAGTATCGCTACGACGTGCAGCCTGATCCATAACTCGTACATATATAAATATCCTCACCATTAGGTTCTCAACCTCTCTGAGTCATTAACCTCAGAGCCTCTCGGGCACAACGGTAGAAATTAGGGAACTCAGTCCAAACAGTCCTCACATTTAGAAGTGGAGTGATAAAACAAGTTTTAAACATTTAAACAGGTAAAACATGACTGAGGATATGCTTTCCATAAGTAGAGTGAGGAAAAACAGTAAAAATGCCCCTAAGGGTCTCAACAGGTCGGCACAAGGCCCCAAACATGGCATACAGACTATAATATAGTATAAGTAACTAAAGTACGGAATAATATAAGATTCCAAATTAAATCTGCGGCTTAATAATCGCTACGGGACGGACCAAGTCGCAATCCCTACCGGTACACGCCCACACGCTCGTCACATAGCATATGTGTCACCGCATTCCACAAAGCAAGTCAATCATCGGGGTTTTGTACCCTCAGTTCCAGATTTACAATGGTTACTTACCTCAAACCGGTAAAAATACTACTCCGCGACGCCTTTGCCCCTCGAATCGGCCTCAACTCGCGTCGAATCTATCCAAAAGAAGAATCACGACGTCAAAATATGCTAAGTGAACGAAGCCCAAGCGAAAATAATCGATATATGATACAAATCCCGAAATTGGCAAAACCCGACCCCTGGGCCCACGTCTCCAAACTCGATAAAAATCATATCAATGGAGTCGTTATTCTTCCACGAGTCCATACATACCAAGAACACTGAAATCAGAGTCCAAATGACCCCTTAAATTCTCATTTTAAAGTCTCTTAATTTCAAGCCCTAATCCTCAATTTTTCTTCCTTAATCTCCACTAATACCATGATTAAACAATGGAAAAATGATCATAAACCCAAAAAGTGAAGCTTAGGGAACTTACCCAAATGATATCCCTTGATTTCTCTTGAAATCCACTGCCTTAGCCTCTTTCCCATTTTAAAAAATGGAGAACTTAGCAAAATTTCGCGAAGAAGACAATATATACCTTCTGGCCCAGGGATTCTGGACCTGCGGTCCAGATTTTACTTCTGTCGTACCGCATTTGCGGTCAATTAGCCGCTTCTGCGGCTTTCACTTAAAATCCAAAAATCGCATTTGCGACCATGTAGCCGCACCTGCGCCATCGCAAGTGCGGTCAGCCAACCGCATCCGCGGCTCCTGCACTTCTCTTCCTTGACCGCTTCTGCGGTCGTTTCTTCGCATCTGCGGCATCGCACCTGCGGTCCACAATCCGCAGGTGCGGAAATACCAAAACAGAAAACTCTGCAGCTTTTCTCAAATTTCCCAAACTCTCCGACAACCATTCGAAATTACCCCGAGGCCCCCAGGACCTCAACCAAAAGCACCAGCATCTCCCAAAAACTTATTCAAACTTGTACCAATCTTAAAAACACCTCAAAAAATATCGAATCAACCAAAACACATCAGATTCAAGCCTATGTTCCCAAAACCTTCTAAATTACGCTTTTAGTAAAAAAAAACCAACCAAACCACGTCCGAATGACCTGAAATTTTGCTCTCACATACCAAATGACACAACGAAACTACTGCAACTCTTGGAATTCCATTCTGACCCCTATATCAAAATCTTACCTATCAACCAAAAAACGACAAAAAACCAATTCCGCCAATTCAAGCTTAAATCTACTCCGGACCTCCAAAACTCATTTTGATCACGCTCCTAAGTCCCAACTCACCTCTCGAAGCTAACTGATCCATCGAAACTCACATCCGAGCCCTCTAACACAATAGTCAGCATCTAGTTGACTTTTTCAACTTAAGTTTCCTCAAAAGAGACTAAGTGTCTCAAACCTTACCCAATCCTTCCCAAACTCGAACCAATCAACCCGATCACATATAGAACCGTTAGACATAGTAATAATAAGCAGAAATGGGGAAAATAGAGCGGTAACTCATGAGACGACTGGACGGGTTGTCACATCCTCCCCAACTTAAACAAACGTTCGTCCTCGAACGAGTCAAGAAACATACCTGAAACCTCAAATAGGTGAGGATATCTGCTCTACATCTCCCGCTCGATCTCCTAGGTAGCCTCCTCCATGGGCCGACCTCTCCACTGCACTTTTATTGAAACTATATCCTTTGACCTCAACTTTCGAACCTGATGACCCAAAATAGCTACTGGTTCCACATCATAAGTCAAATCATCATCCAACTGAACCGTGCTGAAATCCTGAACATGAGACGGATCCCCAATATAATTTTCGGAGCATAGAAACATGAAATACCGGATGCACACTCGACAAGCTGAGTGGCAAAGCAAGCTCATAAGACACCTCCCCAATCCTCCGAAGCACCTCAAAAGTCCCAATGAACCGCGGACTCAATTTACCTTTCTTTCCAAATCTCATAACACCCTTCATGGGTGAAACCTTCAACAAAACCTTCTCGCCAACTATGTAGGACACATTTCGAACCTTCCTATCAGCATAACTCTTTTGCCTCGACTGTGCGGTACGAAGCCTCTCCTGAATTAACTTCACCTTTTCTAAAACATCCGGCACCAAGTCTGTCCCCAATAGCCTAGCCTCGCCCAGCTCAAACAAACCCACTGAAGATCTGCATTGTCTCCCATATAAAGCCTCATATGAAGCCATCTGAATACTTGACTGGTAGTTGTTGTTATAAGCAAACTCTGCAAGTGATAGAAACTGATCCCATGAACCTCCGAAATCAATGACACAAGCATGCAACATGTCCTCCAATATCTAAATAGTGCGCTCGGACTGCCCGTTCGTCTAAGGGTGAAAAGTTATGCTCAACACAACCTGAGTACACAACTCTCGCTGCACAAACCTCCAAAACTGCGAAGTAAATTGAGTGTCCCTATCCTAAATGATGGAAACTGGGACACCATGCAAATGGACAATCTACCGGATATTGATCTCTGACAGCCGCTCTGAAAAATAGGTAGTACACACAGGAATGAAGTGCGCGGACTTGGTCAGCCGATCCACAATCACCCAAATAGCATCGAACTTCCTCAAAGTCCGTGGGAGCCCAACTACAAAGACCATGGTGATCTACTCCCACTTCCACTCTGGAATATCCATCCGCTGAAGCAAGCCACTCTGCCAAGTAAGGGGCGCTGCACCAATAGGCCTACGCGTTTCATACGCCTCTCACCAAGTGAAGGCAGTCCCAGAAAACTGAAAGGTAGTGAATGCTACACCACTGGTCCCTAGAATACCCGTTATACGAAGCATCCTCTGGCACTTATCCAAGAAACCCTAGGTATCATCGCCCTCTGCACCGCTAAAAGTTGAAGGCTGAAGTCTGCCAAACCTCTCTAGTCGACGCTGCTCGTCGTCCGGCATAAGTGGTACCACATACTCCTGAGCTGGTGCAACCGGCTGGGCTGGAGGTGCCCTCGGTGTTTGAAGTCCCTGCACAACCTGCTCAGGTGTGCACACAACAGGAGTCTAGGTGCCTCCCCCGGCCTAGGAAGTAGCTGCAGCCGTAGTAACTTAGACCGCCTAAGCCAAACCGGTACACACTGATAAGATCTGAGCTAAAGCCTCTTGAAGGCCTGGAATCACAATAGGCGCAGTCGGTGCCTGAGCTGGCGCTGCTGGAGCGTCCACAGCTCGGACCTGATCCTGAACTGGGGCAGCTGGTGCATCTGCGGGTTGTACTGGTGGTACTTGTGGTCGTCCATCCTGCCCGGTAGCATGTGTCCTCACCATCTGTGAGAGAATGGAATAACAGAAGTTTAGTGCTCGGATCAACAGATTCGCACGACAAGATATGAAGTTTTTCCTAAAGGTTCTGCAGCCTCTCAAGGATAAATACAGACGTCTCTGTAACGATCGGCGAGACTCTACTAAACCGGCTCATGACTGTTGAGACCTATGTAACCTAGGCTCTGATACCAACTTGTCACGACCCCAAATACCAGTCGTGATGGCGCCTATCACCTTATTAGGCAAGCCAACCCAACCATTTAATCACAAACTATTTTCTTTTAATAAGCCATTTTCTAACACGGGTTTAAATACCAAATCTTCATAATAAGTGTTTAAAACAACAAAATATATGCGGAAGTCAATAAAACATAAAACTACACAGCCCCAAATATCCCGTGTCACGAGTCTAGAGCCTCTAATACATAACTGACTGTCTAATACATCATAAGTCTAGAAAATGGGGAAAAGAACAAGATAGGAAGGAGAAAATAGGGCTGCGGACGCCATGCAGCTACCTTCCAATCTCTGGCAAACATTGGATCAGCTGAGGACCCTCATTCTGCCGCTCGGGCACCTGGATCTGCACACAAGGTGCAGGGAGTAACATGAGTACGCCAACTCAGTAAGTGACTAGAGTAAATAAGTTCTGAAAGCAGTGACGAGCAGTTAAAAATCATATAAATGAATAGACAGCAGAATAATAGATCAAATTCCACAGTTTAAAACAAGTTTCATCGAAAAATCATCAATTTCAGTTTAAATACTTGAAATCATATACTTAGCAATTTCTTACAACACAAGTTTATTTTAAAAGAAGAGTGAAATTAGTGAAAATATCGTAACTGGGCCCCTCGGGCAGCCTCTCAGTCACTCATGACTCAACTCTCGTCACTTAGTACTCACTCTCATCACTCAAGCTCATTAATATCTCATAGTAATAGAAACATAGTAACCGTTGTGGCGTGCAGCTCGATCCATAGTTTATAGTCGACTACGCTCACTGAGGGTGTACAGACTCCGGAGAGGCTCCTACAGCCCAAGCGTCATATCGCTGCAACGCGCAGCCCGATCCAATATATATATATAGTGCTGCAGCGTGCAGCCCGATCCATATAAGTATATATCGCTGCGGCGTGCAGCCCGATCCATATAAGTATCTATCAATGTGGCGTGCAGCCCGATCCATAACTCATACATATATAAATATCCTCACCATTAGGTTCTCAACCTCTCTCAGTCATTAACCTTACAGCCTCTCGGGCACAACAGTAGAATTTAGGGAACTCAGTCCAAACAGTCCTCACATTTAAAAGTGGAGTGATAAAACCAGTTTTAAATATTTAAACAGGTTAAACATGACTGAGGATATGCTTTCAACAAGTAGAGTGAGGAAAACAGTAAAAATATCCCTAAGTGTCTCAATAGGTCGGCACAAGGCCCCAGCCATGGCATACAGTCCATAATACAGTATAAGTAACTAAAGTACTGAATAATATAAGATTCCAATTCAAATACGCGGCTTAATAGTCGCTACGGGATGGACCAAGTCAAAATTCCTATCGTGCACGCGCACACGCTCGTCACCTAGCATATGCATCACCGCATTTATCAAAGCAAATCAAATATCGGGGTTTTTTACCCTCAGTTCCAGATTTACAATGGTTACTTACCTCAAACCGGTGAAAATACTTTTCTGCGATGCCTTTGTCCCTCGAATCAGCCTCCACTCGCGTCGAATCTATCCAAAATTAGAATCACGACATCAAAATATGATAAGGGAACGAAGCCCAAGCGAAAATAATCAATATACGACACAAATCCCAAAATTGGCCAAACACGACCTCAAGGCCCACGTCTCCAAACTCGATAAAAATTATATCAATGGAATCCTTATCCTTCCACGAGTCCATACATACCAAGAACACTCAAATCGAAGTCCAAATGACCCATCAAACTCTCATTTTAAAGTCTCTTAATCTCAAGCCCTAATCCCCAATTTTTCTTGCTTAATCTCCACTAATACCATGATTAAACAATGGAAAAATGATTATAAACCCAAATAATGAAGCTTAGGGAACTTACCCAAATGATATTCCTCTATTTCTCTCGAAATCCACTGCCTTAGCCTCTTACCCGTCTTCAAAAATGGAGAACTTAGCAAAATTTCGCGAAGAAGATAATATATACCTTCTGGCCCAGGGATTCTACACCTGCGGCCTAGATTCCGCTTATGCGGTTCCGCATTTGCAGTCAATTAGCTGCTTCTGTGGCTTTCACTTAAAATCTAAACATCGCATCTGCGACCACGTAGCCGCACCTGCACCATCGCAGGTGTGGTCATCAAACCGCATCTGCGGCTCCTTCACTTCTCTTCCTTGACCGCTTCTGTGGTCGTTTCCTTGCATCTAATGCATCGCACCTGCGGTCCCAATCCGCAGGTGCGGAAATAGCAGAACAGAAAAATCTGCAGCTTTTACTCTCCGACAACCATCCGAAATCACCCCGAGGCCCCGTGACCTCAACCGAAAGCACCAACATCTCCCAAAACCTTATTCAAACTTGTATCAATCTTCAAAACACCTCAAACAACATAGAATCAATCAAAACACATCAGATTCAAGCCTAAGTTCCCAAAACCTTCTAAATTACGCTATTAGTAAAAAAAACCAACCAAACCACGTCCTAATGACCTGAAATTTTGCTCACACATACCAAATGACACAACGGAACTACTGCAACTCTCGGAATTCCATTCCGACCCCTATATCAAAATCTCACCTATCAACCGGAAATCGCCAAAAATCCAATTCCGCCAATTCAAGCTTAAATCTACTCCGGACCTCCAAAACTCATTCTGATCACGCTCCTAAGTCCCAAATCACCCCCATAAGCTAACTAATCTATCGGAACTCACATCCGAGCCCTCTAACACAATAGTCAACATCCGGTTGACTTTTCCAACTTAATCTTCCTCAAAAAAGACTAAGCGTCTCAAACCTTACCCAATCCTTTCCAAACTCGAACCTATCAACCCGATCACATATAGAACCATTAGACACAACAATAAGAAGTGGAAATGGGAAAAACGGAGCGGTAACTCATGAGACAACTGGCCGGATCGTCACATAGCTACACTATTTATCAAAAAAAAAAAAAGATATAGCTTAGATTTTTAATAAGACGGTCTAATTCTAAACTGACTAGTTGTTAGCAAAAGATAAAATCAACAAAAAGATAAAATGTATGTGTATAACATGCACAATTACTGACATGCATATAAAAGTTCCAACAAGAAATCATTCAAAACAATATACTCACCAATTGTGATTATCAAAAGAGCAAGTGCGATTAAAATAATTCACAAATAACTCACTAAACCAGAGAGTATACACCAGATTCAAATAGAATAGAGATGGATAAACTTTGGAAGAGTAAAGATCCAAATTCTTATCCTTACCAACAGAGAGTGCAAAAGACTAAGAAAAATTTGCAGGAAAAACTCACCAACTCAATGAGCTCACACTGGGAATAAGTGACGACCAGAAAGAGTAAAAGAAATTGAGAAAATCATATATTATAAAGAACCTGTCAAAAGAGAAATAGGAAAAAAAATTATCGAATTGTTTCAGTCATATAATAAAAATCTTGGTACGGAGAAATTGTGTTGGTTACCCAATTTACCAAATACCCAAGTGACACACACATGCATGTAGAAAAGAACAACGAAACTATTCGAAAAACAGAGATTAGTCTCATTTACCAGGAATCTTCAGTAATGTGTTAAATCACTCGTTAGAAAAGACCTAACATCAGCAGGACCAATAATGGACAGAATGAAAGCATGAAACATGTGTATAGATTTGTTACTCTTTACAATCAGAGAGTCAAACTGGAATTCTGATTCAAAAATATGGAAGAAGAACAAACTCAATTGACGACGCTGAATAGTGGCTTCTGGTTTGTAAGTCCAACCGGTGGCTCAATATAAAGGAAGGGCGAACATATCAATTTGCCCGTAAAATAATTAATATTATTGGAAACACCCTTCGTAGTACATAGGAGGTAAATGGGCGGGTCGGGTCGGATATGGTTCGGGTCAAAATGGGTAATTAAAAAAGGATCAATTATCCGACCCGACCCATATTTAATACGGATAAAAAATGGGTTAACTGGCGAATAATATGGGTTACCCATATTATCCATGACTTCTTGTATATGATCACTTTTGGGAGAATTCTTAGTCTCCCTAACTTGAGGAACCCCCAATTTGAGGCTTTACAAATGTAAAAGTTAGACATATTGGTTATCCATTTTTTAAATGGATAATATGGTTTTTATCCATATTTGACCCGTTTTTAAAAAAGTTCATTATCCAACTCATTTCTTAGTGGATAATATGGGTGGTTAACTGTTTTCTTTGAACCATTTTGTCACTCCTAGTTGTACACAAATCTTATAGGGAGAAGTGCACGGTTAGTCACTAATAACACATGTATTTATTTTTAAGCCACTGTTTAAAATGTCTTTATTTTTTAGCCACTGCTTTAATAAACTTTACCTGCCCGGACGAAAACACCCTTCTGCTCATGAAGTTTAGGATAAAGTATTCTTAACTTTTGAACTTGGAACTCGAAGTGCAGGACCACCTGTCCTTAATTTCTATACTTAAAATTCTACGTTAAGGACTACTTGTCCTTAACTTTTGAACTTGTAAGTCTAAGTTGATGACCTATTGTCCTTAACTTTTGAGCTTGTTAGTCTAAGTTCACGACCAAGTGTCCTTAACTTTTTAACTTGTAACTGTAAGTTCAGGACCAAGTGTCCTTAACTTTTGAGTTTGTTAGTCTAAGTTCAAGACCTATTGTCCTTAACTTTTGGGCTTCTTAGCCTAAGTTCAGGACTTATTGTCCTTAACTTTGAGCTTGTTAGTCTAAGTTCAGGACTTCAGGACCTATAGTCCTTAACTTTTGAGCTTGTTAGTCTAAGTTCAGGACCAAGTGTCCTTAACTTTTGAACTTGTAACTGTAAGTTCAAGATCCATAACGTAGCAGAAAACCAAAAATACATCACAGAAATCACAAACTGAAATACATCTACCATCTGTCCTTAACTTTTGAACTTGTAACTTTAAGTTCAGGAATATATGTCCTTATTTTTTGAACTTGAAACTCTAAGTTCAGGATAACAACAAAACATATGCAGTTATTCTCTTCAAATCGAATGCACAAAATTCTAGGTTCTATTTTATCGGACGAGAGGCCTGAAAACTTCCAAAGTCACAGAAAAAGAAGATAATTTGTTGATGATTTCCCTCTTCCTATTTACAATCGTCTCGTCTCCTTCCTTGTAGTAAAATGGAGGGAGTATTATTAATTAATTACAATATAAATCAACACAAATTCGTGCAAGCTATAGCATATTTTTTCTCAAGGACTTCTGAAGAAAGTGGGCTCTAGAAAATTGGGTTAGCTACTGAGATGAGCCACTTGGTCGATCTCGAGGAAGATAAAAGGAGCAAAGAGTAAGGACTTTTGACACTGAAGCGAAAAAAATGTGCTGGGCCAAGGCGAGGTCAAGAGATAGAAGAAAGGGTAACACCGTCTTTTCATATTAATTTTAATAGACTAGTGACTACTTTTTCTTAGCATTAAAAATGCTGGATAAAAAGTAAACACCACTTTAAAAAGTGACTACCCCACACAATTTTTACACCTTATAGAAAACGAACTAGTGTAGAATTGGCTCGTGCTGAGCCTGGGCCCAAACTTTTATTTTATAAAAAGAGTGGATAAATTTTTATGAGAAGTATCAATTTTTTGTTACAATCAAACTTCATTATAACAGTCTCGTTTGTCCCAAAATATTTTGGCTGCTATAGTGAAGTATTGTTATAGAGGAGATATATTGTAACATAATATAATATTTGGTTCCAAAAAAATCAGGTTTTATAGGGAATGACTATTATATACGAATGTTGTTATAGAGATGACTCACTGTATTAGATATATAGTTTGAGAAACTCAATTAGAGGGGGTCTCTTATATGAATTCAAATGCTATTATCCTGGAATTCTCTCTGCATGAATGAATTTTATTTAATTGTAATAGTCCACTTGAGCCATTACATTTCAACTTCCAGAAGCAGATTTGCTAACTTAAATAACTTGTAAATATATTCATTTATCTGCTAATCTTTTATTAGTAATTTTTTTGTTGACCTTCGATGATCTTTCTTACACTGTCTGGGTATAAAAAACTGAACTTTGAGCATTTGCACTTGCCATTTATCTCTCTTTGTTATATAAACCCTTTAAATTGCAATGGATATCATTCTATTAAAAAGGATCACTTCTCAACTCTCAAGAGAAATGCATTAGCTTATTTGCAATCTGTCATATTCAAACATTATCTTTGATAGCAATGAGTTTCATCTTCAACAGAAAACCAAATGGGTTCTTTCTGTCATCACAGACCACAAAAAAATTGGATTGATTGACAAGATTAAACAGTGTATTTTTGCACTTCAAGTAAACTTGCAAGATTTTAAGAGAAGTCACATTCCATAAGATAGGGCAACTTTAAAATAACGTTTTCATATAAATCAAACTCATGAAATTCATTTCAACAGGGAAAAAAATTGCAAATTTAAAAGTAATTTTGAGGCGAGGAAAGACTAACATTCAACAAGAAAGTACAATGAATATTGACTTGGTATTAAAAGGGTTGAGTTGCGAGAAAGGAGGAACACATGACCAGAATATCAAATTAAATTAGTACTTGCATAACACTAGTGATGTCGGGCAACAATGGGCCCAAGCATACTGAGTAAAACTAGTTGTTTACCTTGAAAATGATAATTACAATTAGATTTAATTTTGTGATTCTAAAAATACATGATTTATTTTTATACTAGTTATTAGGCAATAGATGCTAAGTGTGAGACCATAAAATAAGATAAGAGCTTGAGGGAAGTATGTTAAGCAAACCAAGTGCCTGAGAATCGGGGCCTCGACGTCGAGCTAAGCGTTAGGCTGTGAACGGCCAATGAAGGACTAACAATTTTAAGAGCTTCGATAAGACCTCTTTATGATCAATACGAGTAATAAATGAAGAACAATTAATGAAACACAATAAATGTAAGTAATAGAATCAAGAGGTTCTTGTATTCAATGTTGTGTTTTTACAAAAGGATAAGGGTCCCCTTTATATATGAGGGGGAATCCTAACATAGTACAGATGCATTTATTACAAGGGTATGAAGCTGGTACAACCATTTAATGCCATGGTACGAGCTTGATCTAGCCCAATAGACTTATTGAGCTTTGATCACGTACCTTGGGAACTTCCCGTTTGTCCATCATAGCCATCGATTTGCACTACCTCGAGGTCGAACACTAAGACCCTCTGGGTCGAACCTCGGACTCTCCGAAGGGGGCGGTCTTACGAAGTGCCATAATGACCCTAAAATTAGACTCTTAGAATCGGACTCCGATTCTAGTCGTATACAGAAAGTCCACGCGTTTCTTAGAATGAAAATGATAAGAAACGATCTTGAGTTCTTACCTCTTCGATACTACCCCCATGACGTTAGCCCATCAGACCATTAAATGACATGACTCAAAGACTGTGCAGGGGTCGCTGTCAACATGACAATCGAGAAGCCCATGAATCGCTATTGGTTCAACCTTTCCACTTCCCAAACGATGCCCATATGGATTTAATTTGGGCCATTCATACTCACCGAGGGAAATCAGGGATGTACAGGACCCGGATAATGCCGATATGGGGACCTCTCATGGAGGGGAAGATATGCTCGAAGACCTCTTCGATGGTGTTGATGAGAATATTGATCTCGACGCTCCTATTGCTCTCGAGGAGCCAGAGAGGCTTCAGCAGCAAGTGATACTCTTGACATATCATTTCTGCTTTAAATCTTTGTGCTTAACTTTCTAACTTTTCTGTGTTGCTGCAGGCTAAGAAAATGTATGACCATGCCTTTTAAAGGCTCCAAGATGAGATTTCATGCTGCGGGAAGGAGTTTGAGAAGCTCACCTTGGTGCTAAAGGAGTCGGAGGCCTCCTCTGCCCGAAAGGGGGAGGAGTTAAGTGGTCTTTGGGTGAGTTTGGAGGGAGTTCACTAGGAAAGGGCTGGCCTTACTGAGCAGGTAACATGGCATCCATGAACTCACCTTTTTATTCTTATAATTAGATACTCACCAACTTGTTTTGCCTTTGCAGATCAGGAAAAAGGATGCCCTGGTGGGGCAACTTCAGGAAGAGGTTACAGCCAAGAATGCGAAGATGCTCGAGCTGAGAGGGCAAAATGAGGTCGTGACCTCAGAGAGAGACCTTTTGTGGACAGATTTGGCATCGATCCAGTGTTTTCTTCGAAGTGCTCAGAAGGAGGCTGATGCACTATCCACAGCCAAGTCTGAGGCCGAAGAAAATGCGTCTTCATACATGAAAGATGCCGCCACCGCAAATGACCGAGCTAGAGAGATATTAGAGAAGCCAAACAGAAGCTGACTTCGGTCGTCGCTTACGCTCGTTCAAAGGCAAATAGGTAGGATCTCAAGGAAGCAAACACTAAAGGCGCCGATCTCTCAGCTGAGATTGAGGAAGCCTGAACCTTGGAGAAAGAATCGACATTTCCACTACGGACGAGGATTCCGAAGACGATCCAGAGAGTAGTGGGGGTAAAGAATAGACTCACGTCATCTTCCCTTTTTC
This sequence comes from Nicotiana sylvestris, assembly GCF_000393655.2. NCBI lineage: Eukaryota > Viridiplantae > Streptophyta > Magnoliopsida > Solanales > Solanaceae > Nicotiana > Nicotiana sylvestris. The sequence continues at coordinate 92,842,360 of NC_091064.1, read as the reverse complement.
TTTTTTGTATATTAATTTCTCAAGGGGAAAGGCTTTGTAAATACACCCCTTGTAAATATATTTTTGGTAATGTAAGAAGATTTTTCTACTTCAAGTCTTCGAATTTTATATTTACGCATTTACGCGAAGTTTGTCTTTAGATTTTGATGTTGGCTCTTCGGATCCCATACTTGGAGTACTTGGGACCCTTGAGATCGGGAACCATCTCGAGATTAGGTCGATAGCCTTTTAGAATCGATGCTTGTAATAACAAAAATCCTCGGGGTCTCAACGGCTCCCGAACATTGTGTGACAGTATCATTTACGTGACTTGATTGTGAAGCAACCGGGGTGGTCCCACCGGTACACTTCCCCAAAAATGGCATTGACATGGTCAGAATTAATTGGCCTTCAGGATAGGTGAACAGTCGCTGCTTGCTCTATATATGCATTTGCTTATTTTTTATCTGAGGACTTCGCTACTCTGAGTAATTATCCCTTTTATAGAGCTCTTATTCTTTGTGCTAGTTCTCTTACCATTTCAACTTAAAGCTTTCACCCAAGTTTTCATCTTCCTTTTCTTATTTTACCATAGCCATGGCTACTACGTCTAGATCCGTTCACCAAGGAGATGAGAGTTCCGCCTCTACTTCGGGCTCAGTCTGTGGTACACCGCCGGTGTCTGGTGAGCTAACTTCGAGGTGCTTTGTCTTGAGGAGGGACATTACGTTAGAGAGAACTCCCAATATTCATGGCCATCGGGAGCATGCATCGAGGTTTATCTCCTCAATAGAGGAGGAACACCTCGAGGCAGTTAAAAAAGACTGAAGATGGGGAGAAAAAGGAGGTACAGCAGGTACCTTCCCCAGAAAAGAGCATCATGGCTCATTTCGAGGGTTTTTTGAATGTATACACATACCCATTTACATTTGGCCCTCTCGATAGGGTCGTGCTCAAATTTTGTAGAAGATATCATGTTACCCTGGCATAGGTTCACCCGTTGTTTTGGAGGATAGTGTTGATGATAAGGTATTTTGCAGATAAAGCTAGGCTTGAGTTCACCCTCAGCCATCTTATTAGATTGTACTGGCCCTTGCATTATCAAGGCTTGATTACTCTGCGACGTCGATCCACTCGGCCCTTTGTTGCAAGCAATGAAGAAGATGGGGACCGAGGTGAATGAGTTGTTTTGTCCGAGTGTGGACTGTCGATATTATCCCCGCAGAGTTCCTTCCATTTCCTGATAAATGGAATTTTACACGCAAGTAGTACACTCGTGTTCTTATTATTTTTATCCATGGTGGAGGCGGATAATATAAAGATGCTTTCTTTTTCTTTTCTTTTTTGCAGCAATCCTATGGATGCCATATGAGGTTCCCGACCTGGCGGATTGGTCTCGGAAACTGGCAGCTTTCTCGACTTACGATGAGCATAAGTGGAGAGATCTGTCCAAGGGTAGATGGGAGGCAAAACATCACAGTACGTGTTGTGTGGCTTGTTTTCTTTGAAAGGTACTTTCTTTTGTGTACTAACTCCGTCATCGCATGCATTAGAGAATTTTTTGAGATGCGACCGTGCCCTCTTGGGGAGGAGGACAACTCATTCCTTTTGGGAATTGGGTTTGACTTGAAGAGTCACCACCTAATGATTAAGGTGCATTAGGACACCAGAGGGTTTGATTTGAGTAACCAGATATTGGGTAAGGGCTTGAAATTATCCCAAGGGGAAGGTGTTAGGCACCCCTCAGGATCCACTAGTGTGGTTCCCGGCCAGACTATTGTTGTGAATTTAGGTGAAAATAACATGTAGGCAAATGAAACTTCAAATAAGAGGTGATTTTCACGTAATGGTTTACAAATAAACAAAGTTGAAAAGAACTAAAAGAAAGCTGATTTTTTTTAAAAGAAATAGTTTGAAATCTTTAGAAGAAATAAAGAAACAAAGGGAAAGGAGGGTCCTAGGTTTACTAATAATATGAATCACCCCACACAATGCCCGGTAATCACTCCTCAATGAGGGTCTACACGTGACATTATCGTGTGGTCATCATATCCATATCTACCCTTCCCACCCCGCTAAGGTATTAAAGCGCGGAATGATCTCGATTACTTATTGCATGCTATTACCCGTCCCAATCCTATCAGTCCCGGAGGCATTTAGGACTACTAATCCTAAAGGGGAGGGATATTAGGCTTATTTGTCGTTTCAAAGGCAAAAATTCTAAGGCGACATACAAAACACGTATTGCAAGTTGAGGAAAGCACATAACAAGCAGAGGCTCATATATACCTCATTACACAAAGAAGCATGTAATTAGCATGACTTACAAATACTGTTTAGGGTCTGATTAAATACTAGACATGAAAGAACTTAAAGGTTGGGGCAGACTGATTTATTACATAGTTCAGATAAGAAGCCTGAATCAGGCCTACCTATTGGTTGTAGTTAATAGAACAGATTCAGTTTATAACTTTACCCTAAGGCTTGCCTAAGTGTTGGACAAAGATCCTATAGGCATGGTATCTACTGAATTCAGAAAGCAAAATACACTGAATACGTATTGGTTAAAAGGGGTAGTCAGATTATTAAAATAAAGGCAAGTTTTAACGAAGGTTATAAGTTCTGGAACTGATGGTACCTGTTATTACTGGTTTTAGCTCTATACATGAATAAAATGATTCAGATTCGATTAGGAATTCCTATAGACATGCTTGTTATGTGCTTTTCTTGTTGATTGTGAACCTTGTAGACATGGTATAAAAATGCAGAAGACTCGTTTTAAACCTATGAACATGATATCTAGATGCTGAATGAACATGATATCCAGGTGCAATTGGATGTTTAAGTCCTATGAGCATGATATCTAGGTGCAGAAATTTGTTTAAGACCTGTGGACATGATATCTAGGTGTAATTGATCGTGCAGATTTAGACAATCTTGTAAGCATGATTTCTATATGAATATAGTAGCCCTATGATCATGATTTCTATATGAATGTAGGATATACAGAATTCAGAAGGAACTATAGGCATGATTTCTATTTGCATATGCAGATTTCCAAACACCTATAGGCATGATTTCTATATGCAGATTCAAAATTCATGTAGACATGGTATTTGTGAGCACGTGATTTTTGCCTCACGAAAACTACTCCAAAATAAATCAAAAAATAAAACAAAATTCTCTTAGTGTGCAATTTTTAGAATTTATGTGGCATTTATTAATTATTTGTGTTTTGTCCGTAAATGTTTACTTTGTTATAGTTGCATGCATATCTAGGATTTAATTATGTATTTAAGAATTGATTAAATTCAAAAAAAGAAAATCACAAAATGTGCATAGGTGTTTCTTGTCATTGTGTTGATTTTATTATTAAATAATATGTGTGTAATTTTTGTTGATTTTTACAATTCATTTAGAATTTTTGTTTAATTTTTGAAAAAATGGAAAATAAGTCATAAAGGTGAAAAATCGGACCTGGACCGAAATCCAGGCCTAAACAAAAAATGACCCCCCCCCCACAGCCCAATCCAAATACCCCAGGTCCGGTCCAACTCAGGAATAAACCAAACGACGTCGTTTGGTCATCTTTCATCAAGGGCCGTTGGATTAAATCAATCCAACGGTTGAGATTCCATACCCATACCCATAACTCCCTACCCGACCCATTGCCCGGGCCGACCCATTCCCCAACTAAACCAAAACGACACAGTTCCTTTAAGTGGATAGATCCTGGCCATCTATTCTGCCTGATCTAACGGCCTAGATCAATCCACCCCTCCCCTATATAAGCCTCAAGTTCATACCCCGGCCCCCTAACTAAGCACCCCCCCCTCTCCTGTTCATCATCGTCTTCAGACGATACCCCTAAAACCCTAGCCGCCCTAACTCCCCCTCACCTGAAACCCGGCGGCAATGACGCCGCCGGTCACCACCTTAACACCCCTGACCATCCTCTATCCAAATATGGTAACCACTGAGCTTGAATCTTCTTGGAGTTTCTCGAATCTTCATTTGAAGATTCGAGTCAAACTCATATCCAAACCCAACCGTCTCCGATGGTTTCCAAATCAACACTATAGCTTCCCCTAACTACCCTCGTTATGGATCTTTTATTCGTTCACCTCGAATCACCTCACAGCATCTCGAATCTTCAATCGAAGATTCGAGTAAAACCTAACCCTACCCCAATGTACCCCAAACTCGCACTAGTTACTTGCCTAACCTCACTCGTAACCAAATCAAACTTGGTTTGGTTCAAATCTGACCAAAAACGGTTGAGCCCTAAACCAGACCTACAAGAACCCTAAAATCCCAAATTTTGGATTCTGCCCAAATTGAATAGAAGGTTGGGGTCTAATCGACCTTAATCGAAGTATTTTCAGTTGAGAATACTTCGACTAAGGTCTGTTTGATTTCAAAATTCCGAATCAGAATTTCAAGGACTGGATCTGTATTGATTCTGTTATTAGGAGGTATTTTTATTCTTTCCTTCGTATTTGTTTCCATCATTCACGTATTTGTTTATTTGCTATGATTTTGATTATTATTAAGTCACACGGACTCTTTTATTTTTCAAAGGACCTTTTATTTTGTCCAATTATGTCTGTTATTTATAGTCATCTTAACTATATGTATTATAAATGGTGAAGTCGAGTCCTAAATTGCGTCGCTTATTTAATTCCTTGTTAGTCTATAAATTCGTCAATAACACTATTTGATGGTTGCTTTGAAACTAATTTGTTTAAGAGTCAATTGTAATACGTAATCAATGAATCAAATAGGTCGTTCACATAAATTGAATCACTTGGCATTCTGTTGATATTAGTGTCCGAGTGGTATCATGTGTATTTGTGTGTAATCCCTTTTCTCTTAATTAGTCATCATCTTGCTGCATATAGTTCTGTTCAATGTGTTTACCATGTTCTGTATTTAAGAATTGCATTGGTTTGCTCCCTGTATATATGCCAGTGGTCAATCTAGTTAATTCAATGTGATCATTTCCTGATTCATTGATCCCTATCTTGATACTGCTTGATCTGATTTGGTTATAGCTGTTTGAACAAATTGTAAAATCTATTCTGATTTTGTATTAGGGGGCAATATTTTTAGTTTTTTCAGAAGTAGTTAAGGGTAGTTTGGAGAAAAATAAACCACATGAATACTTGTTTGAGGGCTGCTGAATATTCAAACTTGTTAGTGGACTGATGTGAGACATTTCTGAGTGGGTTTGTGTAAAGATAATAGACAACTAATGGTAAGGTTCAATAATGTGTTTTGTATAAAGAATACTGGGGAACAAAAGAAGATGGGAGTGCTGAAAATAAGGGAAAAAGTACCTTTAGTGGTTGATTGATTAGAAAATCAGCCTTAGTGTTATTTGAGTGGAGATTTCTGATTTTAAAAGGAAAAGGGGTCCGGGCAGTAGGCTGCTAGAAGGAAAATAAGTTGTATAAAGAGGGGGGTGTTGAGACTGAGTTAAGAGGACTGGAGAGTGAAAAAAAGAGAACCAGATAGAGAGAAAGAAAAACAGAACTAAGAGAAAAAAATAGAAAGAGAAAAACTGAACAGAAACAAAAGAATGAAAGGAAATCTGCATTTGAATCTGAAAAATATAGAAAGAAAAAACAAAAAAATAGACATAGAAAGAAACAGAAAAAGAGAATCAGATAGAGGGAAACAAATCTGAAACAGATAGATAAGAAAGAAAGAAAATCTGAAACATTGTTTTCTTGAATCTGTCCGTGTTTGTTTGTTGATATTGTTTGGTTTAAATCTGAAATTTTTTCTTAAATTTCTGTTACTGTTCGTCTGGTTTCACGGGTCTTGTTGTTTTGCTCAAACCTGCTAAGTTATTGGTATATTCTGCTGGTTTTGTTGCTGCTGCTACTGCTGAACTTTACCTCTTTTACCCTCATTTTCAGGTACATATCTGTAAACTCATGTCATGAAAGGCTTCCATATTGCAATAAAAATGAAGTTTGGAATTATAATTATGTCTTCTACTCATTAAATTTATTAGTTTAAATTTCAGTTGGTTAATATAGTAGTATGCTTGACATGATGGCTATTAGTTAATCATTCTCTATTGAAGTTCGTATAAGCGTTGTAATAATGTTATCTATTTCAGAATTTCATTAAATATAGTTACGTTCGAATTATAAGATAGGGAACATGGCAGTAAGCTAGCCATTAATTAAATCTTGTGATTTCGTTGGTTAAGTATAGAATAGTATGGAAGTATCAAGAAATTACATTACTAGCATATCTCGTCAAAAAATCCGATTTTGTTTAAAGCTAGATTGATGTAAGTTGTGTGTGGTTCGTATATGGCGTGATAACGGTTACGTGTATAACCATTGGTGAAAGGTGAGTTGATATAGTCCGTTACAATGTTAGAATATTATGAATGGTTCAGACGTATAACTACGTTGCATGTGATGCCATTTTATTGAATCAATTGGTAGATTAGTTTTCTTTCTTAATAACAAATGGCCTAGTTATTTTGGGAATGCGATCAACTCATTTCTTAAAAATAATGTACAAAAATAATGTTGACGATTTTACAAAGTATAGACTTAGTATTTGTAAATAGCTTGCATAAGCCAAAAATTTGGTTCAATTTTACTTATCCTAAATTCAATCATCATGAGCAAATTAACCAAATAATCATACCTTTGGATTAAAAAACAAGTGGTGTAGAAGAAGGTTGGATTTATAAATTGTAACATTTTAAGTCAAAAATGTATAAATAGCGTTCGCTCCAAATAGAATAATGAAAATTCTTCAAAAAATATTAGTTTGTTTATCCAATTAAATCTTTCCGAATTTTGCATGTAATTCGCTTTTTTTAGTATACTAATACCATATCAACTAATAAAATGGTAAGTGTAGCTGCACGTTATTTATTTTTATCATTAATTCTTTAAATTTGAATAGTCTTTGAGAGACATAACCCATACGTGTAAAATATAACTCACGGTCAACGCCTAATAAATTTTGAACTCTTTTTCAAGAAATTTGGAGGCATCCCAATCGGCGACTCTCCATGATTCTCACATTTAAAAATAGATGGATGCAATAAACATTTGTAAGGAATTTATATTACCATCAAGAATATTTTGCATAATTAGGGATGCGTTTGCGTGACCTGATTATACTTCTAAAGGCAATTCGGATTATGCGTTCGCGCAACTTCGAGCAAATTTTTAATAAAAGGGGTTCCTCGGAGGATGTTAAAATAATTTCATATAACCCGGGATGTGCAGTTCACTATTTAATAATACAAGGGTAACGATGTTCTTAATTTTATTTCGAACATATGATTTTTTATATAACAAAAAATATAAAAATATTATCAATCTTATTGTGTACACGTATGCGTGACACAATTCTTTTATAAAAATATATAATACGAATATACGTGCGCGTGATTCGTTTCAAAGAAGGGTCTATAATTATAAACAATCTAAGGCGGTAATGAAATCATGTAACAACAAAAAATGTATTTAGTAAATCGAGATAATTAAGCCAAGTATAAAAACAGTTAAGCGACCGTGCTAGAACCACGGAATTCAGGAATGCCTAACCCCTTCTCCCGAATTAACAGAATTCCTTACTCGGATTTTTGGTTCGCAAAATAACAAACAGAGTCATATTCTCCTCGATTCAGGGATTAAAACCGGTGACTTGGGATGCCTTAAAATTCCCAGGTGACGACTCTGAAAGAAATAAACAAATCCCGTTTCGACTGTCCTTAAATTGGAGAAAACTCCTTTGCACCCTCGCCGGGGCGGAAAAAGGAGGTGTGACAGCTCTGGCGACTCTGTTGGGGAGTTTTGTTGTAACCCAGAACCACCGGTTCAGGGTTAGAAATTTGAGCTTAAAATAACTGTTATAGTTGGCATTATTTATTATCTGATTTTTACATGTTTATCCTTAATGTGCTAAATGATACTTTTACCGCTTTAATATTTTTTGAATTGTGTATATAAATCTGCTACTAAACCCTCCTTCTTTCTGAGTCTTCTGAATTTATGGTGCACACGTGCGCGTGGCCCACCTTTCTGTTAAAAGTCATACCAAATAAGACGAAATTGGGACAAGTAACTAGGCCGGGTAGACTTTCGTGCTCCCGGTACGTTGCCCCCACTCCGGTTCAAACTGTCCGTTCGGGTAAGCCGTGTCTAGAACAATCTGCCTCAGGTTTTTCACTTAGAATAACTCAGCCATGTACCGGATCCCTAGTAGGAACGTCTATTTGCATCATGTACATTTGGCCTTGGAGACTCAACACAACGGTTGGGTCTGTCTAGGACAGGTGAACCCGAAATAAAAAGACCATCCTGATGCATCCTACTTGCTACTTGTGCATTCATTTGCCTCGGATTTGCTTGTTGACCAGCTTAATTGAAAAAAAAATCATTGTGAGAGCCGAGGAATAAAATGTGTTGTTTTAGAAAATTCCCAAAAATAGTTTTAAGTTTTGAAAAAAAAGTGTTAAATAAAAAAATGATTTTTTTATGAGTGTCTGTTTTCAAAATGAGTCTTGATTTTTGTTAAAATTAATCGCAGACACAAAATGAGCACTACCCAAAACCCACCGTCCGCAAATGCAGATGAGTTTCTATTTCGGCTTCAGATGTGGTGGCATGAGTTAGGAGAAGATGGTCAAAAATGGGTCATTAAACATTTGGGAACTCTCACAGATATTATGAAAGTTAAACCACGTGATGATTTGATTGCGGCATTAGTAACTTTCTGGGACCCTGTTCACAATGTCTTTCGCTTCTCTGATTTCGAGCTTACTCCTACATTAGAAGAGATAGCTGGATATGCCGGTTTTGACGGAGATTTAAGAAACCAAAGTCTTATATTCCCAAAAGCTCCCTCAGTGCATCAATTCTTTGGGCTCCTGAACATCAGTAATCAAATCAAAAAAAGCAACGTTATCAACGGGTGTTGTTCTTTCAACTTCCTACATTCAAGGTTCGGAAAGCCAGATGAATTTGAAATTCATGAGAAGGGCCTTACCAACAAGCAGAACAAAGACACCTGGCAGATTCACCGTCGCTTCGCTTTCATGGTGGCTTTTCTAGGAATCATGGTCTTCCCAAACAAAGAACGATCAATTGATATTCGCACGACGAAAGTCGTACAAGTCCTCACTACCAAGGAAAATCACACCCTTGCCCCGATCATTCTCTCCGACATTTATCGGGCATTGACTTTATGTAAATCAGGGGCAAAGGTCTTCGAAGGGTGCAAAATTTTGTTGCAAATGTGGATGATTGAACATCTCCAACATCACCCCAAGCTCATACAGTATGGTCCAAGCCATGATAATTTCATCGAGAGTTATGAAGAAAGAATAAAAGATTATAAGTCACCATAAGGGGTCGAAGCCTGGGTATCTCATCTAAGATCTTTAACGGCAAGTCAAATTGAGTGGACTTTGGGATGACTCCCGGTAAGGGAAGTGATACACATGTCAACCTCAAATAGTTATTTGCTACTATTGGGATTGAGAAGCATCCAACCATATGCGCCACAGAGAGTTCTAAGACAACTTGGGAGATACCAAGTGGTTCCTGATGATGAAGATTTGAGTATGCAAGTAATCGAGTTACACCCTGAAGCCACTCTTCCCGAGGCTTTAATTCAGCAGATGTGGAATGGATGTCGATACTTGAAAGATGATACTCAAGTTCCAAACACTACAAAGGGCGAGATAAATCAAGGATATGCAAGGTGGTTTGAGAAACGGTCCCGCGTGGATGATGTACCAGAACCCGATCTAAGAAGGCCAAAAAAAAGACCCCATGTTCAAACCTTTAACGATAAAATCCAAGAGCGGCTGATTTGGGGAGAAAAGGAAAAGGGGTACAAAGCAACTATCCATGCCTTAAAGGAAAATCTGAGGAACCTCAATTTGGAGAAAGACTTACAAGCACAAGAAGCAGAAGGTGAGAAGAAGAGTCTGGCTTGTGAGAATAAAAATCTTCACGCTCAATTTCAAAAAATGAAGAAAGCTTCTGAAACACCAATGAGGAGTTGGAAGGATCAAAAGATCATCGCCAATCTTTTGGAAAAAATGCAAGATTGTGATTCCATTTTGGCAAAAACCGAAAAGGCGTTGAGCAAAGATAAAGAAAGAATCCAACAATTAAATGAGGAGGCCAGATCTAATAAGGAACGCCAAGTAAGGCAATCCGAAGAAGACAGGGCACAATTCAAGAAAGAGAAAGACCGTTGGATGCATTCAGAAGCCCAACTTCATGAACAATTAGAAGAAGCAAGAAGATACAATAGGGAACATCAGCACGAGGACATCGATAGAGAAAGAGCACAGGCAAGACTCGAACAGGCCAGACTCCGAGCCCAATTAGAGTCAGCTCTAGATCGAGAAGACCGTATAAGAGATATAGCCACCACTCGCCAACAGCAACTACAAAACCAAGACCAACGTCTCCAAGATTTCAGGGCATAAATCCATGATTTAGCGGTTTACACCTCTCAAAGTTATGTAAACTGCCAAGGGATGGATTATGAAAGGTTTATAGAGCACGCACCTATTTTTGCCCGTCATCTGGCAATGGAGTTAGAAAGAATGTATCGTACGCTGGGAGGTCATCCGGGTCAAGCCCCACCATGAGCAGATGATCCAATGATTGAAAACAAAAGTAGGGAGTGGAGCATGTTCACAGCTATTGAGAGTTATGTCTTTTGTTTGATTTGGGTATGTGTCAAGTTTTAAACCATTTTATAATGTTTTTCAAATGTAATGTCTGTTCCATCTTTGTAAAATAAATAAAAGTGTTGACAATTGCTTTACGTCCGAACTACGCAAGGTCTGATTCATGCGGGGGCATGATACGTAGGCAATCTCTATAAGATTCGACCACAATCATAAAAGAATAAAATAAAGAATGAGTGACGATAAAAAGAAAGGCCAAGAAAAGCTGGGATGACACAAGCAGCCGAGCAAATGCATGATAGAAAAGGGTTATTTGTCTAGGAACATTGCATCTCAACGTGTAATTATATATGTGTTAAAACTCTCAAAACTAACAAGTTTGCTCATTTTCAGAATTCAAGAAGTTAGTTTCTCTAAGAGTATACTGGCATATTATCATTATCACACGAGATCAAAAGGACCAATACCCGAAAGTATGTCTATCCCGGATGTCGACACAGGTATTGAGATCGGCAGCAAATGGCTGAGATGTACCGAGCCTGGTCTACAGGGCAATCACCCCCATCTTACCCAGCTAACCCTGCTCCATCACTAGCCCAAACTCAGGATAATCTTACCACTGAACTATCCCCAAATTTCCCCATCTACCAACACTATCGAGGCACCACCTCTCAGACACCGCAGTCTCCACCTCCTAAACCAGTTCCATACCTTCCTCCACCAGTAACTCCTGTTTTCGTAGCACCTCCCCCGGCTACATTCCACAAATCTCCTAGTGAGCCTACATTCCAGGCCCAGGACAACCAATACTAACCCCCGGAGCCTACCTTCAAAGCCTCCGAAATCCATTCATCTACTTCCCGTTATGACCTCCCAACCGAAATTGACAAGCCAGTCAAAAATGCTGAACAAGAAGAGATGTTCAGGAAGGTCAAAAGCCTAGAACAATCATTCCGAGACATGCGAGGGTTAGGAGGGCAGGTCAGCGTGGCCTATAAGGATTTATGCTTGTTCCAAAATATGCAATTACCAGTTGGTTTCAAGATGCCCAAATTTGACCTATACAACGGGCACGACGATCCAGTAGCCCATTTGAGGGGTTTCTGTAGCAAGATGCGAGGAGCCGGGGGAAGAGATGAATTATTAATGGCTTACTTCAGTCAAAGTTTGAGCGGATCAGCTTTGGAGTGGTAAACGCGCCAGGACCATGGGAGATGGTACACTTGGGATGACCTGGCACAGGCATTTGCTTACCACTTCCAATACAATCTGGAAATCATCCCAGATCGACTATCTTTGACAAAATTTGAGAAAAAATACAATAAAAGTTTTAGAGAGTATGGTTTCCGGTGGAGGGAACATGCAGCAAGGGTGGATCCTTCTATGAAGGAAAGTGAAATGGTAGACTACTTTCTACAAGCCCTGGAGCCAACTTACTATGCCCATTTGGTTTCAGCGGTAGGAAAATCATTCAACGAAGTAGTGAAGATGGGAGGTATGGTGGAGGAAGGCCTTAAGACAAATAAAATCATGAGTTATTCGGCTATTAAGGCGACTACTCAAGCTATTCAAGGCGGAGTAGGAGGAATTGGAAGAAAGAAAAGGGAGGAAGCAGCGGTGATTGATTCAGGAACTTGGTCGGGATCCGGAGGTTCACCTCATTACTACAATCAACATCGATCCCACCAATCAACTTACCACCACAATTCACCCCAACACTACTATCACCCGTCGAAACCTCATTTTTCCATCAATCATGCACAAGCATACAATCAACCACCTGCCCACGCTCATTGGCGTGCCCCTGTCATACCAAGTACTTACCCACGAAATTACCCCAGACCAGGTTTCAGGCCTAATCAGGTATTCAGGGGTGAAAGGGGACAGAAAAAGAAAACCTTCACTCCATTTGGTGAATCCTACACTAGTCTGTTCCACAGGTTGAGACAGCTAGACATGCTAAGGCCGATACAATCCAAGCTGCCCAATCCTCCTCCAAAGAATCTGGACTACACCATAAACTGTGAGTATTGTTCTGGTACACCAGGCCATGATACAAAAAAGTGCTGGCATTTGAAGAATGCAATACAATAACTGATTGATACTAATAAAATTGAAGTTCAAACCCCTGAAGCTCCCAATATCAACAGAAATCCAATGCTAGCCCATCAGGAGGCCAATATGATAGAAATAGTATGGGCTGATAGGGAAACAAAGAAGCCATCGCAAACCGTCATGATGATTAGGTCTCATGAAGCCAAGCCAGATGAGCAGCTAACAGAGGAGAAATTGGTACCTAAGCAGAACAAAAAGGGTGATGAACCATCTGTGGTATTTGAGAAGGGATCTTCGAGCAAAGTGGCCACGAAGCAAGAAGGATCAAAAGTGATTGTACCAGGGGTCGCCAGCAAACCCATTGTAGTCATGGAAGGAGCCCGTGTAGATCGGGTTATTATCAAACCTGTAACCCAGTTACCGGTGATAAACAACAAGGCCATTCCATGGAACTATGAACGGGTGATAGTAATGTACAAAGGAAAAGAAGTCAAGGAAGAAGTCTGTGAGGTGCAAGGCTTGACTCGTTCGGGAAGATGTTTCACTCCCGAGGATTTAAGAAAAACTCAAAATAATCCAACACCAATAAAGAAAGCTGTGACGGAAGAAGAAGCGGAAGAATTTTTGAGAAAGATGAAGCTTCACGACTATTCTATCGTGGAACAATTGAAAAAGACACCCGCTCAAATTTCATTATTGTCATTGCTGATCCATTCTGACGAGAACCGTCAAGCTTTAATGAAGATCCTAAATGAGGCACACGTTCCTGACAAGATCTCCGTTAATCACTTGGGAAAAATAGCCAACAGAATCTTTGAGGCAAACAGAATCACATTTTCTGACGATGAATTGCCTGTGGAAGGTACTGAGAACAATAGAGCTCTTTACCTCACCTTAAAATGTGAAAACTCCATAGTGACCCGGGTGTTGGTTGACAACGGGTCAAGCGCAAACATATGCCCTCTCTCCACTCTAAGCAAGTTGAAAATCAAAGAGGAGAGGATCCAGAAGAATAGTATTTGCGTACGGGGTTTTGACGGTGGAAGCAGAGATTCATTTGGCGACATAGTGCTGGAACTGACAATAGGGCCAGTTGAATTCACAATGGAGTTTCAAGTGTTGGATATAACTGTTTCTTATAATTTGTTGTTGGGTCGACCATGGATCCATGCTGCTAAAGCAGTCCCATCAACACTACACCAGGTGGTCAAGTTTGAATGGGATCAACAGGAAATAGTTGTGCATTGGGAGGACAGTTTAAATGCTCACAGCGGTGCCATTGTACCGGTCGAAGGAATAGAAAGTGACCAGGGACCATGGGTCTACCAGGTTTCTGACACAATGTCGGTAGAGAAAATTCCAGAGGGGAAGTACCTTTCGAATCCAAAGATAAACTTTGCATCAGTTATGGTAGCCTATGAAATGTTGAAGAATGGATTTATACCCGGCAAAAGTTTGGGCTCATCTTTGCAAGGCATTATACAACTAGTATCTCTCCCCGAGAACGGGGGAACTTTTGGTTTAGGATTCATGCCCACTGTCGCAGACGTGAGAAAAGCCAAGAAGCCAAAATAGAAGGCATGGGTCCTTCCAAAGCCAGTTCCACATCTATCAAAATCTTTTGTCAAGTCCGGTACCAGAAATCACCTGATAACAACAATTCCTAAATCCATGATTAATCCTAAGGAGGAATTAATTGAAATATTCGAAAAGCTGTTTGACGATGTGAACATGGTGGAAAGCAGTGAAGGTTCTAGCGACGCAGAAGTGCAATTTGTCGGGCCATAGACAAGGCTTAATAATTGGAAAGTCACTCCTCTCCCCATTCGAAAGGAGTCTTGGTAGTTTATTTTGATTTTCCTTCAGTTTGTTTGGGTTACCTCAGGGTTGTAATCCCAATGTTTATCTTACAGTTTGTTTGAAGTGTGCAAACCTTGTTATCTTTCATCATCCAATAAAATACAGTTTCCTTTTCATTATCATTCCTAATAGTTTTCTTTTTCTTTTTCTTCTTTTCTGTACAGTTCTTTTTACGCTGGCTCTAGTGATATGGCATGCATGAGGAATCCTCAGCCCAGTCTTAAAAATCAATCTAGTTCCGAAATAATAATTCAAGAAGTATATTGTGATTACGAGTCAAAATATGATGATGATGAGGCTTTCGAAGAGATTAGTAAAGAGTTAATTCATTTTGAGGAAAAAACCAAACCTAACCTGAGTGATACCGAAGACATCAACATAGGGGACACGAATAATATCCGAGAAACTAAAATAAGTGTCCATCTCGAACCAAAGATCCGAGAAGAGTTAATTAAAGCACTCATAGAATTCAAAGATGTTTTTGCATGGTCATATGACGACATGCCAGGTTTGAGCACTGATTTAGTGGTTCACAAATTGCCCACTGATCCAATGGTGCCTCTTGTCAAGCAAAAGTTGAGAAAGTTCAAGCCTGATATGAGTGTGAGAATTATAGAAGAAATCACCAAACAGTTGGAGGCAAAGGTCATTCGAGTCACTCGATATCCTGTTTGGTTGGCTAATATCGTTCCTGTGCCAAAGAAAGACGGCAAAATTAGAGTATGTGTCGACTACCGCAATCTTAACAAAGCAAGTCCGAAGGATAACTTCCCATTGCCCAATATCCATATTTTGATCGATAACTGTGCCAAGCATGAGATAGGATCTTTTATGGATTCTTATGCCGGGTATCATCAAATTCTAATGGATGAAGAAGATGCAGAGAAGACGGCATTCATCACACCATGGGGAACTTATTGATACCGGGTAATGCCCTTTGGTTTAAAGAACGCCGGGGCAACATACATGAGATCAATGACCACGGTGTTTCATGATATAATACATAAGGAGATTGAGGTATACGTGGACGATGTGATCATAAAATCAAAGCATCAGGCCGACCACGTTGGGGATTTGAGGAAATTCTTCTTGAGACTTCGCAGGTACAACCTCAAGCTTAACCCTGCCAAGTGCGCATTTGGTGTTCCATCTGGAAAGCTGTTGGGATTCATAGTCAGTCGGCGAGGCATCGAGCTAGACCCATCAAAGATCAAAGCCATCCAAGAATTGCCACCTCCAAGGAACAAAACTGAAGTAATGAGTTTGTTAGGGAGGTTGAATTACATCAGCAGGTTTATTGCTCAGCTCACGGCAACCTGTGAGCCTATTTTCAAATTGTTGAAGAAAGATGATGCGGTCAAGTGGACTGATGAGTGTCAAGAAGCATTTGATAAGATAAAAGGATACTTGTCAAATCCACCCATACTGGTTCCGCCAGAGCCAGGAAGACCTTTGATTCTTTACTTGACGGTCTTGGAAAATTCCTTTGGTTGTGTATTAGGGCAGCATGACCTCACCGGCAGAAAAGAACAGGCCATCTACTACCTTAGCAAGAAATTAACAGTTTATGAGGTTAAGTACACTCATCTGGAAAGGACATGTTGCGCCCTAACTTGGGTAGCTCGAAAATTGAAACACTATTTGTCATCCTACACTACTTACCTCATTTCGCGTCTGGATCCGTTGAAATATATTTTTCAAAAGCCTATGCCAACAGGGAGACTTGCAAAGTGGCAGATATTGGTCACAGAATTTGACATCATTTATGTGACTCGGACTGCAATGAAAGCCCAAGCATTGGCCGATCATTTAGCCGAAGACCCGGTCGACGAGGAGTACGAGCCATTGAAAACCTATTTTCCCGATGAAGAAATAATGCATATCGGTGAGATAGAGCAAATATAAAAACCTGGCTGGAAACTTTTCTTTGATGGGGCCGCTAACATGAAAGGAGTCGGGATAGGAGCTGTAATTATTTCTGAAACAGGGCATCACTATCCTGTTACGGCTCAACTTCGATTTTATTGCACCAATAATATGGCTGAGTATGAAGCTTGTATTCTGGGGTTAAGACTAGCCGCAGACATGGGCATCCAGGAAATCTTGGTCTTGGGAGATTCTGATCTTCTGGTACATCAAATTCAAGGAGAATGGGAAACACGAGACTTGAAGCTCATACCATACCGATAATGTCTGCATGATCTTTGTCAGTGGTTTCAATCAGTGGAGTTCCGACATATTCCAAGGATCCATAATGAGGTTGCTGATGCATTGGCTACCCTGGCATCAACGTTGCACCATCCGGACAAAGCTTATGTGGATCCACTGCATATTCAAGTCCACGATCAGCATGCTTACTGCAACATGGTTGAGGAGGAATTTGATGGTGAACCATGGTTCCACGACATCAAGGAGTATATCAGAATGGGGATATATTCAGCACAAGCCACAGGGGATCAAAAGAGAACCATTAGGCCATTGGCAAATGGATTCTTCTTAAGTGGAGGAGTTTTGTATAAAAGAACACCAGACCTTGGATTATTAAGATGCATAGATGCTAGACAAGCTATGGCTGTCATGTCTGAAGTACATTCGGGAGTTTGCGGACCCCACATGAGCGGATATGTGCTGGCAAAGATAATTCTCCGAGCTGGTTACTATTGGCTTACCATGGAGCGAGATTGTATCAGTTTTGTGCGCAAATGTCATCAATGCCAGATACATGGGGATTTGATTCACTCTCTACCATCCGAGTTGCACACAATGTCGGCACCATGGCCCTTCGTCGCTTGGGGCATGGATGTTATTAGACCAATTGAGCCGGCAGCATCCAATGGGCACAGGTTCATTCTGGTAGCCATTGATTACTTCATAAAATGGGTTGAGGCCAAAACATTCAAATCAGTGACCAAGAAAGCTGTGGTCGATTTTGTTCACTCAAACATCATATGTCGATTCGGAATCCCAAAGGTGATCATTACAGATAACGGTGCTAATCTTAACAGTAACTTAATGAGGGAAGTATGTCAACAGTTTAAGATTATACATCACAATTC
Organism: Nicotiana sylvestris; assembly: GCF_000393655.2. Lineage (NCBI taxonomy): Eukaryota > Viridiplantae > Streptophyta > Magnoliopsida > Solanales > Solanaceae > Nicotiana > Nicotiana sylvestris. The sequence goes on along the minus strand of NC_091064.1, from coordinate 92,824,714 downwards.
TACCCCATATCGGCCCAAGGCGAATGGAGCAGTCGAGGCAGCCAACAAAAACATAAAGAAGATACTTCGGAAAATGGTAGAAAGTTCCAGACAATGGCACGAAAAATTACCATTTGCATTGTTGGGATATCGCACTACTGTTCGCACTTCAGTAGGAGCAACTCCTTATTTGTTGGTATATGGCACTGAGGCGGTAATTCCTGTAGAAGTTGAAATTCCTTCCCTTCGGATCGTCGCCGAGGCTAAGATTGATGATGATGAATGGGTCAAAACCCGTTGGAACAGTTAAACTTGATTGATGAAAAACGATTGGCAGCAGTATGTCATGGCCAATTATATCAAAGAAGAATAGCAAGGGCATACAACAAAAAGGTGCGTCCCCGAAAGTTTGAAGTGGGTCAACATGTGCTGAAACGTATTCTTCCACATCAGGTCGAAGCAAAGGGCAAATTTGCCCCGAATTGGCAAGGACCATTCATTGTGACCAGAGTATTGTCCAATGGTGCATTATGTTTAACAGATATTGAAGGAAAATGCATAGACATGGCTATCAATTCTGATGCGGTAAAGAGATATTATGCATGATTTTTCTTTGGTATAGTTATTAAATGTTTGTACTCGGCATTATTTTGAAGATTGGAATGACAAAGGCAATTTATTCTGCTATCCAAACATTGTACCCTTTGTTTCCCCTTTGAGCCACATTCGTTTCTTTCTTACCCTCTCTTGCAATCAATGAAAATCAAATAAAAAAAAGAAAAAAAAAGAAGAAAAATAGAAAATCACTATTATTGAAGTGAACTACGTTTGACCTGATTCCTCAAAGAGGATACGTAGGAGCCTCACGGCTCGGTCATAGGGGGCATAATATGCATAATGTGCATAAAATGAAACATCAAGAGACTCCCAATCAAGAAGTAGGGGCAGGAATTGTATTGGCAAAAAGAAAAATGATTCCAAGAGTTGTAATTTTAAACCCATATCAAAATTGTTTAACTTTTGATACCCTTTCATTCCAACCACATACCAAAAAGACCTTTCGACCAATCTTAGAAAAGTGCCGAGTCAAGCAAATAGAGATGGTTCATAACACTCTGGTCCAAACAAGAAAAGCGATGAAAATGAGAGAGTCTTATAGGTGAAAACCCGCACGGGCACCATGAGACGACGAAAGCTGAGAGAAAGTAAAATGAGAGAGTATTATTGGTGAAAACCTTCGCAGGCACCATAAGGCGAAAATGAATTAAGAAATGAACAAATGAGGAAGGTTTGTCGGTGAAAGCTCTTTAAGATACTGCAAGTCGAACAAGGTCTGTAAATTGGCAAGAGTAAAATTGGGTTGTGGAAATTTTGGGAAAGCAAAATGAAACAATTGAAAAGAGATTGGTTATAAAGACTGGGTTGATTAATCCAAAATGCATACCCTGATCATTGGTGCCAGTAACTCCAATCAGATAAGTTCCTTATTCCTTCTCCAACAGTCATCCAAATTTGGATTTTTTTTTCTTTTCATTCTATATTGTCGAAATCATCCTGTTTCGTCACTAATAATCTTACTCTTCTAAAGCTTTTGAGGTAAGTTTTGTTCCAAATGAATAAAAAGGAATGTCAAGGTACACTACCAAGATTCACGATTGCATAGTGCAAAATATGGCCATGATGGGTGGGAAGTAATAGGATGAAATTAAGATATGGGTGTGAGGAAGTTGAATCAGAAAAGTGGTTCAGTAATGTCAGGAGAGACATATGATTACAATTGAAAGGGTTTGAAGTGAAAACAACAGTTGGGGATCCTATAGTTAAGGATCAATTACAAGGACAAAACAGTCTTTTCAACCACTCCAAGGCAGTAAAATAGGACAAAGAGAAACCCCACCCTCAGCAAGAACGCCACAACTGACCACCCTGCTTTACACTAACAAAATTTTCTTTGATTTGAAACAGGGGCAAAAACAACATTTGTTTCAGGAAACACCCGGTGAGGGAAGTAGTAGCAATCAGGCGTCCACCTGGAGAATAAGGAAGAGCAGTAAAATGTTAGAAGTCAGGCGTCCACCTGGAGAACAAGGAAGAGCAACGGAAGTATTAGAAATCAGGCATCCAACTGGAGAACAAGGAGGAGCAGTTGAAGTATCAGAAGTCAGGCGTCCACCTGGAGAACAAGGAAGAGCAGTTGAAGTATTAGAAGTTAGGCGTCCACTTGGAAAACAAGGAAGAGCAGTTGAAGTATTAGAAGTCAGGCGTCCACCTGGAGAACAAGGAAGAGCTGTTGAAGTATTAGAAGTCAGGCGTCCACCTGGAGAACAAGGAAGAGCAGTTGAAGTATCAGTAATCAGGCGTCCACCTGGAGAACAAGGAAGAGCAGTTGAAGTATTAGAAATTAGGCGTCCACCTGGAGAACAAGGAAGAGCAGTTGAAGTATCAGAAGTCAAGCGTCCACCTGGAGAACAAGGAAGAGCAGTTGAAGTATTAGAAGTCAGGCGTCCACCTGGAGAACAAGGAAGAGCAGTTGAAGTATTAGAAGTCAGGCGTCCACCTGGAGAACAAGGAAGAGCAGTTGAAGTATTAGAAGTCAGGCGTCCACCTGGAGAACAAGGAAGAGCAGTTGAAGTATCAGAAGTCAGGCGTCCACCTGGAGAACAAGGAAGAGCAGTTGAAGTATCAGAAGTCAGGCGTCCACCTGAAGAACAAGGAAGAGCAGTTGAAGTATTAGAAGTCAGGCATCCACCTGGAGAACAAGGAAGAGCAGTTGAAGTACAGGCGTCCACCTGGAGAACAAGGAAGAGCAGTTGAAGTATCAAAAGTCAGGCGTCCACCTGGAGAACAAGGAAGAGCAGTTGAAGTATTAGAAGTCAGGCGTCCACCTGGAGAACAAGGAAGAGCAGTTGAAGTATTAGAAGTCAGGCGTCCACCTGGACAACAAGGAAGAGCAGTTGAAGTATTAGAAGTCAGGCGTCCACCTGGAGAACAAGGAAGAGCAGTTGAAGTATCATAAGTGAGGGGTCCACCTGGAGAACAAGGAAGAGCAGTTGAAGTATCAGAAGTCAGGCGTCCACCCGGAGAACAAGGAAGAGCAGTTGAAGTATCAGAAGTCAGGCGTCCACCTGAAGAACAAGGAAGAGCAGTTGAAGTATTAGAAGTCAGGCGTCCACCTGGAGAACAAGGAAGAGCGATGGAAGTATTAGAAGTCAGGCGTCCACCTGGAGAACAAGGAAGAGCAGTTGAAGTATTAGAATTCAGGCGTCCACCTGGAGAACAAGGAAGAGCACGTTGAAGTGTTAGAAGTCAGGCGTCCACCTGGAGAACGAGGAAAAGCAGTTGAAGTGTTAGAAGTCAGGCGTCCACCTGGAGAACAAGGAAGAGCAGTTGAAGTATTAGAAGTCAGGCGTCTACCTGGAGAACAAGGAATAGCGATGGAAGTATTAGAAGTCAGACGTCCACCTGGAGAACAAGGAAGAACAGTTGAAGTAATCAAGGTCAGGAGCCCCCCTGAAGAACAGAATGGCAGTTTATTTTGACATTGCGGGATGAAGTCAAAAGCCCGCCCATATAAGAAAGGAGCACACTTAGAGTCAATAAAGCAGAGGAGTCCAACCAAATCCCTAGCGGAAAACAACAAGAGTCCCAAACAGAGAAAGGGAATACGAGACACAATGAAAGGAAATGTGGAACAAGTGAGAAGCAAAGGATACCCAAGAGTCACCAAGACAACAAGAAACTCAAGGGCATGACCTAGATAAGATTTTGTAATTCATATACCATAGTCTAGTTTAGCTTTTTGTTTTTCCTTTAAAGCAGGGTGTAATAAGGAGGTCAGCAAGCAGTAAAAGCAGCACGCAACAGCAGTAACATCACAGTCCCATGGTAGTCCCAGCTACCAACACTTCTCGAACTACATTGACCTGATTCCTTTATAGCCAAGGATATGTAGGAAACCTTTGAAGCAGAGGTTCGGTCAAATCTTTCAAAAAATGCTTCCCACGGAGTATTCGAATAGGCAAAAATTGCTCGTATCCGCTCACTTTATCTTTGCACGAAAACTCTTCGAGTTTCCGCACAAAGAGGGGCAGCTATGAGCACGTGATTTTTGCCTCACGAAAACTACTCCAAAATAAATCAAAAAATAAAACAAAATTCTCTTAGTGTGCAATTTTTAGAATTTATGTGGCATTTATTAATTATTTGTGTTTTGTCCGTAAATGTTTACTTTGTTATAGTTGCATGCATATCTAGGATTTAATTATGCATTTAAGAATTGATTAAATTTAAAAAAAGAAAATCATAAAATGTGCATAGGTGTTTCTTGTCATTGTGTTGATTTTATTATTAAATAATATGTGTGTAATTTTTATTGATTTTTACAATTCATTTAGAATTTTTGTTTAATTTTTGAAAAAATGGAAAATAAGTCATAAAGGTGAAAAATCGGACCTGGACCGAAATCCAGGCCTAAACAAAAAATGACCCCCCCCCCACAGCCCAATCCAAATACCCCAGGTCCGGTCCAACTCAGGAATAAACCAAACGACGTCGTTTGGTCATCTTTCATCAAGGGCCGTTGGATTAAATCAATCCAACGGTTGAGATTCCATACCCATACCCATAACTCCCTACCCGACCCATTGCCCGGGCCGACCCATTCCCCAACTAAACCAAAACGACATCGTTCCTTTAAGTGGATAGATCCTGGCCATCTATTCTGCCTAATCTAACGGCCTAGATCAATCCATCCCTCCCCTATATAAGCCTCAAGTTCATACCCCGGCCCCCTAACTAAGCACTCCCCCCCCTCTCCTGTTCATCATCGTCTTCAGACGATACCCCCAAAACCCTAGCCGCCCTAACTCCCCCTCGCCTGAAACCCGGCGGCAACGACGCCGCCGGTCACCACCTTAACACCCCTGACCATCCTCTATCCAAATATGGTAACCACTGAGCTTGAATCTTCTTGGAGTTTCTCGAATCTTCATTTGAAGATTCGAGTCAAACTCATATCCAAACCCAACCGTCTCCGATGGTTTCCAAATCAACACCATAGCTTCCCCTAACTACCATCGTTATGGATCTGTTATTCGTTCACCTCGAATCACCTCACAGCATCTCGAATCTTCAATCGAAGATTCGAGTAAAACCTAACCCTACCCCAATGTACCCCAAACTCGCACCAGTTACTTGCCTAACCTCACTCGTAACCAAACCAAACTTGGTTTGGTTCAAATCTGACCAGAAACAGTTGAGCCCTAAACCAGACCTACAAGAACCCTAAAATCCCAAATTTTGGATTCTGCCCAAATTAAATAGAAGGTTGGAGTCTAATCGACCTTAATCGAAGTATTCTCAGTTGAGAATACTTCGACTAAGGTCTGTTTGATTTCAAAATGTCCGAATCAGAATTTCAAGGACTGGATCCGTATTGATTCTGTTATTAGGAGGTATTTTTATTCTTTCCTTTGTATTTATTTCCATCATTTATGTATCTGTTTATTTTCTATGATTTTGATTATTGTTAAGTCACACGGACTCTTTTATTTTTCAAAGGACCTTTTATTTGGTCCAATTATGTCTGTTATTTATAGTCGTCTTAACTATATGTGTTATAAATGGTGAAGTCGAGTCCTAAATTGCGTCGCTTATTTAATTCCTTGTTAGTCTATAAATTCGTCAATAACACTGTTTGATAGTTGCTTTGTTACTGATTTGTTTAAGAGTCAATTGTAATACGTAATCAATGAATCAAATAGGTCGTTCACATAAATTGAATCACTTGGCATCCTGTTGATATTAGTGTCCGAGTGGTATCATGTGTATTAGTGTTTAATCCCTTTTCTCTTAATTAGTCATCATCTTGCTGCATATAGTTCTGTTCAATGTGTTTACCATGTTCTGTATTTAAGAATTGCTTTGGTTTGCTCCCTGTATATATGCCAGTGGTCAATCTAGTTAATTCAATGTGATCATTTCCTGATTCATTGATCCCTATCTTGATACTGCTTGATCTGATTTGGTTATAGCTGTTTGAACAGATTGTAAAATCTGTTCTGATTTTGTATTAGGGGGCAGTAATTTTAGTTTTTTCAGAAGTAGTTAAGGGTAGTTTGGAGAAAAATAAACCACATGAATACTTGTTTGAGGGCTGCTGAATATTCAAACTTGTTAGTGGACTGATGTGAGACATTTCTGAGTGGGTTTGTGTAAAGATAATAGACAACTAATGGTAGGGTTCAATAATGTGTTTTGTTTAAAGAATACTGGGGAACAAAAGAAGATGGGAGTGCTGAAAATAAGGGAAAAAGTACCTTTAGTGGCTGATTGATTAGAAAGTCAGCCTTAGTGTTATTTGAGTGGAGATTTCTGATTTTAAAAGGAAAAGGGGTCCGGGCAGTAGGCTGCTAGAAGGAAAATAAGTTGTATAAAGAGGGGAGTGTTGAGACTGAGTTAAGAGGACTGGAGAGTGAAAAAAAGAGAACCAGATAGAGAGAAAGAAAAACAGAACTAAGAGAAAAAAAAATAAAAAGAGAAAAACTGAACAGAAACAAAAGAAAGAAAGGAAATCTGCATTTGAATCTGACAAATATAGAAAGAAAAAACAAAAAAATAGAAATAGAAAGAAACAGAAAAAGAGAATCAGATAGAGGGAAACAAATCTGAAACAGATAGAGAAGAAAGAAAGAAAATCTGAAACATTGTTTTCTTGAATCTGTCCATGTTTGTTTGTTGATATTGTTTGGTTTAAATCTGAAATTTTTTCTTAAATTTTTGTTACTGTTCGTCTGGTTTCACGGGTCTTGCTGTTTTGCTCAAACCTGCTGAGTTATTGGTATATTCTGCTGGTTTTGTTGCTGCTTCTACTGCTGAACTTTACCTCTTTTACCCTCATTTCCAGGTACATATCTGTAAACTCATGTCATGAAAGGCTTCCATATTGCAAGAAAAATGAAGTTTGGAATTATAATTATGTCTTCTACTCATTAAATTTATTAGTTTAAATTTCAGTTTGTTTCAGTTGGTTAATATAGTAGTATGCTTGACATGATGGCTATTAGTTAATCATTCCCTTTTGAAGTTCGTATAAGCGTTGTTATAATGTTATCTATTTCAGAATTTCATTAAGTATAGTTACGTTCGAATTATAAGATAGGGAACATGGCAGTAAGCTAGCCATTAATTAAATCTTGTGATTTCGTTGGTTAAGTATAGAATAGTATGGAAGTATCAAGAAATTACATTACTAGCATATCTTGTCAAAAAATTCGATTTTGTTTAAAGCTAGATTGATGTAAGTTGTGTGTGGTTCGTATATGGCGTGATAACGGTTACGTGTATAACCATAGGTGAAAGGTGAGTTGATATAGTCCGTTACAATGTTAGAATATTATGAATGGTTCAGACGTACAACTACGTTGCATGTGATGTCATTTTATTGAATCAATTGGTAGATTAGTTTTCTTTCTTAATAATAAATGGCCTAGTTATTTTGGGAATGCGATCAACTCATTTCTTAAAAATAATGTACAAAAATAATGTTGACGATTTTACAAAGTATAGACTTAGTATTTGTAAATAGCTTGCATAAGCCAAAAATTTGGTTCAATTTTACTTATCCTAAATTCAATCATCATGAGCAAATTAACCAAATAATCATACCTTTGGATTAAAAAACAAGTGGTGTAGAAGAAGGTTGGATTTATAAATTGTAACATTTTAAGTCAAAAATGTATAAATAGCATTCGCTTCAAATAGAAAAATGAAAATTCTTCAAAAAACATTAGTTTGTTTATCTAATTAAATCTTTCCGAATTTTGCATGTAATTCGCTTTTTTTAGTATACTAATACCATATCAACTAATAAAATGGTAAGTGTAGTTGCACGTTATTTGTTTTTATCATTAATTCTTTAAATTTGAATAGTCTTTGAGAGACATAACCCATACGTGTAAAATATAACTCACGGTCAACGCCTAATAAATTTTGAACTCTTTTTCAAGAAATTTGGAGGCATCCCAATCGGTGACTCTCCATGATTCTCACATTTAAAAATAGATGGATGCAATAAACATTTGTAAGGAATTTATATTACCATCAAGAATATTTTGCATAATTAGGGATGCGTTCGCGTGACCTGATTATACTTCTAAAGGCAATTCGGATTATGCGTTCGCGCAACTTCGAGCAAATTTTTAATAAAAGGGGTTCCTCGGAGGATGTTAAAATAATTTCATATAACCCGAGATGTGCAGTTCACTATTTAATAATACAAGGGTGACGATGTTCTTAATTTTATTTCGAACATATGATTTTTTTATATAACAAAAAATATAAAAATATTATCAATCTTATTGTGTACACGTATGCGTGACACGATTCTTTTATAAAAAATATATAATACGAATATACGTGCTAGTGATTCGTTTCAAAGAAGGGTCTATAATTATAAACAATCTAAGGCGGTAACGAAATCATGTAACAACAAAAAATGTATTTAGTAAATCGAGATAATTAAGCCAAGTATAAAAACAGTTAGGCAACCGTGCTAGAACCACGGAATTCGGGAATGCCTAACCCCTTCTCCCGAATTAACAGAATTCCTTACTCGAATTTCTGGTTCGCAGAATAACAAACAGAGTCATATTCTCCTCGATTCAGGGATTAAAACCGGTGACTTGGGACGCCTTAAAATTCCCAGGTGGCGACTCTGAAAGAAATAAACAAATTCCGTTTCGACTGTCCTTAAATTGGAGAAAACTCCTTCGCACCCCCGCCGGGGCGGAAAAAGGAGGTGTGACAGTATCTACCCTTTTTGCATACATAGTTACCTGCCCCTTTTTCACTAACCATCCCCAATAATTTATTACAAATTATTACAGCCCAGAATAAAGTAAAAAAATATATCAGAAAATATAAATAAAAGTACAACCAAAGGAGACACTGATTCAGAATTCATGTCTGAAATATGAGGTAAACAAACTCCATGAGATCATGATCCAAAGCCTTTCTCCCATTTGAGTGTGTCTAAATTCCCTAAGAGCCTCAAAGGGACTCCGGGCAATGCTCATACCCAAATGTATAATCAGATTAGGACAAGTCCAGTGTGGAAGGGCTAGCCCCCAAGTACCAAGTTCAGAGGGAACTCAAAGGGCCCCAAGGCAAGGCTCACAAGAGGGGGGCGGAACTTAAAGACTAAGAAAGTATGCAAGTGTAGAATAGAATGCTAAAGGGGAAAAGGAGAGGGAAACAACTACTAATAAACACACACATAGGGGGGTTCTGGGGAATGGGGAGATTGTAAAGAGCCTATTGCTTAGGCAAGGGCAGGCTTTAGGCATGCCTAGCAATGGAGGATGATAGCATACCCATAAGCCTGCTAGAACACACATTATTAGAGGCTAGGATCCCAGGGGATCAAGTTTAATTCATGGACAATAATTTGCATATTGCCATGCCGCAAACCTTAGCATGAACACATAGGGGGCAGGGGTTTGGGATTCATAACAGACAGGTAGAAAGAAATCAGTAGTGTTGAACCACACAGAAGCAGTAAGCAGATAGGGATACAAAAGCAGTAAATAAACACATTGTTGTGGTGCTAAAAAACTTAAATCAGGACATACCAGTTTCCAAAAAGCAAATAAAGAAATGCAGGCAGTAGGTCTTGTGAACAGGCCACAGTACAAGCAACAAGAGAGAATACTTTTGAGTATAATTGTAAGTTCAGAAAGACTACGAGTGATGGATGTTTTTGCTAATGAAAGAGTCGTGTATTTATAGTGTAAAAAACATGCAAAAATAATGTAAGAAAACAATTAAGGAACTAGATATCAATTAAAAATCAATCAATACAAGACTTCCTTTAATTAAGGAATTCAGACTTAAATGGTAAAAGTAATTTAATGAAAGAAATCAAATAAGCATCTTGTGCAAAGTAGGCAATTAGGGGTAAATACATAGGGGTTTAATTAAGGGAAGAATTTTGAAATACACGGTTAAAACAAATAAGGTAAGGATCAATCAGTATACAGTAAATCAAGGGGTCAGAGATTTGTGTAATCATTGGTCCATGAATGAACCAAGTCAGAAAAGCTAAGGAAAGTTTTTGACTCAAATCGAGTAACAAGGAAGTCAACAGACAAGGAACGAAATCAATCAAACTTATACAAAGGAAGTCAGAAATCAATAAAAATTGAAAGCCATTTTTAGAGGGAAGTTCAGCACATATAAAGAGCACACAAATATGCTAGGCTGAATTTAGGGCAAAGAAAAAACGTCATGCCATTGCAAAATCAGTAGGTAGTAGACTGTAAGATCATGGTAGTCACATAGGTTAGCAATGTAGAAGAGATTATATCAAATAGCATACAAAGGGTCCAGTATAAGGACCTTAGAAGAGTTTAGTAGAAAATCAGAATCGCTTCAAGAAAAAAAGATTTCAAGACTCAGTTCAGAGACTCGAAATAAGTCTAAAGGAGTTAGGGTTTCAGGTATCAAACAAGTTCAAGCAAATAATATAGCCAATGGCCTCAAAACTCGGATGAAACCCCAAATTCTAGGGTTTTTACCATCAATTGAGAGCAGAGATGAGAGGACAAGTAATCAAGGAAAAAGATACTAATAGAGACTGGTTCAGAGGTCTCAGAAAGGAACTGAGACCTTTGACATGCTCTTTCAGTAGCAGGAACTCAAGAGAAGCATAGTAAAAGAACAACATGCGACACACAGTAAAAAAACATAGTAGAAGAAACTAATAAGAAACCTAGTAGAAGAAACTAACAAGAACACAGTAGGAGAAACATATAAAGAAGCATAGTAGAAGAAACCCTAGATCGGAAAAAATAAAGGTTTTGAAAGCATAGTTTTGAAAGAAATATCACGAAATCGTTTAAAAGTTTAGGGAAAACATGGATCTAGAATAGATCTAAAGAAATCAGAAGAACCTCAAAAGCTAGGGTTTCAGCGGAACCGAAACGGTGAGAAAGGCTTAGATAGTCGTTGATCTAAGCAGGAGGAGACGAGGCCTGGCTCGAACAGATATGGCTTGTCGGAGGAAGGCCAGAGATGGCCATGGAAGTTGAATCAAGTAAGGTCTGGACCCAGCTTCTTCATGGTCAGGTCATGAGACTTCGGTAACCAAGCGTGGAGGAGCCATAGAAGGCTGGTGGGTGGTGAAACCACTATGGATTCAGGCAAGAAAATGACCGGAGAAGGTGAGTGAAGCTCATCAGAGCAGAAGGAGGGGAGGTTCTATAGAGAACCAGAGATAGAGATATAGAGATAAGAGTCGATTGAGTGAGGAATGAGAGGGGTTTTGGGGGGGGGAGGGGTCGTTTGGTTTAATTTGGTAAAAACGAATCTGGGCCATTGATCGAAATTGATCAACGGCCAAGATTTAATCCGGTAGGTTTGGGTAGATTTAGGGATTGGGCTTGGGTTTTTGGGTTGGTTTAATTAGGCGATTGGGTTGGTTTAATTTGGGTTGGGGTCTGTTTGATTTTAGGCTAAATTTGAAAGCCAAATTTGGCTACGAGATAAATAGCCCACTTTTCCCCTTTAATTTATAGAATAATAGTAAATAAATTTATGAAAACAAATTGAAAGCACTAAAATGGTTTATAATATATAATTATCAATTTAAAAATATAATAATATCCCATTTTATAAACATGGGACGAATTTAAACTTGAAAATGGCTAATATTGCAATTATGCAATTTTAACCTTAAAATACTAAATAAATTTGTAAAAAAAATATCTTAGATATATTTTAGTGTTAACATAAAACTCCAATAAATGAATCACCAAAATGATAATTTTGGGGATAACTATTGGGTTTTTCTTGATAAAATAGGAAAATAAATTAATTTAAAAATCTTTAAAAAATAATTAGGAAACAATAATGTAACCTTGGGATATAGTTATATATGCATATATAGGCTATTTTGAAGGTATTTTGCATATTTAAAAATACAAGAAAAAATTGGGTATCAACAGCTGTCCCTCTTTACCCGAGAAGGATGAAAGAGTTGTCGGGTAAAGATATGATGGCCAATTTTGACCGAACGAAGTGGTTTGAAGAGGTTGGCCGTGCTATGGCTCCTGAGATGCCTACATATCCCTAGTCTTATAGAAATTAGGCCATATGTAGTTCAGGATCCGTCGGCGAAATATGCCGATGGAGACCTTTTCAAGAACGGACGCAATATTCAGGTCGGGATGAATGGTTAAGGTCTAATAGGGCTACGAGAACTGGAGCGGGATCGCTCCTGCTGAGATAGACATTGTTTGCCGGTTTACCTGCAAATGAGCAATACAAGCATATATTGTGCATAAATTTAAACGTGATGCAAGTTCCCGTCGAACCATGAATGTTGTCTTTGGACGGTTAGGATGACGTCCTCAGACAATGATGTCCCGGGCCATGAAGCGTATGATAAAGGATTCATAGGCCATGAAATGATGCTCTCGAGCTATGAGAATGATGCCTCCGAACTATGATGCCTTTGAATAATGATATGCAAAAGATAAAAGGGGGTCCTCAGGCCATGACATGGCGTTCTCGGGCTATGAAAATGGTGCCTCCGAACAATGACGCCTTGGGACAATTTGGCGATCTTTCAGCACATGCAATGCAACATTTGGCGATCTTTCAGCCAATGCAAATGTGAATAAGGTGGCAATCTTTCAGCCTATGAGATGCAGTATTTGGCGATCTTTCAGCCCATGCAATACAGTAGGTGGCGATCTTTCAGCCAAAACAAATGTGAATAAGGTGGCAATCTTTCAGCCCATGAGATGCAGTATGTAAATAAGGTGGTGATCTTTCAGCCATGCATAATGTAGATAAGGTGGCGATCTTTCAGCCATGCAGGACGTAAATAAGGTGGCGATCTTTCAGCTACGCAAGACGTAAATAAGGTGGCGTTCTTTAAGCCATGCAGAATGTAAATAAGGTGGCAATCTTCCAGCCATGCAGGACGTAAATAAGGTGGCGATCTTTCAGCCATGCAGAATGTAGATGGAGACAGTGTTTAGTCTCGGAAGGCAGAATGGTAGCCTTATGCAATGCATAAAATGCAGATGGAGATAGTGTTTAGTCTCGAAAGGCAAAATGGTAGTCTTATGCAATGCAGAAAATGCAGATAGAGATAGTGTTTAGTTTCGAAAGGCAGAATGGTAGCCTTATGTAATGCAGGAATAAAAATAAAATGGCAAATGGTAATAGAGTTTCTTAGCTGATAGCAGGTTGCGACATTGTGACTACTGGGGACGTTGCGATATAGGGAATATCGTCGGCGTGCGTGGATAGCAAATGATGGTAAACGCGAACAATTCTAAGAGTTGTATTCCTTAGCAATGTTTATCTCGTGAATGTATAGCATGTCGGATGCTTTCACAATCCAAATGTCTGCATCCAAAGAAAAATCGTGAGTTTTGTAGAAGGGAGGTTAGTTTGCATCCCTGCTGGCCTAGTCCGACCTGTTCGGCTTTGATCTGGTGATACGGTATGTATCATTGGGGTAGCATTGCTGAACAAAGTGATTTCGATAATAAACATGCATGAGTTTTTAAAAATATGACATAAGTACATAAATAGGTTTTTAGATGAATCGACAATTGTGACGTGGTTCAGGACATTGCAACCTCTCCTGCTTCGGAATTTTAAGGGTCCTCCTCAAATTCTGCCCCAGTTTAATAGGTTGATGTTTCTGATGGCTGCTTGCGATGACTGGCTAAAATTACTTCGGAATTTTGAGGGTCCTTCTCAAAACTCTGCCCTAGTTTCCAATTACGGGGGAAATGAAAATTTTCTTGAATTGTGACCGAACCCATAAGGCTGCCTACGTATCCCCTCTTAAATGGGAATCTGGTCAGACGTAGTTCAAATTACATCATATGGAAAAGCACATAGATTACACATAGTATCGCTTGACTGCATCTGAATTGATCGGCTTTGGCGAGACTTCTCCGTCCATTTCCGCAAGTATGAGGGGTCCTCCTATTCGAATCCAGCTCTGCTCACGAGTCCCCAAGGATTCTGACCTTGATCTATCCTTCTGTCATTTCGGGGTATGTTACGCCTTGGGGCGTTTCTTCTATCTTCGGTGTATGGCTGGTACCTTTCCTTGTTTGGCCTTGGTTCCTTTGCCAGAAGCCTCCTAAGATATACTGAGCCCAAGGGAACTCCTAGATGGTCGTCCTCGACTCTGATCTTTGATTAGTATCGGTTGTGGACATCCAACCAAGTTACGGTAGGATATTTAACCAAATTCTACTTCAACTGCTTCGAAGCCATCAAGCTTCATTCGTTCAAACCTTGAGTGAAGTCTTGCACTACCCAGACATCAAAGACTGGTGGTAATTCCATTCGCACTATTTGGAATCGAGATACAAAACTCCCGCAGCATCTCGTTTTCTCTTTGTTTGATTTTGAAGACGTTAGATTTCCTTGTAGCCACCTTAATGGCACCGGCATGTGCCTTTATGAATGAATCTGCCGGCATGGCAAATGAGTCTATCAAATTCGGAGCTAGGTTGTGATACCAAATCATTGCTCCTTTCGAAAGTGTTTCTCCAAACCTTTTTAGCAGGACAGATTCGATCTCGTCGTCCTTTAGGTCGTTGCCCTTTACCGCACAAGTGTAAGTAGTGACGTGCTCGTTGGGGTCCGAGGTTCCGTTGTACTTCGAAAGATCGGGCATTCTGAATTTCTTCAGGATGGGCTTTGGGGCGACATTTTGTGGGAATGGCTTCTGTACGAATTTCTTTGAATCTACACCCTTCAGGATCGGGGGTGCGCCCGGAATTTGATCGACCCTTGAATTGTAGGTCCCCATCTTTTTGTCATTAGCTTCTATCATCTTTTGACCCGACTCAATACTCTTTGAGAGGTCCTCGAGCATCTTCATAATAGCGGGGTCAGCTGCTGACCGTTATTGCTCGACTTTCCGATACCTGCTCGGCTCGAGGAGCTATTTCCAGTGCTGCAGTGCTTGGAGGATTTTGGTGGCTTTGCAGTTGAGCAATTGCTAGCTGTTGTGTCTGCAACATTTCAAAAATGACGTGAAGGCTAACCTGTTGTTCCTCCTGAACTGGGTTTTCTAAGCCTCTTGTTGGTCTTCTTGGCATATACTCTTGTTGGTGTGGGAGCTTATATCGACGTGTTGGGCATTGTGTGAGGCCACATCCACGGGGATTGGCTCTGGTGCATCCTTAGGGTTTCGAGGTGGTACATCGAGCCTGGAGCAGCTATACCATTCTCTCCATGATCTTCAAGATATTCGTTTTCATATGAATTTACTGAGTTAGACATTTTGACATAAAATTAAAGATTCTTGGACAAGAAAAAAGTGTGGAAGGTAACTTGCGTTATGTAGTAAACCAGCAAGAAAACAATCACTATTATTTTTAGCCTCACGATGGGCGCCAAACTGTTTACCTTGAAAATGGTAATTATAATTAGATTTGATTTTGTTGTTCTAAAAATACGTAATTTATTTTTATGCTGGTTGTTAGGCAATAGATGCTAAGTGTGATACAAGAAAATAAGATAAGAGCTTGAGGGCAGTATGTTAAGCAAATCGAGTGCCTGAGAATCGGAGCCTCGAGCTAGCCTATATGGGGCCTCGAGGTCGAGCTAAGAGTTAGGCTATGAATGACCAATGAAGGACTAACAATTATAAGAGCTTTGACAAGAGCTCTTTATGATCAATAACGAGTAATAAATCAAGAACAATTAATGAAACACAATAAATGTAAGCAATAAATGTAAGTAATAGAATCAAGGGAGAATGTGTTTTAGTTAGAAAGAAGAGAATGTTCTTGTATTCAATGTTGTGTTTTTACAAAATGATAAGGGTCCCCACTATATATGAGGGGGAATCCCAACATAGTACAAATACATTTATTACAAGGTATGAGGCTGGTACAACCATTTAATGCCACAGTACAAGTTTGCAGCTTTGATCACGTGCCTTGGGAACTTCTCGTTTGTCCATCATAGCCATCGATTTGCACTGCCTCGAGGTCGAACACTGAGATCCTCGGGGTCAAACCTTAGACTCTCCCAAGGGGACGGTCTTATGAAGCGCCATAATGACCCTAAAGTCGGACTCTCCGATTTTAGTCATATACACTAGTAAAACTTCTATTGGAAATATTGATCCTAGTCCAGATTAGCTAGATTTGTTATACTAGTTTTTTTATATTGGGCCAGGCCTACATTAGTTGTAATTATTCTTTACTTCTTTTTCATTAGTATTATATAGTTGGGTCGGGTCCCATATAAGGAGACCCAAGAGGTCTAATACAAATAACTTGTACATTTTATATTTTTACAGATGAAAGAAAGCTTCTTTTCACTCTCTCGACTATAGTAAACACTAGCATAATTTCCATCAATTTCATCTCATTTCCGCTTTCAACATGGTATCAGAGCCCGGAATCTCCTAGATCTGGTTGTCCTCTATCATCTGAAGTTACCCAATAAGAGTTTCACTGGCATTTTCGTTTGATCGGAGAATTTTGTTTCTTCGTCTCGTCATTTTTCATTTTTTGTGAGATTGCTTGAGTTTGTTGTTCGGTTTTGGGTTGTCTATCTCCGGCTGGTCTCTGAGGTCTGAGGTCCAAATTTCTGGTTGAAACAATGTATCTCAGCATTCAACCTTGCCTAATATTGAAGTCGTCGTTCTTCTAGATGTTTGGAGCATATCTGGGTAAATTCTTTTCATTTCAAGGTCGTACTCTTCCTGTTGCGAAGAATTGTGGTATATTCCTTACTTTTGTTTATTGTTTTCATCTTCGATTGCATGCCTTAGGGTTTATCAAAAAAAATTAGAAATCGACATTTCGTGTGGTTGAGTCTTCCTATTTTTGAGAGTTTTGTCTGATGGCTATCTCGTCGGGTACCTCCTCTTCTGTGGATAATTCTACTCCTGCTGAACATACTGCTACTAGTCATCTTCCTTTTCATCCTAATGATTATATGTACCCATGCCACCCTCTATATGTGCATTCTTCTGACCACTTAGGTTCTTCTTTGGTCACTGAGCCTTTTGATGGCTCGTTTTATGGGAGTTGGTGAAGGTCTATTTTAGTGGCTTTATCCATTAGGAACAAGCTGGAATTCATTCATGGAACCTCTAAGAGACCTCCATAAGGGTTTCATCTTCTTTGCCAATGGAAGAGATGCAATGATTTAGTTGTTGCGTGGCTGATTTACTCTGTGACCAAGGAACTTCATCGTATTGTTGTCTATTCTAAGTTTGCAAAAGACATTTGGAAGGAACTTGAGACCAGATATGGGAAAGTTGATGGGGCCAGGGTCTTTGAGTTAAAAAAGGAGGTGGCTCATATCTCTCAGGGTGCCCTTGATATTCCTTCCTACTTCAACAAACTCAAACAACTTTGGGATGAATTGGCCTCTCTCTCTCTGCCAGTTCTGATGATAAGTGCACCTGTGGAGGCAATCTTAGTCTGAGAAAAAACAAAAGGTCTATCAGTTCCTCATGGGGCTCAATGACACTTATGTTCAAGTCAGAAGTAACATATTGATGATCAAGCCCCTGCCTTCCATTGACACAGTCTACAATATTCTTCTAAGTGATGAGAAATAAAGGCATGTGTCTATTGGCTCTTATTTTTCCTCAAAATCAGCTTTCTTCAATCCTGGGTCTTTTAAGCAGCCTTACACTCCGAGGGTGAGTTTTGAAAATCAAAGGGCTGCAATCACTTGCAAATACTGTAAGAAGCCTGGTCATAACATTTATAAGTGCTACAAGCTCCATAGCTATCCACCAAATTTCAAATTCTCTAAGACTGCTAGTCCCAGGAAAGCTTTAGCACATAGTGCAGCTGATTCATCTGCATCTCAGGTATGTGTGTCTCATTCCAATGGTGGTGTTGTCCCAGTTGGTATCTCTGATTCTTCTTCTGTTTCCTGGCCTGACAAAGGACCAATGTTCTAAGCTGATACAACTCTTGCAACAAACTCATGTCACTCCTGATTCTTTTCAGTCACTCATGGCTTCTGCACATTTTGCTGGTAGGATAGATACTCATAGTGTTCTTCTTAAGCCTGCTTTGTTTTCACAAGTTAGTATTTCTGATTGGATCATTGATTCTGAGGCATCTAACCATATGACCTCTCTCAAATCTCTCCTCTTCAATGTTCAACCTCTTACTATTACTTGTCTTGTTTTTCTCCCAAATGGTTACAAAGTTAAAGTTACAAACTCTCGATCCTTAACTTTGTTTCATAATTTCACTCTTCACAATGTCCTTTATGTTCCTAGCTTTCACTACAATCTAATTTCAGTTCATAATTTGGTTGATCAGTTTGATGGCATTGCACAGTTTACTAAAGTTTTATGTATATTACAGGGCTCTTCTTTGAAGAAGCCTCTAGCTTTTGGTAAACTGGACAATAGGCTCTACAAGCTGCAAGTACCCATGTTTAGGCCTGATAACTATGTTTCAAATTTTGTTTTTTCTTCTGCATGTATTGTTTCTGGTAGTTCTGTTGTTTCCTCTTGTAATTCTGCACCTACCGTTCCTAATAAAATGGATATAATTTGGCATTTTAGACTTGGTCACATACCATTTTCTAGAATGAAGGGAATTTCTTTTCTTAGTCCTTGTCTCTCCTCTAAACAATTATTTCCTTGTCATGTATGTCCTTTGGCTAGGCAAACCAGACTCAATTTCCCCGATAGCACCATTAACTATACTGCTCCTTTTCAATTGATTCACATTGACACTTGGGGCCCTTACCATTCTTCTACTTCCCATGGTTCCAAATATTTCCTTACCATTGTGGATGATTATTCTTGAGCGACTTGGACCCATTTGATGGGTGCTAAGAGCAATGCTTTTTATCTACTCAAAGCTTTCATTGTTATGGTTGAAACTCATTTCCATACTCATGTTCAAACAGTTATAAGTGACAATGATTTTGAATTAGGATCTAGTACTATTGGCTCTAAGTTCTTTTCAGACAAGGGTATAATTCATCAGACCATTTGTCCTCATACTCCACAACAAAATGGTATTGTGGAGAGAACGCATAGACATTTACTTGAAATTGAATTCCAATCCAAACTTCCAATTTATTTCTTGGGTGATTGCATCTTAACTGCCACCTATCTCATTAACAGATTCCCTTCTCCCCTATTACAACACAAAACTCCTTTTGAATTGCTTTATGGTTCACCTCCATCTTATGGCCATCTTAGGACTTTTTGTTGTTTGTGTTATGCTACTATTCCTAGAGTCCTTAGAGATAAGTTTGATCCCAGGTATGTTCCTTGTATTTTTCTGGGGTATCCCTTTGCTAAAAAGGGGTTACAAATTGTATAAACTTGTCTGCTAGTCTTGTTTTGTTTCAAGGGATATTCAGTTTCATGAACATATCTTTCCCTTCTCCTCTAACACTTCCTCTTTTCCTTCTATGTTTACCTCTTCTCCATCTTTTCCTACTGATCTCCATCCTATCTCATGTCCTGGTCCTTCTCCTTCTTTTCCGTCTCTTTAATCTTCCGTTGTTCCTCCTACCTCCTCTCTTTTGCCTCATTCTGACTCTCAAACCTCATCTCCTCCTATTGTTGCTCCTGTCAAGAAGTCCTCCAGGCCTCATAATCCTCCAAGCTATCTTAAAGACTATGTTTGTTCCCTTCCTTCCTCTTCTCCTTCTTCCTCCCTTTCAGCTTCCTCTTCTTCTCAACCTTTTGGCTGAACCTGCGACTTATTCTCAGGCTGCTTGTATACCTGAGTGGCAGGAAGCCATGACCAAGGAATTTTAAGCTTTGGAGGCTAATGGCACTTGGTCCATTGTTGAGCTTCCTCCAGGCAAGAAACTCATTGGTTGCAAGTGGGTGTATAAGGTCAAACAAAAGGCAGATAGGAGCATTGAGATATATAAGGCTAGATTGGGGGGCACTCAGGTTGAAAGTATTGATTTTCATGAAACCTTTTCACCTGTTGTGAAAATGTCCACCATCAAGACCCTGATTGTTGTTGCTATTAAGAAGCATTGGCCCATGTTTCAGTTGGATGTCAACAGTACCTTCTTACATGGTGACCTTGATAAGGAAGTTTTTATGAAGTTGCCTCCTAGTTACATTGTTTCTTGTCCCTCCTCTTCTGGGCAGTTGGTTTGCAAATTGTAGAAATCCCTTTATGGTTGTAAGCACGTAATTTTTGACCGACGCAACTTTTAAAAGTAGTATTTTTTAAAATATTTACTTATTTTAATTATAATAGGATTTAGCCTATTTTTCACTTTTAGTCTAATAGTAGAACATAAAATTCGAAAATACAAAAATATTTTCAATTTTATCTTTTATCTTTCTATTTAAGTTAAGGCCATTAGTCTTTTGTAGTAATATTAATCTAAGTTTCCTATCATTCTAATTAACATCTCTCTGCTTTCATTTTAATATATAATCTTTGAAAACTGATGGTTTCATATCAATATAAATTTTATGTTAATTAAAGTCAATTACTAGTATTCTAGTAGTATTTTGCTAGTTATTTTTAGTTTTTGAGCCCAATTTGGAAGCCCAACACGACCTAACCCATTACCCCTTCTTCTTTAACCTTACACCCTAACCTTTCTTCTGAATCTAGACTACCAATACCTAAAACCCTAGACCATAAGAACCTGCCGCCGTCGCAACTCCACCCCCACCACCAAGCAACAGCCGCCGCATCTCCCTTTCCCACCATCTCCTATGCCAAAAAACCACCCTCTCCAATACTAGACCCCTCGTCTCACCTTCTTCTTCTTCTTCACCAAACACAAACCCTAGGAACACATCTCAGAACACAGCCACTGCCCGCCAGCTAGCCTCCCACGTAGCAGTGCCATTCTTCTTGCTTCATCTCCAACCTCTCCAACACCAACCATCCGCAACCTGACTCGCCGCAAACCAACCTTGCCTCCCTTCATGATTTCTTCTCAAAGCCTTCCGATTTTCTGTCATACAGCTCACACGCACACGCAGTCACATATAGGAAGGAAAATGGCTTC
Organism: Nicotiana sylvestris; assembly: GCF_000393655.2. NCBI lineage: Eukaryota > Viridiplantae > Streptophyta > Magnoliopsida > Solanales > Solanaceae > Nicotiana > Nicotiana sylvestris. The sequence goes on along the minus strand of NC_091064.1, from coordinate 92,803,699 downwards.
TGTTGCTGATTTCTAAGGTAAAGAAAAAATGAAAATGGCAGCTTCTTCTCTACTTAGCCACCTCTTCTGCCTCCAACACTGATAGTACTTTTGTACAACTCCGGTTCTTGAGTCGCCGGAAGATTTCACATCAGCCAGAGTTTGATTTGAATAGACTGATATTCGTTGGAGTTTGTTTGAGGTTTCGTTCAGATTTTTGTTCGTGTTTGAATTCTCGTTGTCGTCGAGGTTTTTTCGGTCCGGGTTTCTATTTATACAGCATCGCTATAACTGACAAATCTATTTGAGGTCTTTTTCCCACCCCTTTCTTTAATTAATGCATGATGTTTTGGTGTTCTGTTTAGTTCTTTTAGTTTGAATGACTTTGTATTTCCAGTGAGTTTGTCATAGCTCTTAAAACTAATTCTCCATGTTTACCTTTGAAATGTTCTTACTGGACATTAGTACATTAGAGTGAATGATGAATTTGGAATTAAGACACAAGATGCCTAAGATAATTCATGGTTCATGTGCCGATTCAGAAATGGACTAAGGCAAAAACAGTGATTTGGTTTAAAAATGACATTAAAGTGAATATTGGAATGGCTCTATGGGCTTTACATCTGATGTGCTTGCCGTTTAAGTTTTGAATTATTTATTTTTACCATGTCATTTTATTCAACTGAGTCGTATTGAATTGCTATTTTTTTTGACGCTTTTGCTAGGAGCATGTTTAGGCCGACCACACTTGGGTAGGCAAACCTTAGGATTTTTTGGTTCGGATTTTGAGGTGAGAGGTCGTTCTCTTAGTTAAATTTATCCAGGAAATGTCCCGAAGTATTTGTATTTGGAGACCGAAAGTAGAACTCTTAGTATTTTATTTTATTTTTATTTTTATTTTCATTTTTTCTTTTATTAGGTGGGGATAACCTCAAGTCTCGTGTGTGTTTATTCTGCTTTTTCGTGTTTATTTTTACCTCAATTTGAATATTCTAAAATCTAATTAGATAGAGTACGCAACCGTGACTTTCATGGGATTTGGGGAGTGCCTACCCGAATCTCTGGTGCAGACATAGTTTTGTACTACAAAGTGTTTAAAAGGAAAAATTATTTTTATAATACGGTGACCTGACACACTGAAATCAATGTTAAGTGACAACTCTGAAAAATCCTTTGAAACACATCTTTTTGTCACTTTCAAAATTGAAACACCTTTTGAGCTCCAAATCTTTTTATTATTATTAAGGGGCTTAATAAAGTTGTAAAAAAAGGGTGTGACAACTTTGGCAACTCTGCTGGGGAATTGCAGGTTCGAGCTGGTACTTGATCTTGTTGGCTTTTAGGATATTCGGTTGAGGTGTTTGTTTTTTTATTTGCTTTGTTTATTTGGTTTGTTTATCTTATTTGCTTGTTTTGTTGGTTATTTGTTTATCATTTTTCTTTATGTGTTACTGCTTTATAAACTGTCATCATTTGCATAACCATGAGTCTTCTTTCTGCAACAAGTCCTCCGGAGTACGTTTGAGCGTACACGGCCTTTTGTGAGTCACCCGTGTCTTTAGGGGGGTGACGTGGGAGCGTGGAGTGGGCGGACAGCTAGAGCAACCGTCATCGACCACGTGCTGCCCCGAATTGCTTTGTCTAGTGAATCCCAAATTTAGGTCAGCCTGTAGGTCATTCTTATTTGCATCACGTCATTTGGACCTAGTAGGGCTCTGTCCCAGGCACCGTGTCCGTTTGTAGGAAGTCTATCCAAATTTTGTCAAAAATGGGCTCGTGGTCCAAAAAGACAATCAATCATCCCTATGTGATACATGTTGCATCTTTGAGGGTAAAAAGGTCATTTGAAGGACCGATGTTTGGGAGAGAAGGGTGAAAATGAAGCAAGTAGGGCATAGTTATATTTTTCTTTCACAACTTTTTCAAAAAAAATAGACCAAAAAAATGAAAATGAAAAAAATCCAAAAAGAGATTTTACACTTTCCCATCATTTTCCAAAAATTCAAAAAAAATAAAAAAAGAAAATCCAAAAAGATTTTACATTTTGCATCATTTTTCAAAAAGACAAAAAAATATTTTTTCCAAATTAGTGTCATTTTTTAAGCTTTCTCCCATATCCAATCTTCCCGAACTACGCGAACCTGATTCTCGTCTTTCGGGACATGATACATAGGCAACCACATAAGGTCCGGTCTTCCTAGTGATTCTTAGGTTCTTGGCTTTGCGGGGTCTTAGCCAAATCTTGCAAGTCTAGCCACTTTTGGCCACATCGGCCATTCTTGCAAAATGGGGTTATTTTCGCAGAAGTGATTCAATAACCCATGTCTTAGGATCTTAAGTCCACAACTAGGTGTAATATTACTTTAAGGTTCCTCCTTTTTGAGGTTGCATCTTTATCCACTTTTGGCCATATTGGCCGTTTTTGCTAGAATGGGTCATATCTGCAAATTAATTTTGCGCCACGATTATCGGGAGTTTGAATTCATATAAGCCTTAGTGAGGTATATCTCCATATCTTAGATGTCACCTTTGTTGAGTTTGCATTAATAGCCACTCTTGGCCATGTAGGTTATTTTTCAAAAATAGCCCAATCTTGTCTTGCATGTGTCCAATAGGAGGTGTGGTCTCACATAGTGTCTCGAGTCATTTAATCTGTTTGGTATTATTTTTCTCATTCAGGTATGGATTCATTTATCAGAGCTCGAGCACGACAGATACCCCGGGACCATCACATTTGGGAGCTGTTTGAGGAGACTTTTTATTTTTGAGTTTGTATTATATTATTTTTTGCTTTCTAGTCTTGTATGGTAGTATTGAGTCTTTTAGTTGGTGTAACAGTTTGTCGTAGTATAGTTGAGTTTGTCAAGTCTCACGTCATCATATTTCTTGTTTTGTATTTGAAAAACCAAAAAAAAATTATAAATGTAAAATCCAAAAAGATTTTTGTTTTTAGTTTATTTTGTCCATTACTTTTCCAGAACTACGCTTGATCTGATTCATGAGGGATATGATAGGTAGTCAAACTACATAGGGTTCGATCGAATTATTATTTTTTTAAAGGAAAAAAATAAAATTGTGGATGTGAGAAGTGAGAGGAAAGAAAAGAGTGTTTATGAGAAAGAAAAAAGAGGAAGAAAAATGAGCAAGCCAAGAAGTGCGACAAAAGAAAGAAAAATTGAAATGAACAAATTAGGATGATGCTAAATGACCTTGTGACCCTCGAAGCCATTCTAGAACCGTTAATTGTTGCAAGCGTCATTGCACGCAATGCGATATTTCTATCTGATAAATGCCCTAACACTAATATGTTTTCTTTGTTTTGCTCCCCATTGTTACTTTCATTGTTATCATAATAGAGGGTGGTTAGTTTGTGGCACTTTTCATCCGTACAACACAAGGTCAAAGAGCGAGGTAGACATGGCTAGCAAAGACTTGGATACAGGAGTTGTCGACCCCTGGAGGGAGATTGTGCAGTCAGAATCTGAAATTAATGAGGAGGTCTAAAGGCTGAAACAACAAATGTCTGAAATGTGTCAAGCATGGGCCAATGGTCAAGGACCACCCCTCTCTTATGCTTTCCCAGAGTTTACACCCATCTCGGCTACTACCTCTCTGGTTTCATTGTCCGATCAATTTTATCCATTTATGTTTAATCTTTATCCCAACTGCATGACTATAGATGGAACTTCTGTTGCGCACTCCCAAAGTGTGCCATTGACAACCAATCAGACAACCACTATAGTTATGCCTATCTTCACCATCCCCCAGCCGACAGTGGTGTAGAGGAAAACTCATGAGTCACAATTTCCTACCCAGCAAGAACACTACCACTCTTATCCATTTGATCTTCCTGCAAAGATTGAGAAGCCTAGCCGAAAAATAGCACCGGAAGAAATAACCCAAATACTGAAAAGCTTGGAACAACAGTTGAAAAACATACAAGGGCTGGCAGGTCAGAAGAGTATTGCCTTCAAGGTTCTATGTATGTTCCCCGATGTTTGTTTGCCACTTGGTTTCAAGACTCCCAAATTTGAAAAGTATAATGGACATGGAGATCCCATGGCCCACTTGAAAAGGTATTGCAATCAACTAAGAGGTACGGGAGAAGATGAAGAATTACTGATGGCTTATGTTGGGGAAAGCCTTACGGATTTAGCCTCCGAATGGTTTATGGATCAAGACACATCTTGCTGGTATGACTGGGATGACATGGCCCAGGCCTTTGTCAAATAGTTCCAATATAACAGTGACATCGTCCCGGACCGTAATTCCCTTTCAAATCTGAAGAAGAAACCAACTGAAAGCTTCAGGGAATATGCCATTAAATGGAGAGAACAAGTAGATAGAGTTAAGCCACTCATGAATGACCATGAGCTAATCACTGTCTTCCTTTGGTATCAAGATAAAGATTACTTTCAAAACATGATGTCTGCAGTTGGCAAATGATTCTCGGAAGCAATCAAAATGGGAGAAATGATAGAGAATGGCCTTAAGACAGGCAAAATTATTAGTCAAGCAGCTCTCAAAGCTGCAACTTAGGCTGTCCAAATTGAATCTGGTAATTTTAGTAGCACGAGAAAGAAGGTTGAAGAAATCATGATGGCATCAAGGTCGAGAAGCGATCCTAGAAGAACATCTCAAAGGCATGACCTGCCTCGTTTGTTTTTTGACAATTCCCCTAAGAACCCACAATACTCTATTGCTCCACCCTAGTATGTTGTCCAGCCACCAAGATACCCCAGAAGGCGAGCTCCAGTACCACAAAATCTCCACCAGCCTCCACAAAATTTTCAAGTTCCCCATAACCCTCATCCAAGCCAGGGGTATAGAGGTAAACAAAGGTTAAACGATAATTTTACACCGATAGGAGAGTCCTATGCAAGCTTGTTTGAGAAATTAAAGCATTATGATCTGATTGCACCTATTCCTCCTAATCATGTGGACCCACGTGCAAGAAGCTTTAACCCTTCTGAAAGGTGTGAATATCATTCCAATGCCCAAGGGCACACTGTCGAAAGCTGTCGGGATTTGAAAAGTGAAATAGAAAGAATGATTCAAGAAGGGATAATTGTGATCCAGGATAGGGATACCCAGAAAATCGTGCAGAATCCTTTACCTGCACATGATGATGCACACTTTGTGGGGAGGATGTATGGTGACACAGAGTATGAGAATCCTCTTGGGAACTTGCTGACTGAAGTTAATGATATTGAAATTGGTGAGGGTCCCAGTAATTGTGATATGCAACCTAGTGGATAAGACGTCGAGCTTGGTAATTGGAAAGACACTCCTTTCTTGGCTAGCCAGGGAAGAGTTTTGGTGGTTTATTTTGTTGTCATTTCTGTTGTCCGAGTTATTTCAGGGTTGTAATCCGGATATTGTCTTGTGGCTCAAACCCTTCTTCTTCTTATTTTGTCTTATTCGTTTAGTTGTAGTAACTCGTCTAGTGTTATTTAGGATTGTTCCAGGGTTGTAACCCATGTCTATTTTGCTTGTTTTGTTCAAACCCTTTTCACCATCTGTCTAATGCAATCTCCTATTTTCTGTTAAGTTTTTGTTTAAGTCACTTTTCCTTTTATAGTTTTTTTCAGCCTGACTCTAGTGACATGACATGCACGCATAATTCTCAGCCTGGTCTTGAAAGTTAGTCTAATCATAAAGCAATGACGCGATTTTGAATATGATAAAAGGAGGCATTTGAAGAAACAAGTAATGATTCACGCATTTTGAGATAACTTGAAGCTTGAATTGAGACTGAGGCAGTTAGACTGGAAAATCAAGGGGTTGATGATAACATACAACAAGGGAATGTCTCTCAAGAAGTTTGAGGTAGATCAGTCAGTGCTGAAAAACATTCTTCCACATCAAGATAAGTTTTAATCAAGTATGCATCTAACTGGCAAGGATCATTCATTGGGACAAAGGTATTGCCCGTCGACACTTTGTGTTTGTTTTGATGCCATCAATAGATACTGCGTATGATTTATTACTTATCTTCAATTACATGTTTGTACTTGGCATTTTATTCTGCTACCCAAACACTTTTATCTTTCGCTACCCCTTTTGAACCTTAATTTGTTTTGTTCCATACCCCTCTTTTGGAATCAGAAATAGAGTTAGGAACTAGAAAAGAAAAGAAAAGAGAAAAAGAAGAAAAAAAAAGAAAAAAAAAGAAGAAAAAAAGAAAAAAAAAGAAAAGGAAAAAAAAAACAACTTTGTGTGAATTACGTTTGACCTGATTCTTGTCACCACAAGATACGTAGGCAACCTTACGGTTCGGCCTCACCAAATAAAATATTTTATAATCCCCTGAAGTCAAGAGTGGGGCTTAGAAATCTCATCAAAACAAAACAAAAAAAAAGCAAAAAGTAAAACAAAATTCCCTAAACTCCAAGAAACTAGGGCAAAGGTTTTAATTTTACCAAAAGACCTGATTCCAAAAGTTGTAATTTTGAACCCTTTCATCTTAAATTATTTTGAGCCTTCATGCCGCCCTTTCTTTCTAACCCTGTCCAAAAACCTACATTACGGTCCAAAGAAAGACCTTCCGACTAATTTTTGAGGATGTCAAATCCAGTGTGTGGAGAAAGTATGATCTTCCTGCATCATGGATAATATCTTTGTTCTCAGCACAAAGAGAGAAAATGATAAAATGAGAGAGTCTTATCGGTGAAAACCCTCAGGGGCACCAGAAGGCGACTGTGAGTTGAGAAAAGAGCAAAATGAGAGAGGCTTGATGGTGAAAACCCTTCAACACCACAAGTCAACTGAGGATTGTGGATCAAAAAGGACAATTGGAGCTCTGAAGCCCAGTTTCACAGCTTAGAGGCATAACAAGAGTTAAAGATTAGACTTGCTTGATAGATCAGGCCGCTTAATCCAAAATTCATGTCATGGTTAGTGGAGATGACCTTCAAATCATATTAGTTCCTACTTTGTTCCTTTTCCTCGGTAAAAATATTTTCTTGTTAGATACCATCTCTTCTCGCTTTTTCCCTTATTTTGTTCCTTTTGTTTTGTTTGAGTCTATTTTTGTCGAAACAAGTGAGAAATGACTTCAAAATCTGCCATCAGCTTTTTAATCACACAAAGCCGAGTTTGAAAAGCACATCAAAATTGCATAAGACAGAGGATAATAGTGTGTACATTGGGTTGGTGATAATAGATATTCTTTGGGATTGATGTAAAATGCAAAGATTGGGTGAATGTTAGAACACGAGTGCAATGCATCGGGCATAAGGTATTGGATTTGAACGAATCAGGAATATTTCTTGTGATAAGGGTTGTCCGAAAAAGCAGTCGGTTGATAACAAGCAATGTCTTCCAAGTTGATCCTGACAAGTGCAAAAGAAATCGCCTTTGAGGTCAATGCCACAAACTAACCACCACATTTAAACCCACAAGTTTTCCTTGTTTGAAACAGGATCAAACTAGTGCAAGCAAGTTGGTTCAAAAATAAGGGAAAAAAAAAAGAAAAGAAAGAAAAAGAAAAAGAAAAAAGGAAGAGAAGAGCCGACAAAGGGAAGCTTCTCAAATCTTTGCCTTTATATGTCTTGCTAGTATGCATAAGATGTTGCCATTGCTCTTCACATTTTTTCTCCAATGATAAAAAGTACTAGTTTGATGGATTTTCCTCCCAATCAAATCTTAGTCTAATGAATTTTTCTCCTAAGATAGAAAACCTAGTCTGATGAATTTTCTCCTAGGATCAAAATCTTAGTCTGATGAATCTTTCTCCTAAGATAAGAAACCTAGTCTGATGAATTTTCTCCTAGGATAGAAAATTTTAGTCTGATGAATCTTTCTCCTAAGATAACAAAAAAGGGACCTAGTCTGATGAATCTTTCTCCTAAGATAACAAAAAAATGGATCTAGTCTGATGAATTTTCTCCTAGGATCAAATCTTAGTCTGGTGAATCTTTCTCCTAAGATAGGAAACCTAGTCTGATGAATTTTCTCCTAGGATCAAAAAATCTTAGTCTGATGAATCTTTCTCCTAATATAAGAGACCTAGTCTGATGATTTTCTCCTAGGATCGAAATCTTAGTCTGATGAATTTTTTTCCTAAGATAGAAGACCTAGTCTGATGAATTTTCTCCTAGGATCAAAATCTTAGTATGATGAATCTTTCTCCTAAGATAAGAGACCTAGTCTGATGAATTTTCTCCTAGGATCGAAACTTAGTCTGATGAATGTTTCTCCTAAGATAGAAGACCTAGTCTGATGAATTTTCTCCTAGGATAGATTTTTAGTTTTCTTAAGTTATTAATCTTTAGCTTTATTGAAATCAAGGGTCCCGCCTGAAGAATAGGGTCAGTTTTTACTTTAGTCAAGCTTAATTTGTAGTTTTTCGCAAGCTCAATCTTAAATCTAGAAGATGCACGTCCTAGTCTGGGTCATTCAGGTTTTATTCTTAGCAAACGCACTTGCTAGTCAAACACTCTTGGTTTTACTCACAGGAGACGCACATCCTAGTCAAGTCTTTAGTTTTACTCTCATCATTGCATTAATAGCATAGGTAATTTACAGTTTCGCTAATAACTCACAAATCTTCCTAGTGCAAATTGGGGTAGAAAATTTTATTTGTTTTGTTGTTTTGATTGCAGGCACCTACCTGGAGAACGAGAGAGTTCCTTTCAAAGTCACTTCAAATTTCAAGTCAGTAGCAGGCACCCACCTGAAGAACGTGGGAAGTCATTTCAGAATTCAATTCAAGTTAGAAGTACCACAAGCTCGCGGCAAGAATGCGAGTCAACGGTCCGAGATAACCAACAGAAGTAGTCCCAATCCAAAAAGAAAGAAAGAAGAAAGAAAAAAAGAAGTGAATCCAAAACGAAAAAGCAGGCGAAAGATGTGAATTGTTGAAGACATGGTTGAAGTTATGAGCATTGCATGCCCGATCTTGACCTAAAGAAGTCGTGGAAGAATGAATCAGCACCTGCAGCTAGCAAACATCAAGGTTCAAATCAAAAGTCTGCATGAAGAACCATTCATGACTCAAGATCAAGCTTTAGTAGACTTGTAGATAGGGATCTTGTAACTCATAGCTGATAGGCTTGCTTAGTTCTTTTAGATTTTGATTTGATGTAGTAACAGGACCATGGACCAGAACTTTGACAACACCTCAATCGTCTCTCCACCTCGGTACACTCCATCACTGTTCCTACTTCTGAACTACACGTGGCCTGATTCCTTTATAGCCAAGGATATGTAGGAAGCTCAAATACCAGGACTTGGTCACAATTGTTTTAGCCATCTTTATTTTCTTTTGAATAAGCGTCGGGTCATAAATCAATTACGTTGCTTATTGTTCTTTGCTCCGAAAACTCTTCGTGTTTCCAAGCAAAGAGGGGCAGCTGTAAGCACGTAATTTTTGACCCACGCAACTTTTAAAAGTAGTATTTTTAAAAATATTTACTTATGTTTATTTTAATAGTACTTAGCCTATTTTTCACTTTTAGTCTAATAGTAGAACATAAAATTTTAAAATACAAAAATATTTTCAAGTTTATCTTTTATCTTTTTATTTAAGTTAAGGCCATTAGTCTTTTGTAGTAATATTAATCTAAGTTTCCTATCATTCTAATTAACATCTCTCTGCTTTTATTTTAATATATAATCTTTGAAAACTGATGGTTTCATATCAATATAAATTTTATGTTAATTAAAGTCAATTACTAGTATTCTAGTAGTATTTTGCTAGTTATTTTTAGTTTTTGAGCCCAATTTGGAAGCCCAACACGACCTAACCCATTACCCCTTCTTCTTTAACCTTACACCCTAACCTTTCTTCTGAATCTAGACTACCAATACCTAAAACCCTAGACCATAAGAACCTGCCGTCGTCGCAACTCCACCCCCACCACCAAGCAACAGCCGCCGCATCTCCCTTTCCCACCATCTCCTATGCCAAAAAACCACCCTCTCCAATACCAGACCCCTCGTCTCACCTTCTTCTTCTTCTTCACCAAACACAAACCCTAGGAACACATCTCAGAACACAGTCGCTGCCCGCCAGCTAGCCTCCCACGTAGCAGTGCCATTCTTCTTGCTTCATCTCCAACCTCTCCAACCTGTTGTGAAAATGTCCACCATCAAGACCCTGATTGTTGTTGCTATTAAGAAGCATTGGCCCATGTTTCAGTTGGATGTCAACAGTACCTTCTTACATGGTGACCTTGATAAGGAAGTTTTTATGAAGTTGCCTCCTAGTTACATTGTTTCTTGTCCCTCCTCTTCTGGGCAGTTGGTTTGCAAATTGTAGAAATCCCTTTTATGGTTGTAAGCACGTAATTTTTGACCGACGCAACTTTTAAAAGTAGTATTTTTTAAAATATTTACTTATTTTAATTATAATAGGATTTAGCCTATTTTTCACTTTTAGTCTAATAGTAGAACATAAAATTCGAAAATACAAAAATATTTTCAATTTTATCTTTTATCTTTCTATTTAAGTTAAGGCCATTAGTCTTTTGTAGTAATATTAATCTATGTTTGCTATCATTCTAATTAATTTTTCTCTACTTTCATTTTAATATATAATCTTTAAAAAATGATGGTTTCATATCAATATAAATTTTAAGGTAGTTAAAGTCAATTACTAGTATTCTAGTAGTATTTTACTAGTTATTTTTTGTCTTTGAGCCCATTTGGAAGACCAACAAGACCTAACACATTACCCCTTTTCTTTAACCCTTACACCCTAACCTCTTTTCTGAATCTAGACTACCAAGACCTAAAACCTTAGATCATAGAGCTCACACGCACATACAGTCACATATAGGAAGGAAAATGGCTTCTGTTGATGATTTCTAAGACAAAGAAAAAATGAAAATGGCAGCTTCTTCTCCACTCAGCCACCTCTTTCGCCGCCAACACTGATAGCACTTTTGTACAGCTCCAGTTCCTGAGTCGCCAGAAGATTTCACCTCAGCCAGAGTTTCGATTTGAATAGACTGATATTCGGTGAAGTTTGTTTGAGGTTGCGTTCAGATTTCTGTTCGTGTTTGAAATTCTCGTTGCCGTCGAGGTTTTTTCGGTCCGGGTTTCAATTCATACAGCATCGCTGTAACTGACAAATCTATTTGAGGTATTTTCCCATCCCTTTCTTTAATTAATGCATGATGTTTTGCTGTTATGTTTAGTTCTTTTAGTTTGAATGACTTTGCATTTCCAGTGAGTTTGTCATAGCTCTTAAACTGATTCTCCATGTTTGCCTTTGAAATGTTCTTACTGGACATTGGTACATTAGAATGAATGATGAATTTGGAATTAAGACCCAAGATGCCTAAAATAATTCATGGTTCATGGGTTGATTCAGAAACAGACTAAGGCAAAAACAATGATTTGGTTTAAAAATGACATTAAAGTGAATATTGGAATGGCGTTATGGGCTTTACATCTGATGTGCTTGCCGTTTAAGTTTTGAATTATTTATTTTTACCATGTCATTTTATTCAACTGAGTCGTGTTGAATTGCTATTTTGTTTGACGCTTTCGCTAGGAGCATGTTTAGGCCGACAATACTTGGGTAGGCAAACTTTAGGATTTTTGGTTCGGATTTTGAGGTGAGAGGTCATTCCCTTAGTTAAATTTATCCGGGAAATTCCCCGAGAGAGTTGTATATATTTTTATCCGAGGAATGCCCCGAAGTATTTGTATTTGGAGACCGAAAGTAGAACTCGTAGTATTTTATTTTTATTTTATTTTTATTTTCAATTTTTCTTTAATTAGGTGAGAACGACCTCGAGCCTCGTGTGTGTTTATTCTGCTTTTTTCGTGTTTATTTTTACCTCAATTTTGAATATTCTAAAATTCATTTAGATCGAGTACGCAACCGTGACTTTCACGGATTTTATGGAGTGTCTAACACCTTCTCCCCGAGTCAAATGAACCCCCTTACCCGAATCTCTGGTGCAGACTTAGTTTTGGAGTCCAAAGTGTTTAAAAAGGAAAAATTATTTTTTATAAAACGGTGACCTGACATACCGAAATCAATGTCAGGTGGAAACTCTGAAAAAATCCTTTTGAACACATCTTTTTGTCACTTTAAAAATTGAAAACCCTTTTAGAGCCCAATAAGGTTGTAAAAAAGGGGTGTGATAATGGTCTTAGGCAAGCCTCAAGACAGTGGTATGCCAAACTCTCTCGAGCCCTGTATTCTAGAGGTTATCACCTTTCTCTACCCGGAAATGCTACCACTTTTATATAATGGTGCCACAAGAATCAAGGAAATGCTACCACTTTTATATAATGGTGCCAGAAGAATCAAGGTTATATATATGGGCAACTACGACTTAAGAGAGACAAAAGAAAAGCAAACTCACTACTTTAATTCCAATATGATCCCTAAACTCAGCAAAACATGTAGCTACTTCTACAAAGGAGATTCAACAAGACCAAAAAGGCATTCTTGGCAGTATATAAATTTAAGCAGTTCGCCCACTCCTCCTACAAAGGAGGAGATGAATTTGTCAACAATCTCTTTTTGTGCTGCAACCACCAAAGAAAATAAAAATATCTTATATACTGATAGAAAATATATATTTTATTAGAAATCTTCACCCATAAATAAGATAGCAATACTCCTATTTATAATATAGTATATATGAACTAGATATATTAAATACTTCAGTAAATCAGAGATGACCAAGGCAATTGCATGCGTCACCTGCTTGCACTTAAAATCTGTGGTACTAATTTGTTACAACTTCTTTACCTTCTTGCACTATTCCAGTCTTATTAACCTATTTGAATACTAAATATAAATTACAGATGACATTTTACTCATAAATGGTCTGCACAATATTGAAGAGCTCATGATTTGAGATCATGGAGTTGCCGACTGACTTCATCAATTTAATAGTCTTCTCAAAATTCCTAAATTATGAACATAAAACTATATGAAGAGAAGAAAAGCTCATAGGTGTATTTGTATCACTCACTGCTTCATACTTCTCCGTTATCCAGCAGCCCCAATTAACTATCTCTCATGAATTATTCCTTTTTTTAATAACCATGGTATCCAAGTCAGCTTATGCACACCTCAACTAATTAATTCCAAAAGTTACATGCAAAGATGTAGAAATTTTGAGTTGTCATCATATAGAATCATTAAACTATGTTATATACTCAGTAAATTAAGGTTTTAGACATCACACTAAAAGCAAAGGTTTTATAAAGTCATGACACAATGAAAAAAAAGTCGTCCAATCGGGTAATTATGTATGAAGAAATCAAGAAATGGCACCCTTAATGATTGTTTACTTTGAGGCAATCTTTTTAAAGACAAAATCAATTCGCATTTAGCATTGCCTCTTTAACTGCTAGGTTTATATATCGAAACAGCCAAAAAAAGAGTTTATCGTGAACACTTTAAAGAGGTAACGAACCACATCTTCAAGTGAAGCATCTGGGGTCCATCCTATTCAACAATAGGCACGTGCCTGTGAAATAAAAACGTTGCTGGCAACTCTTTTTTGGAGCCAAAGTTTGGAATAAGTGGAGGAGATTAATACACACTACCCTCTTCAGACCACACTAGATGAATTATAATGAGTTGTTGTTGTTGTATCTTGAAGAAGAAGTCTATGTTGAACAACCATTGGGCTTTGTGGTCAAAAACCACGAAGATAAAGTGTTACGGTTGAAGAAAGCTTTATATGGATTAAATCAAGCCCCACGAGCATGGAATAGTTGCATCGACAAATATTTTCAAGATAATGGGTTTACTCATTGTCTCCATGAATATGCTCTTTACCTTAAAGTTCATACTAATAGAGATATATTGCTAGTTTGTCTTTGTGTAGGGATGACAATTGGGGCAGGCCGGGACAGGGCAAACTCTTAATGGGGCGGGGCATGTAAAGATCTAAATAGGGCGGGGATGGGCAAAATGTTATTTTTATAAAAAAATTGATAGGTTAGGGCAGGGAGGGCAATATTGAGAGTTTTTGAAATTGCTTAAATGTGTACCGCTTGTTTTAGAAATTTGAAGCATCAATCTTCAGCTTTAAATAAGAGTTCCCACTTCCCAGGAAGATTGATAAGAAAATTCATATAATTAAATTACTCCTAACGGTGAAATACTAGCTTTAACTTTCAAAATCTGAATATCTGCATTTAGTTATTATTGCATTAAATTTAATAAATTGATGTTGTATTTTAAACAACAGATAATGAATGAAAGTGATGCTCCATTGTGCAATTTTACAGTCCAATTAGTTCACTAACTAAAAAAAGAATATGATAACGGAGGGAAACAAAAATTTAAAAAGTTACTTAAGTAGTTAGCTATTTACTTGGGCTGAAGCATTAAATTAAGGGGATTTACTCTTAAACAAGCTATACTATAATATTGATAAAAATCATATTTTATTCAACTGATACAAATAAACTATGTCATATCAATAAAATACTTTTACAAGCACGTCGATTTTAAATAAAGAGAAAATAAAGAGAAAGAAATGAAAGAAAATCTAAACGAGGCAGAGCAGGGCGGGGCGGGGGGGGGGGGGGCAAAAATTTGGAAAAAAGCTAAACGGGATATGGCAGGACGAGTCAAAATTTTAGTGGGTTAAGGCTTGCCCTACCCCGCCCCGCCCCAACCCTACCCAACTGCCATCTCTATCTTTATGTTGATGATCTTATTTTTACCGGTAATAACCCAAGTTTGTTTGAAGTTTTTAAGAAAGATATGTCCTGTGAGTTTGAGATGACAGATGTAGGGCTCATGTCATACTACTTGGGCTTAGAAGTGAAGCAGATGGAGGATTGATTTTTTATCTCTCAAGAAAGCTATACAAACGAGATATTGAAGAAGTTTAACATGCTCAATTGCAACTCCGTGAACATGCCAATGGAGAGTGGGACAAAATTGTCCAAGTTTGATGAAGGAGAAAAAATGGATCCCACATTTTTCGAAAGTCTTATGGGAAGTTTGAGGTACTTGACTTATACCAGGCCAGATATTCTCTTTGCAATTGGAGTTGTAAGTCGCTTCACGGAAGCTCCTAACTCCACTCGCTTGAAAGTCGCTAGAAAAATTATTTGTTATCTAAAAGGTATGATTGATTTTAGGTTATTTTACTCTTCTTCTAGTGATTTCAACCATATGAGATTTTGTGATAGTGATTATACGGCGAAATCAGAGGGCTTAATTTCTCACTATCAAGCCACTTCGGAAGAATACCTCGAGACCCCGAGGACGTGGAGTTGCGACCGAGTCCCCTCCCTCGGGGCTCGTCGAGGCCCGACTCAAACAAGATGAAGATCAAGGCTGGAACAAAAAGGGGAGTTCCCAAGACACGCGGCTAAGCCTGACAGAACCGGCCTACCTAGAGCCTGTGTCAAGGTGTCACGTCTTGCCGTCCCATCACCATGCTCCTACAATTAATGCATGTTGTACTATAACAAGATCCCCTTCCTATATAAAGGGAACCCATACTACTTTGTAAGGGGCTGATGTAGCTCCAACTATCTCACACAAGATCAATAATCTCTCTCTATCTCTCTCTTTTCTCTCTTACTCGCTCAAGGCCATCCTTAACATTTATTGCTTTCATACTTGTTCTTCATTTATTGTTTGGTAATGGCCATAAAGAGCCCTCTTTAATTATATCCTAACTCTTATCCCTTCCCCGGTTGCCCCCAATAACTCGAGCTCGAGTCGGGTATCGACCCAGAGGCTTCTTCATCGACCAGTCTGAGGCTCGAGCAGCAAGCCCCTCGGTTTGATTACTGCCCCGTTTTAGCTTGTATCTCTTCGTTAAACTCCATATTATTAGCATCAACTGCTCTAAACAACTAGTATAAAAATAGATCATGTATTTTTAGAGTCCCATTTACAAATTTAATTATTTTTACCATTTTTACGATAAACAGTTTGACGTCCACCGTGGGGCTAAAAATAATAGTGATTAGTTTTTTGTTGGTTTCATTGTACAAATGCAAGTTATCTTTCGCACTTTTTCTTGTCCATGATCTCTTGATTTCAGGTCGAAATTTCTGGCTCGGTAAACAGGGTTGAGAACAACTACCTCGAAAATTATGGCAAAAATGGTGTGGATGTTCCAGCCGTTGGTGCGCCACCGCAAAACCCTGGTAACACACCTGGACCAATTCTAGTAGACGAGGGTTCGCGAGATGCGCAGCGGGTCGGCAAAACCTCACACACCGACGGAAGAATACAGCATGGCGGCCAACAGGAAGCCCAAAAAGGCCCCGGCTCGGGAAGCACAGAAAGTTAGTCTTCACGATATTTTTGAAATATTGTAGGCACAGCAGTTGGCTACCGCTCGGTTGCAAAGCCACCCAAAGATCCCCGACACGGTAGCGCTGGGAACTACTCCCCCAGCCGAACAGGTACCCGAGAGATCGAGTAATAACGGATCGGTAGCCGATTTTGCCATCGTGAAAATGCTAGAGGACCTCACCGGAAGGATCAAGTCAAGCGAGAAAATGATAGCAGCCAACGATAGGAAGGTCAAGACCTACAACTGTAGGGTCGACCAGATCCCGGGTGCGCCTCCAATCCTCAAAAGCGTGGATTCGAGGAAGTTCGTGCAACGGTCGTTCCCAGAGAAAGCGGCCCCGGAACCTATTCCAAAGAAGTTCATAATGCTAGAAATATCTAAGTACAACGGGACCTCAAATACCAACGAACACATCACTGCCTATACGTGCGCGGAAAAAGGCAACGACCCAAAAGACGATGAGATCGAGTCCGTCTTATTGAAGAGGTTCGGGGAAACACTCCCGAAAAGGACCATGATGACGCGTCATAACCTAGTGCCCAACCCCATAAACCCGCTTACCATACTGGCAGATTCCTCCATAAAGGCACACGCCGATGCCATCAAAGCAACGATGAGAAAGCCCGGCACATCCAGGGCCGAACTAAAGGAGAATAAAACACTGCAAGGATTCGCATCTCATTCCCAGAGGGAACGAACAGGACTACCCCCAGTCTCAGATGACCGAGTGGTACATGCCTTCACTCAAAGCCTAAAAAACCCAAGCCCGATGATCCCGAGGTAGTTAAAACAAAACCTGCTCGGGTACCCAGCCAAGATCTGGTCGGATGCCTATATCCGGCACCAGTCGCAAACCAGGGTCGTGGATGACCATCCAGGAGTCCCCTTGGGCTTAGCATACCTAAGAAGGCTTCTGGCAAAGAAACCAATGCCAAACAGATAAAGGTACCACCCGTACGCCGCAGATAGGAGGAACGCTCTGAAACACAATCTACCTCGCAATGATGAGAGAATGTATTGAGGAAAATATCCTCGAGGAATTGTTAATAGCGCCAGATTCGACGAGGACACAAGACTAGCGAGGGTGCCTCGCCCATCAGAGTACAATCTCAACATCGCTATACCAAACATCGTGTTCACCGTCAGCGAAACTAGGGACGTCAAATGGCTCATACCAATTCGGTCGAATCCCTCTTAGAGGAGTCACAGCCTTGTGTGGGAACTATATAACAAGTGCGGTCACGAGGCTGAAGATAGCCATCAGCTCTGAAGGAAAGATGCCAAACTGCTCGACAAAAATCACCGCCGAGAACTGACGAGCGACCGAATTAAAGTTCAGTCCCAAGTACGGAAGGAGGCCAGGAGGAACGATACAAACGGGCCACAGCGTATTACCACGATAGTGGAGGAGCGACGACCCTTTCCAAGAATTTGTAAAAGGGAGAGCAAAATTTCTCATCACCAGAGAATGGCGGATCAGGGGATATACTCCCAAGGGCACCCATATATTCAGCAAAGAGGGTATCGATACCTCGTCTCGGCCTCACACTAATGCACTGGTAACTTTCTTCCTCACTCGATCCATTTTAAATAAAATATGTGTTCATGAGTTCAGATGGCTCGATCAATGCTGTCGGGCCGAGGATGATAGGGCGGTTTGGACTGCAGGGTCAAAACAACAACCACCTCTCAAATCTTTGGCGAATTCGGAATGGAGATCGCTATGATGAGGAGAAAGACCATTCCCTCAATACAACATGACTGGCCCAGACCGGTACGCCGAGTTCCATATCATCAAAGGAGGCGCAAGTCGCGGATGCCTTATTCAGATGACCGCGGACTCACCGCCTGAAGGCAGTACCATCCCCCCTTCGCCAAAAGGGTTAAATTCCACGCAAGGGACGAAACTAAAACCATTGGCAGAAAGCGACACGCAGCAAGGGGAAAGTTTGCATCACATAACGCTAAGTCTGCATCACATAACGCATCGCCGGCACCGATATCTCCACTCTTGAAAAAGCCAAAGGGTAAGCGAACCACGTCTTCGGCCAAGCCCGATTAAACACAGTGGAGGGCTGTACTAGAGTCCTCACTCCAAAACAGTAGGAACATATCAAACCTCAGAACATCGCCTGCACATCCAGCGGTAAAGAAAAACTACCTCCCTCCTTCGTTATTATTCACTAACCTGTATGCCGACACCTAGCCAGGGCGCTGAGAAGTGCTAACTCTACTCGAAGATCCCAAGGCCTTAACGGAACCCGTCGCACTCTTTCCCTTCGGCCGGACTTCCTCCCCGAAGAGGGTTTCGCCAGCAAGCTTCTTAGCGGACCAACGTGCCCCCTAAGGAGGATCCGACAAGATTGCAGGCCTTCTTTTGCAATCAACCCCAAATGATGAAGGGCACCCCCCCGAAGGGGCCGTCCGTTTGGAAGGACCGAGGAACGACATACTGTGTTTCAATAAGGAATCATGTACTGGACCAAACGGTCCAAGGAGCCGTGCCCGCGCGGGCCAAGCTCACGACAACGAAACAACATGTATTTATGCCAAGCAATTAAAGAATATCTTTCAGCATCTCGTACTCCAAAAAAGAAAATTTCAGCATGCTCACGACAAGGGTCCCTCCACTGAATGCGCCCCGAAATACTCGGAGACTTAGCGTTAATAATTTGTCACCCGCGCGACCCTAGGGTCTGAACTCTAGACTTATAAGGCCCCAACAAGGCAATTTCGAGCTCATAAATAATGGCCTTCGAGCCTAAGCAAACTCGATAACTCGGAGATTGTCATCAATTGCCATACACTGGAAAACCCGAGGCCATAAAACCCCAAGCGGGCAGACTCGGTATAACCAGATCTATTTTACATAGCAACAAAAACTATAAGACCTCAACATGCATGACAAACTGTAAGACCTCAACAGGCATGACAAACTGTAAGACCTCAACATGCATGAAAAACTGTAAGACCTCAACAGGCATGAAAATTTTGTAAGACCTTACTACAGGCATAAAACTCAAATCCCGAGGTTTAGTCTATATTCGCATTTGCAAGACTCCCAAAAGGGCATACCCTCGATATAGATGCCTAAACTATCACTCGGGATCAAAAATGGCTCCGGCCAAACGCATATGACTATGGTCAAAATGGCTGCACCAGCCAAATTAATGTGACTCGAGGATGCCCGACTGTCGCTAACAAAATCACAGGCCATTACTTCAAATCTACTTCAAAAAGAATCGGTTAAAACAGGCTTCCCTTAATAGGCAAATGAGCTTCGACCATGTCAGCTCCAAATCACAAGGCTTCGAGCTACTCAACTTACAAGCTAAACCTTCTGAGGTGCTCGAACATCGCCGTTAACGACTTGAAATTGAGGTTCTTCCTGAACCGACGATGGGTCAGGCAAAATTATTTCAAAAAGACCTTAATGAGAGGAAAATAAATCCTACAATATGCCTACGGGCAAAAGCGTAAGAGCCATTGTCTCTAGCCAAACGAGCCTCCGGGATGCACACTAAAAGGTCGCAACAACCAATAGCGTAAGAGCCATTGTCACCAGCTTGAAAAATTGAAAACTTGAGGATTAAAATGAACTCGAGTCGTAACCCGATTCAGAGACCGGATGAAAATAGTTAACTACACATGCCTAAGGGCACAGCATAAGTGTCATTGCCGCTAGCCAAACGAGCCTCAGGGCCACACACTTAAAAGGACACTTCGACCCACAGCATATAAAAGCCATTTTCATCCGCCCATGCAGGCACAAAAAACTTGAGGGTCAATTAAGCTCGAGTCATAATACGACTCGGAGACTGAACCCAAAGAGTTAAAATACAAATGCCCAAGGGCAAGGAATAAGAACCATCATCATCCACTCGTGCAGGCACAGAAGATTAAAGCTCAGGTAAGCTCGAGTCAAATCTTGACTCGGAGACTAAACCCAAAATAGATGGGCAAAGCATGAAAGCTCTAACGCCTAATCGCGTCAAAAATTGCACTTGACCAAGCATGAAAGAGTCTCCGGGCCTGTCTAATGAGTTCTGGATCCATAGGGCTCCCGCAAACCACCGAAACCAGCCCGCCTGGTTAAAAGCAATGCAGAAAGAAATACAAAAAAGATAAAGCTTCAAGTTTCTTTTATTTACATACGCAAAAGGTGCGCTCTCCATCTACATACATGCTCTGCGAATGTCAAATACAAAATGAAAAGTGGCAAAATCTATGCTCTGCTCCAAGAAGGATACGGCCTACCAGCCCCAGCTTTGCTCTCCGTGAAGTCGGCAAGAAGTGACCGAGCATCATGCTTGTCCGCCTTCGCTCGAGCCAACTCCTCCAAAAGAATGAAACCCCTAGAGCCGATCTCTTCGAGTACCTCTCTCCGGGATCTGCTACGAACATATTCCTCTATCCTCTTTTCACGATCAAGGGCCCGTCTCAACTTGGCCTGGGCATCAGTAGCGTCTTTCAAATGAATCACCATCTCCTGATCAGCCTTAGCTCGACTCAATGCTGCTTCGGCCTGAGCATCGATTATCTTAGCCCTGACCGTCGAGAGATCGGACTCGAGCTTCGTGATCATATCCACCTGAACTGAAGTGTTGTCATGAGCCAAGCGGAGTTGGGCCTTGAAATCGGGAACCTTAGCCAAGGCGCCCTTCTCCTCTAAAGCTTGAGCCTGCACCTGAGCCCTCAGTTCACCGCAATCATTCCTAACTCGATCAGCTTCACCCCTAAGGTACTCCAAAGCCTCTGTCTTTTTCTGCAACTAAGATAGGCAAAAGGATTAACTTTTAGAGTCCAAAGGACGAAACAAATACTACAAAAGGTTACCTGCTCCATCAAATAGCTCTCGTAATTCGAGCTTCGGTATGCCTCATACCGCTAGTGCATCATCTCAACCTCCTTCTCCTCGCTGAGAAGCCTAAGGGACTCACCCTCATCCAGACCTTTCCGAAGCCTAGCCCCATGGCGGAGAAGCTCAGACCTGAGCCTATCATAGGCCTGTAGAAGAAAAACTCGATAAAGAAAGGAAGATGCAAAATAGAGAAGGACTACGCCGAAAACTCACCATGAAGTGAAGCCGTGCGGACTTCCTCAAAGGCCGAGCACACTCCTGTTGGTCCAGATCCTTCGACCCTGGAAGAACCAACCTCGGTCGAGGAATCTTCACTCGGAGGGACCGCCGTTCTGGAACCAAATACTCCAGGAACAGCAGGCTCGGGCGATGTCCTATCCTCAAAGACACAGGCTCATTTAACACCACTAAAAGCTCCATAGCGCTGCGAGTGTAAGTCCTTTTTACCACCATCGTTCCCTGGTTCGGAGGCCAGGGACTCCTCCTCCTCTCCGGAGGAACACAGCTTCACCTCAAGGAACTGCTCGATACCTACAACGGCAAAGCCGGTACAAAGGAAAGGGGAAAATGTCATCTCAAATATACGAAGACCAAGGTGAAAGAAGCGTACACGTATACCTTGGTATTTCGCTTCCCATCTGCCGTGGGACACAACTGGACACCTATACTCATCGCAAGTCGAATGGGTCACCAACCTCCGAACCCAGCCGGGAAAGTCGGTAACTTCGCCCGGCGTCTATGAAGTTGCTGTAGAAAAGGAGGAAACACAATTACTCAACTGGATTTCGCTATAAGAAAGTCCAAAAAAGCACGAGACACTCCACTCACGCGCGTAATTCCATCCCTCAGGAAACTACATGAGCTCCACGGGGATAATGTCAGTTGTTCAAACCCGGACGAATCGACTAACCCACTCTTGATCCTCATCTTCCTCATCATCGACAACAAAAGGCATGGACGAACGACACCGCAAGGTTAGTAGGCCTCGATGATGAAAGGGTAGGTACAGCCTGACGAGGTGTCTAAGCATGAATTCAAGCCTAGCCTTCTCCGCAAAGAATCTCACCATCAACACTATTCGCCAAAACGACGTGTGTATTTGCGCCAAAGTAACCCGGTACTTCGGGCAGAAGTTAAGCACGATCCTATCAAGGGGGCCTAATGCGAAAGGGTATAGGTATACGTTCAAGAATCCATCAGCAGAATCCATAATACTCTCACCTGGGGAAAGCACCTGCAACGCTATCCCCTCGCCCCATCTGCAGTATCTCCTCACCATCTCCAGATGTTCCTCTCTTATCGAAGACATAGTCTTCAGAGTGAACTCCCGTGGATATTGAACACTGGGAGTGGAACTCTCCCCTCCTTGCCGGGTCGGCCCCGAAACAGCCGCCATGGCTGTGGTAGAATTGACAGACTAAAGAAGGGATGTACGCCAACACTTTTTGCGCCTGATGAAATGAAGGACCCGATGCAAAGGCGGAGAGATAGCTATCCAGAATAATGAAATCATTCAAAGAAGCAAAAGCCACCCCACATATATTTGGGAAACAGCAACGATTCGCCTATCCAGAGTAAACCCCGGGAGGCCAACGACCTCGGTACAGATCTCGAGGTAGTACCCGACCCCAGAGACATCCATCGACAAGAAGTCAGGTTTCAAAGAGCCAACTGCATCATCTCCAGTCCCGAGGTAGCGCCCGACCTCGAGGATCTCCACCAAAAAAGAAGTCATGCTTCGGAAAACCTTCAATGCCATCATGGAACTCGAGGCGGTACCCGATCTCGTGGTTTTCCTTTCTAAAAAAGAAATGTGAGCACTTAGAGCTCTACCCATGAAGACTCAAGGAGGTCTCAAGGCACCGCCTAAATATAGGCAAATCCTCAACGGAATCTATCCACTATGCTTTAAAAGGCTATCTACATCAAGTTCAAGTAGACCCCCAGGTACCCGAAGCTAACCTTCGCTCAGGATACCACTCTCAAAAACTTCAAAACTCAGCATCTATCTCCATATAACTCGAAGGTCCCGATGGCCCAAATCCATCAGACCAATTCGGGTTTGGCCCGAGGTACGATAATGGGCTCGGAAAAGAGCCATGCCAATCGGTAGAAGATCTGAAAGAGTGCTCGCATCCGAGTTAGATATCAGCGGTCAACAACAAAGGAAAACATTCAAAAGCCTCGAAGCGCACAAGAACATACAATAATAGGGAAAGTATCAAAAACAGGGATCAAGAAAGTATCTTTATATTCATGAACATTCATGTACAATAGCCCTCGAGGGGCCCTCTCATATGATTAAAAAAGCCTACAAAGGATCTCTACACAAAAACAGAGAAGCAGAAGGATGTACATGTGATGAAAACCCGAGAACCCGGTCCATCCTCAAAGGTCCATCTTCGATATTAGCATCCTCGAGTGCCGCCCCCTCGAGCTCGCATCCCTGAAGGCAATTCCTTCGGATACCATATCCTCTAGGTTCCCAGCTCAATCCCGTGGGAGGGCCTCGCCGAGGGAAAAGATAAAGAAGATGAAAAGGAGGGGACGCAGAGGAGGCAGAGAAAGGAGACATAACCCGTCGAAGCCAAAGGTTGGAGATTCGGCGGGCCCCAGCCTCGACAGCCGGTAGTGCCACTTTATCCATTGGGAAAGGAAAAACCCAAGGAATGAAGTGCCATACTAGGCCTGGGTAAGAGAGTGAGCCACGGTGCATAGTCCGAATGACTTTCTATAAACGGGGAAAATCGATTCCCCATCTATCATCATCTTAGGCCAACACCAATAGCAATAGTAGACGTAACAACAACCACAATAGCGACAGGACGGCATGGTCGTGCTCGACAAAGGGAAGCTCCGACAAGAGGCCGCAACACAGCCTACGGGAGCTCTTCCAAACGGCCTTGAGGCCACAAGCCCCAAACATAATGTTCAAGGATATAGGAAAATTATAAGAAGAAATGGGCAAATGATCAGATGAAGGTACTTGAATAGAAAAACAATGCCAAAGCACCCCCATTTATAGGGGTAACAACACGGTCATCGAGGCTCCAGAAGATTGATCGGCGGATGCAATTACTCCATTCTTGAAGAACCGAATCGATGGTGGTTCATTCAACTTGGAGAATGGGAATCGATAGTGCATTGAATGATGTCAAATACACAAGTCCATGGGACATCCCGATTGTCGCAAAAGCTCGCGCCACAGATTGCACCATTGGTATGACGTCACCGCGAGAAGCTCGTGGAGTTAGGTGTCAGAATCATTTCCCATCGCTTCATTCATGAAACGCGGAGACTATCTGTATGCAGCAAAATCAGAGGGCTTAATTCTCGCTATCAAGCCACTTTGGAAGAATACCTCGAGACCCTAAGGACGTGGAGTTACGACCGAGTCCCCTCCCTCGGTGTTCGTCGAGGCCCTACTTAAAGAAGATGAAGATCGAGCCTGGAACAAAAAAGGGAGTTCCCAAGGCACGCAGCTAAGTCTGACAGATCCAGCCTACCTAGAGCCTATGTCGAGGCGTCACGTACGACCGTTCCATCACCATTCTCCTATAATTAATGTATGTTGTACTATAACCGGATCCCCCTCCTATATAAAGGGAACCCACACTACTTTGTAAGGGGTTGATGTAGCTCCAACTATCTCACACAAGATCAATAATATCTCTCTCTTTCTCTCTCTTTTCTCTCTTACTCGCTCGAGGTCATCCTTAACATTTATTGCTTTCATACTTGTTCTTCATTTATTGCTTGGTATTGGCCATAAAGAGCCCTCTTTAATTATATCCTAATGGTTATCCCTTCCTCGGTTTCCCCCGATAACTAGAGCTCGAGCCGGGTATTAACCTTGAGGCTTCTTCATCAACCAGTCAGTCCGCGGCTCGAGCAGCAAGCCCCTCGGTTTGATTACTTCCCCGTTTTAGCTTGTATCTCTTCGTTAAACTCCATATTCTTAGCATCAACTGCTCTAAACAACTAGCATAACAATAGATCACGTATTTTTAGAGTCCTATTTACAAATTTAATTGTTGTTACCATTTTCACGGTAAACAGAGATATTGATGATAAAAAAAGTACAACTGGTTTTGTATTTTTCTTGGATAATTCTATTATTTATTGGAGTTCAAAGAAATAATCAATTATTACTCTCTAAACTTGTGAAGCTGAATATGTAGCTGCAACATCTATAGATGTCATACTATTTGACTGAGAAGATAATTGAAGGAGCTCAATTTACAACAGATTGACGCTACGGAGCTTTGTATTGATAACAAATCCTCGTTAGCACTCGCGAAGAATCCAGTGTATCATGATGTAACGACCTAATCAATATTTTTGAACATTTGCACTTCGATCGCTAGTTCTCGGGCATGACTAGTCCCGTATGATGTATTATGACTTATGTAAATCGTGGGTTTTAATTTTTAGGTTAATCAGAATAGATATAGAAGAATGATTCTCAGCTTGATGCTTTAAATTTGAAAGGTTTGACCTAGTCTTGACTTCTTTGTATTCAATATCGGATTTGGATTTTTATGCTTTGGTTAGCTCCGTCAGGTGATTTTGGACTCAAGAGCATGTATGGAATGTATTTTGGCAGTTCGTGGTAGATTTAGGCTTGAATTGGCGAAAGTGGTAAATTTGGCATTTTCCCGGAAATTGGAGTAGGTCCGTTGTGTAATTTATGACTTGTGTGCAAAATTTCAGGTCATTCAGATGAGGTTTGATGGGTTTTGGATCGGTTGCGGAATTCAAAAGTTTGAAAATCCTTAGGCTTGAATTCGAGGGTAATTAGGTGTTTTGATGTTGTTTTGAGTGTTCTGAAGGTTCGACTAGGTTCATGTGTTGATATATGACTTGTTGGTACTTTTAGTTGAAGTCCCGAGGGCCTCGAGATGAATTTGGAAGGTTGTCGGAGATATTTAAATTTTAATTGAGTTGTTTCGGCTATTGTTTTCTATCATAATCGCACATGTGGATTAGGGACCACAGGTGCGAACCATAGAAGCAGAAAGGAAATCGCAAAAGCGACATTGGTCACAGGAGCGGAAGGCCTGACTGTATCTGCGAGACCGCAGGTGCGAGACCTGGGTCGCAGGTGCGGTGTCTGACGAGTTAAGTGAATTCCGCAAGTGCATATTTCTGGGCACCGAAGAGGCCCCCAAGTGCGAAATTTTGTCCGCAGATGCGGAAATCACTGGGCAAAAAGTATATAAGCTCCCCTTCGCTTAATTTAGCCCATTCCACCATTTTTGAAGTCGGGATTGGAACTTTTGGAGGGTTTTAAAGAGGAAATCAAGGGGATTCTTGTTGAGGTAAGGTTTTTTAACTTAATACTCGTATCTATGGTCAATTTCAGTTGATTAAACATGGAAATTGAAGAGATTAGGGTTGAAAATGGGGAAATTAGGACTTGAAATTGGATAGTTTAAATTGGGGATTTGAGGGGCCTTTTGAGGTCCGATTTTCCTGATTTTAGTATGTATAGACTCGTGAGAGGTTAAGGATTCTAGTGTTGCAATTTTTATTGAACTTCGAGACGTGGGGCCTGGTGCCGTGTTTGACCAATTTCGGGATTTTTGAGTTAATTTGATAGTTTTCGCGTGGGCTTTGTTCCTTTGGCTTGTATTGATGTTATGATTCTAATTTTGGATAGATTCGGGGCAATTTGAGGCCGAGTCGAGAGGCAAGGGCATTGCAGAATAGATTTTCGTCCGATTGAGGTAAGTAATGATTGTAAATCTTGTCCTGAGGGTATGAAACCCCGGATTTCACTTCATTTCACTATATTGAGGTGACACACACACTAGATGGCGAGTGTGGGAGCAGGCACCATTGAGGATTGTGACTTTTTCCATCCTTTAGCGACTCTTAAGTTGCGTATTTGACCGAAAACTATAGGATACACTTGTGTTTTGGAATATATTACTATATTTTGGGTTGAATGCCATATTTGGGCCTCGTGACAAGTTGTTTGGACCTTTAGGGGCTTTTCCTTATTATCTCTTCACTATTTTGACTTTAGATTTGTATTCAGTCATGTTATGTTTTTATTGATTTCATAACTCAGTATTTATTACTCCTTTGATGCATAAAAATGATATTTTTGTCTGAGCACCCTGTTTTACTAATAGCCCAAGTGGCTTGTGAGGTTGAAGACTGAGAGAGGCCCAGGGCCTGTTGGTGAGGATTATATAATAATGGATTAGGCTGCATGCCGCAGCGATATATATATATATATATATATATATATATATATATATATATATGGGTTATTATATATCGACTATATATTTATGGAACGGGCTGCACGCCGCAGTGGTTATTATAAAGTACCTATTGAGCGTGAGTGCTGAGTGTGAGCACTGATTGATGAGAGTCGAGTCTCAATGGACTGAGAGGGGCTTGTTTTTATGAGTGATCCTTTGCCCAAGGGGCTTGTTTTTATGAAATTACTATTTTCACTCCTCTTTATACTGAGCCTCTGTTGAAAATGTTGAACAAATGTTTTAGAACAACTTTCATTGAAACTGGAGTTTTTACAATATGGTCGGAATTTAATCACTGATTTGGCTTTGTTATTTCCACTGAGATTTTTATGTTATGATATGTATAGGAGTGACTGAGAGGTTTGCTCGAGGGGCTATTTGTGATTTATGTTTGCCCAAGGGGATTTTATACAAACTATGTTTTGCCCGAGGGGCCGATTATGATCTTTATTACCTTTACTGTAAACTGCATTGAACCTCTATTGAAACTGTTGGAAAGCATCTTCAAATGATTTTTACCAAAAATTGGATTTTTAATGAGATAATTTGACTCATATTCTGATTGAAAGCATGTTGTGCTTACTGAGTTTATCATGATGTGGATCTTATTTGTTTCCTACTTCTTAGTCTCTATTTACCTTTATTACTTACTAAGTTTACGTACTCACATTACTCCATGCACCTCATGTGCAGATTCAGGTATTTTTGAACCCGGTGGCAGGTGTTGATTACTCAGTGGCAGGTTCATCGGAGTTAGCAAGGTAGCTGCCTGGCGATCGCAGCCCTGCTTTTCTCCCTCCTTATTCTCCCTTAGTGTATTTTTTTGTGAATTTCCCGGCCATGTTGGTCTTGATGTTGTCAAACAGTTGTAGTAGATGCTCATGACTAGTGACAACCCTATGTCGTGCTTTCTTTCCGCACTGTTGTTTTTGTTTTAAACACTTTATAAATGTTTATTGTTAAATAGATTTGATCTTATCCTAAGAGTGAAAATATCCATTGGTTTTGGGATTGTTTCGGCTGGCCTAGTTCCATGATAGGTGCCATCACGGCCGAGTTGGTTTTGGGGTCATGACATGTTGGTATTATAGTCTAGGTTACATAGGTCTCACGAGTCATGAGCAGGTTTAGTAGAGTCTCGCGGATCTGTACGGAGACGTCTGTACTTATCTTCGAGAGGCTGTAGAACCTTTAGGAAATCCCACATTCTTGAATTCTTATCATGCGTCATTGATTCATCCTTAAATTTAACTCTTGAAATTCCTTTCATGGGTTCATATGCACACAAGAGCGCTCGGTATCATATGTGCATCGACAGCTTGTGATTGCTTAATTGAGGGGCGAGATATGATTTATGTGTGTTGATGTTGGGACAGTCTAGAGGACATGGGGCCGGGCTCTGCTTGTAGCTTGAGCACTGAGGTGTTGATTGTGTGAGCACATGATATTGGATTTATAAGTTCGATAGAGTCCCTATTAGTGGAAGTGATGGATGGTAGCTACGTGATGAGTATGATGTGACTGTGAGATGTGTTCATAGGATTTGAATGTAACGAGAAGGGTCTGCTTGAGGGTAGAAATAACTATCTGGTGCTTTATTTCCATCGTGATTTGATGCATAGGCCCGAGTGGTGGGTGTGTTTAAGGATCTTTTCATGTTGTCTAGTTGGAGAGTGAAGTATATGTCATGTTGTGATATGAGTTCAGACTCGAGAAGATTAAGTGATTGCATGATGTTTATTATAGTGGAAGGGTATTAAGAGATGTTAGTTTGGGGAGAAGTAGGTGGGTTATCTTATGTAGGGTGTCCTGAGGGCGTGTGAACCCTATGTTGTTTTGTAGCGAGTCCTCTTTTACCAATGAATTACATGTGTTGCAGTTTGAGTTTGGATTGCGTATAAGAGTTAGCTTGACTATTACGATGGTGAATACAAGATTTGCAAATGATTTGAGGTATTAGATGGGTTATGTTGCATGAGCTTACGAAGGATTTAGCTGAATCTCACTATGGCATTATGACAGTAATAGAATATGGGCATCGTGAGTTATTATGTGTTTTGATCTATGACTTTGAGCCAAGTGGGGGAGTCTGCTATTGATCAGTTGATTGCACAATTATGTATTGTATTAGTTTCAGTTTGAGGTATACTGGTGAATCAGTTGTGGCTTACAGAGGTTGAGATCGAGGATGACTCGAGTAAAAAGAATTTTGGATCAGGGTTGTGTTATGCTTTATAGGGATATGAGAAACGTTCGGTGAATTAGTTAATGTTGTAGGGGATGTAACAAATATGGAGTAGGATATCACTCGGCTGCTAAGAAGGATGGGTTACTTCCTTAGGTGTTGTTGTACTAATAGGGCACAGGTCGTTCGATTTGTTCGATAAGTTTATTTGAAATCTGAGTAGAGTGGATGGCTCCTGAGAATATTTTTAAAGGATTCCAGATTTACATGTAATAATTGGAGATCTTTAGGAAGTGTATTTGGCTAGAAGCTGAGGTTTACATTGGAGGGTGTCAAGACTTGTTGCATTTCCATATCGGCATGGATTCTACATATCAGTATTAGGAAGGTAAAGGTCATTGCTTTAGGTTCGTAAAAAGCCTTTTCAGGGTAAGTATTTTGAATATGGTACTTTTGGGGATATTTACGAGAGTATTCAGCGGCTTATGAGCCTTAGGGCGGTGCGATTTCATGCTTGAGTCTCTTGTGGTGAGTCTAGGTTGAGGAATGTGGTATACTGGCAAGGAGAAGTATCAATTTGAATGTAATTCAGAAGGAACTTGGATAAATAGGCAATGATCTTGGGTTTTTGGTGACCTGTGTAGCTTGGTTGAGCTAGAAGGATTCAGTCCTGACGGTTTGGTTTTGTGCAAATGGGATTTGGAGAGCTCTTGATGGTTTCTACCATGGGTAGATATGTATATTTTCTACTGGCGTGAGAAGCATGTGATGTATAGTTCTTTTAGATGGGATCAAATGGAATGTTCTTGGCTAGCTGAGTACGTAATACTTGTGGCTCAGAATGGATTATGAAGATCTCATATTTATTATGGGATGGCATGGTATATGTGGTATGTTGTGTAGGATTGAGAATTGCATGTGTAATGTCACGGTTCGGTACCAAAAGGGAGGTCATGAATTCTTAGGCAGCATGGACAGTTTCAGATGACTAGTTAAATGGTATTACAAATTGGTGTGGCTTGATGAGGGTATACATTTTCCAAAAAAGGGCAATATGTTTGAGTTAAGGATACTTCATTAGTATTGCGGCACTCTTTTGTTGATCGACTACTGATATTCGAGTTTTCTTAGTGGCACAGAAAGATTATAGGAGTATCCCTCGTGGAATGATCGAGTATTAGAGGTGCGTTAGATGTATGAGCAGTGGAGTTGGGATCGGATATGGTGATTCGTGTGCTATATGGATTTAACGACTGGGAGTTCTCATAAACAGGTTACGTCGTAGTTGTGGGCCGCGTGCATCGGTCTTGTGTGGTGACTATCGGGGGGTTTGGAGACCCGAGTGGATCCTTTGTTGCTTATTATGGTGGATTTTGATGTGATATTGGGTATGGATTGGTTGTCTCCATGTCATGTTATTCTAGACTGTTACGCTAAAACGATGACATTAGCTATGTCGGGGATGCCACGGATTGAGTGGAGAGGTTTGATGGATTATGTTCCCAGTAGAGTAATTTTATTTTTGAAGACCCAGCGGATGGTTGGGAAGGGTTGTCTTTCTTATTTGGCCTTCATGAGGGGAGTCAATGAAGAGACTCCTACCATTATTTTTAGTCCGGTAGTGCGGGATTTTTCCGGACGTGTTTCCTGTAGACATGTCAGGCATGTCGTCGGATAGGGTTATTGATTTCAGTACTGATTTGGTGTCGGACACTCATCGCATTTCTATTTCACCGTATCGTATGGCACCGGATGAGTTAAAGCAGTTGGAGGAACAACTTCAGGAACTCCTTGATAAGAGGTTCATGAGTAGGCTAGTATGGAAGTGTGTTCTGCATCAAGTCGACTTGGTTGACTCCAAAGTGCTATTGTTGATGGATGTGCCATTCGATTGTCATTGAGCTTATCCGCGTTTTGGAGTTATATATGAGTTACCCTTCTATGTTTCAAAGAGTTGTGAATCGTTGATTTTATGCACAAGTGATAGGGTTTTATTTGGAGTTTTATAGCGGAATTTGATTGAGACAGGTATTTGGGTGTTGTATGATTGATTGCGCATTTGATAGGTTCTTTCGGACTGGTATGACATTGCTTCAATTGCTTCTCCGTGGATATGGTGATTCAATTTTGGTACTAGACATCAAATTGTGCGTGGATGATGATTTTAAGCATGGTGACTTGTGGTGTCTCATGTGGACGAGTGTTTTAGATAGGGTCGCGCATTGCAGCAAAGTTATGTGGAGGTATGATCCTTCGGGCTAGATTCGTATGTTCTGGTTCTACGATGTGTGAAGGGTTCTTAGCACTGTGTTGTGGTGGTACTGGTGAGCTTGCGGTACAGTTCTCTCATTTGATTCATTTTCCATGATTTGAGTACATTTGGACTGGTGCTTAGTGGTGCGTGGGTCGCACGGGTTGTGGTTTTAGGTTGCATCGATGTTTCATGTCACTAGAGTAGCCGTATTGGATGAGATGAGGTTATTGAGATCTTGAATGAATACTATCGTATTTGATTTCAGCATGTTGGAAGGATAATATCGAAGTTCAACTTAGAAATTTGCTATAGTCCTTGCGGAAGGAGAGAGGACTCCAAGACTAGTTGATCTGAGGAATGGTTATGATATATGCGTGTTTTCTTTTATCATTGGCATTATACGAAAGTGTTGGAATGAGGCTATATTTGAAAAGAGGTTTGTTACCGTTATTATGTTGCTTGAGCAGCTGTTGTGAGTAGAAGTTATCGCCATGAGTGTTTGAGTTATGTGGTATATCAGGTGATTACATCTTGGGCTACAGATATGGTTTGTTACAACTTGTTCGGACGTATTCGGAGTATAGATATGAGGTTTTGATCTTATAAATAATTTCGGAAGGGGAAATTTTATTCTAAGGTTAATGGGCTAGGTTGGATTGTGAGATTTCAGTTATGTTGTGCTATCCGGCCTATATAGGATAGGGTGACGTGAGATCACCCCTCGGGTATGTGCATCGTAAGGTTACACAGCATATTTGATGGTTCAAAACAACACTGGTCACGTTCGAGGACAAACGTACTTTTAAATGGGGAGGATGTAACGACCCGATCGGTCGTTTTGAGCATTTGCACTTCGCTTGCCAATTTTGGGGCATGACTAGTCCCGTATGATGTATTATGACTTATGTAAATTGTCGGTTTTGGTTTTCAGGTTAATTGGAATAGATATGGAAGAATGATTCTCAGCTTAAAGCTTTAAATTTGAAAGGTTTGACCAAGTCTCGACTTCTTAGTATTCGATATCAGATTTGGATTTTTATGATTTGGTTAGCTCCGTCAGGTGATTTTGGACTTAGGAGCGTGATCGGAATGTATTTTGGAGGTCCGTAGTAGATTTAGGCTTGAATTGGCGAAATTGGAAATTTGGCATTTTTTCGATCGGTAATGGAAATCTTGATATCGGGGTCGGAATGGAATTCCCGAAATTTGAGTAGGTCCGTTGTGTCATTTGTGATATGTATGCAAAATTTTAGGTCATTTGGATGAGGTTTGATGGGTTTTTGGATCGGTTGCGGAATTCAGAAGTTTGGAAATCCTTAGGCTTGAATCTGACGGAGATTTGGTGTTTTGATGTTGTTTTGAGTGTTCCGAAGGTTCGACTAGGATCATGTGTTGATATATGACTTGTTGGTGCTTTTGGTTGAGGTCCCGAGGGCCCCGGGATGAATTCGGAAGGTTGTCAGAAAGATTTGAATTTTATTGAGCAGTTTCAGCTGTTGTTCTCTGTCATAACTGCACCTGTGGATTGGGGACCACAGGTGCGAGCCGCAGAAGCGGAAAGGAAATCGCAGAAGCGACATTGGTCGCAAGAGCGGAAAGCCTGACTGCATTTGCGAGACCGCAGGTGTGTGACCTGGGTCATAGGTACGTTGTCTGAGGAGTTAAGTAAATTCCGCAGGTGCAGATTTTGGGAGCAGAAGTGGCCCGCAAGTGCGAAATTTTGTCTGTAGATGAAGAAATCGCTGGGCAAAAAGTATATAAGCTCCCGTTCGCAAAATTTAGCCCATTCCAGCATTTTTGAAATTGAGATTGAAGCTTTTGGAGGATTTTGAAAAGGAAATAAAGGGGATTCTTGTTGAGGTAAGGTTTTTTGAACTTAATACTCGTATCTATGGTGAATTTCAGTTGATTAAACATGGAAATTGAAGAGATTAGGGGTGAAAATTGGAAAATTAGTTGAAATTGGAGAGTTTAAATTGGGGATTTGAGGGGCCATTTGAGGTCCGATTTTGATGATATTGGTATGTATAGACTCGTGAGAGGTCAAAGATTCTAGTGTTGCAATTTTTATCGAATTCCGAGACGTGGGCCCGGGGGTCGGGTTTGGCCAATTTCAGGATTTTTGAGTTAATTTGATAATTTTCGCGTGGTCTTTGATCCTTTGGCATGTATTGATGTTATGATTCTGATTTTGGATAAATTCGGGACGATCTGAGGCCGAGTCGAGAGGCAAGGGCATTGCGAAGTAGATTTTTGTCCTGTTGAGGTAAGTAAAGATTGTAAATCTTATCCTAAGGGTATAAAACCCCGGATTTCACTTCATTTCACTATATTGAGGTGACGCACACGCTAGATGACGAGCATGGGGGCGTGCACCATTGGAGATTGTGACTTGGTCCGTCCCGTAGAGACTCTTAAGTTGCGTATATGACTGAAAACTATAGGATACATGTCACGACCCCAAATGCCCGGTCGTGATGGCGCCTATCACATTACTAGCCAAGCCAACATAACCATTTAACCAAAACAAATTTCTTTTATAAATCTATTTTTCTAACACAGATTTAAATCCCAATTTTCATAAGAAATGTTTAAAACAGCTAAAAATGTGCGAAAATCAATAAAACATTAAACCAACACAGTCCAAACATCTGGTGTCACGAGTATAGAGCCTCTAAATATACAAATCTAACTGTCTAATACATAATAAGCCTAAAATGAAGGAAAAACAAAGATAGGAGGAAGAAAGCAGGGTTGCGGATGCCATGCAGCTATCTTGCAGTCTCCGGCAAACTCTGACAATGCTGAGAACCCTCACTCTGCCGCTCAGGCACCTCGATCTGCATACAAGGTGGAGGGAGTAACATGAGTACGCCAACTCAGTAAGTAACTAAAGTAAATATAGTCTGAAAGTAGTGACGAGCAGCTTAAAATCATATAAAGGAGTAAGCAACAGAATAACAGATCAAACTCCACAGTTTAAAAACCAGTTTTGTCATAAAAACTTCAGTTTCAATTAGAATACTTAAAATCTTTTACTTAGCAATTTTTCAACAGATGCTTAAAGAAGAGTGAAATCAGTGAAAATATCATAAATGGGCCCCTCGGGCAAGGTATCACTCAGAATATGTCCTCTTGGGCAGCCTCTCAGTCACTCGTGACTCAGCTCTCGTCACTCAGTACTCGCTCTCAGCACTCAGGCCCATTAATATCTCATAATAGTAATAATCATAGTAACCGCCGCGGCGTACAGCCCGATCCATAGTTTATAGTTGACTATGCTCACTGGGGGTGTACAGACTCCGGAGGGGCTCCTACAGCCCAATCATCATATCGCTGCGGCGCGCAACCTGATCCAATATATATATATATCGTTGCGGCGTGCAGCCCGATCCATATAAGTATCAATGCGGCGTGCAACTCGATCCATAATAGATACATATAATATATTGCTGCGGCGTGTAGCCTGATCCATATTATTTATAATCCTCACCATTAGGTCCTCAACCTCTCTCAATCATTAACCTCACAGCCACTCGAGCATAGCAGTAGAATTCAGGGAAACTCAGTCCTTACATTTAAAAAGTAGAGTGATAAAACCAGTTTTAAACAATAAACAGTAAAACATGACTGAGGATATGCTTTCAAACAAATAGAGTGAGGAAGAACGGTAAAAAAATGCCCCTAAGGGTCTCAACAGGTCGGCACAAGGCCCCAGACATCGCATACAACCCATAATACAGTATAAATGTCTAAAATACGGAATATCATAAGATTTCAAATCAAATACGCGGTTTAATAGTCACTACGGTACGGACCAAGTCACAATCCCTACCAGTGCACGCCCACAAGCTCGTCACCTAGCATGTGTGTCACCTCATTTATCAACACAATTCGAAATACCGGGGTTTTGTACCCTCAGTTCCAGACTTACAATGGTTACTTACCTAAAACTAGGTGAATTACTACTCCGCGATGCCTTTCCCTCTTGCTTCGGCCTCAACTCGTGCCGAGGCTACCCAAAATCAGAACCGTAACATTAGAATATGCTAAAAGATCGAAGCCCAAGCGAAAATAATCAGATTATACCAAAAATCCCGAAATTGACCAAACCTGACCCCGGGCCCACGCCTAGAAACTCAATAAAAATCACATCTACGGAATTCTTATCCTCTCACTAGTTTATACATACCAGGAATGCCAAAATCCGACCACAAATGGTCCCTAAAATACCTAGATTAAAGTCTCAAGTTTCCAAGCCCTAACTCCCCAATTTAGGCTTCAAATTCCCCAAATTTCATGTTTAATTAGGTAAAAATCACAATAGGATCGAGTATTAAGTCCAAAATTCTTACCTCCAACAAGTTCTCCTTGATTCCCTCTTCCATCTCTCTCAAAAAGATTCAAAACCGAGTCAAAAATGGTGAACTTAGGCCAAGACTCGCGAAAATGGCCTTTTAAACATTCTGCCCAGCAATCATAAGTCCTTCTCCGTGAACGCGGTCAAAGCCTCGCGTTCGTGAAGTACAAAAATACCCTTGACCAAAAACCTCTTACGTGAACGCGACCACACCATCATGAACATGATGCCTCAGCCTTTCCAACCACCGCTAATGCGCCATGCATCTCGCGAACGCGATGCTTCCTATTCTGACCCTTTGCAAACGCAGGACCCTCTCGCGAATGCGAAGAAAAATATCCAAACTTCCTTCCTGACCCTTCGCGAACACGAGGTTCCACTCATGACGCGAAGAATAAATTATATGCAATAGCTGAAACCAAAATGTGCAACTTCCTTAAACTTGAAATGGTCTGTTCAACCATCCGACACTCACTCAAGGGCCTCATGACCTCAACCAAACATGCCAACATATCCCATAACCTCATTCAAACGTGTTCCAACCTTCGAAACGAACACCATCAAGATACCAATATCACATCGGATTCAAGCCTATGAATTCTAAAAACTTCCAAATTTCGCTTTTGATCAAAAAGTCTATCAAACCATGCCCGATGACCTGAAATTTTGCACACACATCCCAAATGACACAACGGACCTAATGCAATTCCCAGAATTCCATTCCGACCCTTATATCAAAATCTCACCTACCAACCGAAAAATGCCAAAATTTCAATTTCGCCAATTCAATCCTAAATCTACTCCGGACCTCCAAAACACATTCCGATCACGCTACTAAGTCCCAAATAACTTCCTAAAACTATCCGAACCATCAGAACTCACATCCGACCCCTTTAACACATAAGTCAACATTAGGTTGACTTTTTCAATTTGAGCTTACTCAAAAGAGACTAAGCGCCTCAAACCTTGCCAAAACCTCACCGAAACCGAACCAATCAACTCGATGACATGTAATACAACTGAATAAAGCAATAAAAGTAGAAATAGGGAAAACGGAGTGGTAATTCATGAAATGATCGGCCGGATCATTACAATACACTTGTGTTTTGTAAAATATTACTATGTTTTGGGTCGAATGCCATATTTGGACCTCGTAACAAGTTGTTTGGATCTTTAGGGGCATTTCCTTATTATTTCCTCACTGTTTTGACTTAAAATCTGTACTCAGTCATGTTATGTTTTTATTGATTTCATAACTCAGTATTTATTACTCCTTTGATGCATAAAAATGATATTTTGGGCTGGGCACCCTATTTTACTAATAGCCCGAGTGGCTTGTGAGGTTGATGACTGAGAGAGGCCCATGGCATGTTGGTGAGGATTATATAATTATGGATTAGGTTGCACGCTGCAACGATATATATATATATATATATATATAGCTCTTGGGCTGCAAGAGCACCTCCGGAGTCTTGCACACCCCCAGTTAGCGCAGTCGACTGTATATTTATGGATTGGGATGCACGCCACAACAATTATTATAAGGTGTCTATTGAGCGTGAGTGCTGAGTGTAAGTGCTGATTGATGAGAGTCGAGTCTCGAGTGACTAAGAGGCTAGCCCTAGGGGCTATATATATATATATATATATATGAGTGATCCTTTGCCCGAGGGGCTTGTTTTTATGAAATTACTATTTTCAATCATCTTTTTACTAAGCCTCTGTTGAAAATGTTGAACAAATATTTTAAAACAACTTTCATTGAAACTGGAGTTTTTACGAGATGTTCGGAATTTAATCACTGATTTGGCTTTGTTATTTCCACTGAGATTTTTATGTTATGATATGTATAGAAGTGACCGAGAGGTTTGCCCGAGGGGCTGTTTATGATTCATGTTTACCCAAGGGGATTTTATACGAAATATATTTTGCCC
Source organism: Nicotiana sylvestris (assembly GCF_000393655.2). NCBI lineage: Eukaryota > Viridiplantae > Streptophyta > Magnoliopsida > Solanales > Solanaceae > Nicotiana > Nicotiana sylvestris. The sequence continues at coordinate 92,765,598 of NC_091064.1, read as the reverse complement.
GAGGAGCCGATTATGATCTTTATTACCTTTACTGTAAACTGCATTGAACCACTATTGAAACTGTTGGAAGGCATCTTCAAATGATTTTTACCGAAAATTGGATTTTAAATGAGATGATTTGACTCATATTCTGATTGAAAGCATGTTCTGCTTACTGAGTTTATCATGATGTGGATCTTATTTGTTTCCTACTCCTCAGTCTCTATTTACCTTTATTACTTACTGAGTTGGCGTACTCACATTACTCCATACACCTCGTGTGCAGATTCAGGTATTTTTGAACCGGGTGGCGGGTGTTGATTACTCAGTGGCAGGTTCATCGGAGTTAGCAAGGTAGTTTCCTTGCGATCGCAACCCTGCTTTTCTCCCTCCTTACTCTTCCTTAGTGTATTTTTGTTAATTTCCCAGCCATGTTGGTCTTGATGTTGTCAGACAGTTGTAGTAGATGCTCATAACTAGTGACATCCCGATGTTGGGCTTTCTTTCCGCACTGTTGTTTTTGTTTTAAACACATTATAAAGGTTTATTGTTAAATAGATTTGATCTTATCCTAAGAGTGACAATATTGATTGGTTTTTGGATCGTGTCGCCTAGCCTAGTTCCATGATAGACGTCATCATGACTGGGTTGGTTTTAGGGTCATGACACATGATTGAAGCAAGCATATAGATACAAGGTATCACTTTATCATAGAATGCATTACCAAGACAGAAATCGAGCTCAAATATGTGATGTCTCATGATATAACTGCGGATATCTTTACAAAGTCTCTCAAGTTTGAAGATTTTTAAAGATTGAGATCAAGACATGGAAAGAAAAATCAAAATTAAGGGAGAGATTGTGGGGTCCATCCTATTCAACAATAGGCATGTGCCAATAAAATAAAAACTTTGTTGGCAACTCTTTCTTGGAAGCAAAGTTTGGAAATAAGTGGAGGAGATTAATACATCTCCTCTAGGATTCTTGGAGGCTACGTATTTTGCTCCTATAAATGGATGAGCTCTCTTCCTTCTTCAAACACACCAAAAAGTCGAGAGAAGTTACAGAAGTTAGAGAGAGTAATCCAAAGATCGTAATCTGTGGGATAAGTAGTGAGTGCGAGTAATATTGTTGTGAGGTATTTAAATAGAGTGTATTATTTCTTTTGAAGTTGTAGTAGTCTCTTGATACTACTAAGTTGTAATATTATAGTGGTAATATTGCCCTGCTCGGATATTGTAGTTTATCCCGTTAAAAAATTTGATGTCATGTTACTCTCTTGTGTTATTGTTGTTTATCGTGGATAATATTCCTGGGGAAGGATTATTATTATTTTCCCAACAAAGCAACTCCAAAACGTTTTAGTATAATAAATATTTGCACTTTTAAATTATTGTGTCAAAGGAAAAGCTTACTGAAAACCTAGATAAAGTTTTTAAATTGCAATGCACAGTACGGTATTCAATTGGAGTAAAGGAATGAATTGTACAGAATATAGATACTTTCTTTACTTTCTTTTTTCTCTCAAAATACAGATGCTTTCCTTGGCGACTAGAAAGAAAGTAGATGTAGTGAAATTAAATCCGATCAACAAAGGTGCTATGTTGTCGTTGAACAATTTTAAAGTCAATAAACATGAAGCATGTACTATTAAGAATGGGAATCTATGGAGCAGAAGAAAAAGCCTTTTAAATATCAAACAAGCTTCACTTTATACTGTGTTTTGCCTACTCTAAGATATTCAAACCATAGGCATGCTAAATGGCCAACTTGTGTTTTAAAGGCTGGACTTGTCGTAGAAAGTAGCAACATCATTTCGTTTTCTTATTCTACTTTCTTTTCTTGTATCATCTATTGGATCTACAGAAGTACTAGTTAGTCACTCTTCACTTATTTCTAATAACCTATCTATATCTATATCTATATTATTATAAAAGTATGAATAGCTTTAAAATATTTTTTCCATAAAACAACTAATGTAGGATATAACTGTAATATTGGACAAAAACCTTTTTTCTATTGGGAGTCAATTCCTTCCCGTAAGCAGCGAGTAATTAAAACTTCAAAGTAATTAGTAAATGAGTCAGCATCAAACGGTGATAAAACAAACCACTGTTGCATTATATATAATTATTTATCGGCTAGGTTCACCAAATTACTCTGTTATAAAATAAAAAAATAAGTTCAATTAAATTCGCTTTGCGTAAAGTACTATATATTTTTTTGGTCAAACTCAAAATTTTCATTTAACCAAGTATAATATTTACAACTCACTAGCTTATTTGGACTCTTGAGCTAGATCCAAAAACATAATTAACAACTCCTTTTTCTCTACTACTTCTCTACTTTCTATCTCTATATATAACTATACATGTCTAAATAGGATAGTTGTTCAATCTTTCTAACTCCTTGTGCTATTTGGATTAATTCTGCCCTCGTATGTGTAGCTCTAGTATAATATTCTTCACCCTCTGAAGGCTTGATATCATCATCCCTTTGAAATCTTCGTTGGTTCCTCTCTGCCAAGACATGATAAATTACAGCTGCAAACAGGAATCCTAGCATGCAAGCTCGAATTCTGCATGAACTTCTCTTCACTAACCATTCAATCTCAGCATTCCAACTACCTATTTGATGTATTTCTCCCAGCCATTTTAACAATATTTTCCACATATTCCTGGAGCAATCACATTCAAAAAAAGAGGTGCTCCATTGTCTCCTCGGTGTCTTTGCCACATAGTACACAGTCACTTGCTATTGATAGTCTCCACTTCCTTAACCGATCCACTGTAGCTAGCTTCCTTTGCATAGCCAACGACAAGATGAATTGGTGCCTTGGTAATGCTTTTGAGTCAATTTTAATCCTTATTTAATGACACATAGGATATTGGGGCAATGTTGGAACAAACAGCTTTGTAATGTTGAACTTCCCTTTTGTATAGTATTTATTCAAATCAGCAGAGGGGTCCCTTTGTGCTAACCAATCCCTAGTGTCAAATATTTTCCTAACTAGCCAGCAGGCCTGCTTAGGAGTGTGCATAGTCATTATACCATTCACTTTGATGTAGTAGTTGTGTATCCATTGAATCCATAGAGTGTCGTTTTATTGATTAATCACCCATAAGAGTTTACATAAAGCAGCTTTGTTCCAATTAGACACATCAATTACATTCACACCTCCAGCTGAGAGTGGCATACATATCTTGTCCCAAGCAACCAGTGCTCTTCTCGAAGGTTCATTACTTCCAGTCCAAAGGAAAGTTCTACAAGCAATCACAATCAGTTTTGTTATCTTTTTTGGAAGTAAGAAACTTGTGCCCAGTAGGTATACATTTCAAAAATCTCACTCTTGATTAATTGCACCCGACCACTATAAGATAGGAATTTGGTGGACCAGCATTTGAGTCATGCAGTAATCCTTTCAATCAATGGAACACACTGCTGGATAGGTAACTTCTTAGAGGACAAAGGAACTCCTAGATACTTGAATGGCAACTCACCTGCTGTGAATTGCATTTCTGCAATGATCCATTCTTTGAACTCATTTGGTACCCCTGCAATATACAAAGCACTTTTCTCCATATATGCTTTAAGCCCCGACACCTCTGAGAAATGTTGAAATTTGTTCATAAGTAAGCTTATGTATAGCTTATCTGCTCTGCTGCACATGATCAGATCATCAGAAAAATATATATGGGATAAATTCTTTCTAGATCACCTCGGATGGTAGTTAATGTATGGAATGCACTCTAGTGTCTTTAGTGATCAATTCAGGTATTCCATCACCAATACAAATAAGTAGGGAGACATTGGATTTCTTTCCCTAAGCCCCTTTTTTGCTTTAAATTTGGTCGGCAATCCTCCATTTATCAGCAGACAATAACTGATAGTTGTCACACACTCCATCACAAGCTGTGAAAACTTCACGGGTATACCAAATTAAATCAATATCATCTTTAAGAAAGGCCACCCAACTGAATCATATGTCTTTCTTATGTTAACTTTGATCAAACATCTTGGTGAGACCCCTTTCTGAGTGGATCCTTTAACTAACTCATGGGCAATAATAATATTATCCAATATGTTCCTCTCCTATATAAATGTTGATTGAGATGTTCCAACAATGTAGTCAACCACAGTCTTTAACTTCGCCATTAAAATCTTTGCAATGAATTTATAGATTGTAGAAAAATATGTTATGGTTCTAAACTCCTTAACAGATGTAGGACTGTTTACTTTGGGCATTAGTGTAACTGTAGTGAAGTTAATGCTCCTCAGCATCTTTCCATTATCAAAGAATTCCTGTATAGCTTGTTTATCTTCAGCTTCAATAAGGCTCCAGTATGTTTTAAAGAATTCAGCAGGAAAACCATCTATACCTGGTGCTTTTTCATTAGGAAAATCTTTGAGGGCCTGATCTATATCCTTTTCTATTATTAACCTGTTGAGCTCACTTTGTTGTTCCTTAGTGAGGGAAGGTACATTTGTGGATGTATAAATATCAATACATGGCAATTTAGCAGCACATTCCCCAAACAAAGATTTAAAGAATCCTGTAAATTCTTGTTCTATAAGTTTTGGTTCAGTGATTCCGGATCCTTGATCATTGTAGATGGAATCAATTGTGTTTCTGTCCTACCTAGCCTTTAGATGCACATGAAAGAATTTGGTATTTTAGTCTCCACATTTTATCCACATTGCTCTGGATCTCTGTCGCATCACTTTCTCATTAATTCCTTCCCATTTTTCTATCTGCACCAACAACTCTTTTTCTTTTGAAATCAGCTGACCATTAAATGGATCCGCATCAAGTTTCCCTTGAACATTCTGCAATTGTACCGTCAAATTGTCCAGCTTCCTCTCTAACAAAGATACCTCTTTGTTCAGCTGCCCTACCTTGTCTTTTAGCCTCTGTAGATTCACCCAGACAGAGTACATAGTATGCCCTTGTACATGTTGACACCACACATCCTTCACAGCTTTCTCAAACTCCTTGTTATTCAATAGCATATTGTATAGTCTGAATGGCTTTTGCGGATAGGACTTGACTACTACTGTGTTAATGATAATATTAGAATGGTGTTATACTCCAAGCTTTTCAAAAATAGCTTCAAGGCTACTATATCGTGTCAGCCATGAGGTATTTCCAAAAGCACAGTCAATGTTGCTATAAATCATGCTCTCTGTATCCCTTTTATTACACCAAGACTATTGGCAACCCTTTCTATTAAGTTGTCCCAACCTAGTGTCAACAATGCATCTTTGAAAGTCCATTAATTCAACTTGTTGTACTGGTTGCTCATTGATTCGATCATCAACCGATAACACACTATTGGAGTTACCTATAACCAACCACGCCTCTTGCATAATATTTTGTATTTGTCTTAGTTGATCACTAGCCATCACTACATTAACCCGCACCATGTGCTCTTTCCACAATAGCCAGCTTCTTCCCCTCTCATTAATAGCTTCATTAGAGTACACCTTCCAATCACTACTAAATTTAGCTCTAACTTTAGTAACACTCCTAGGCTTTATCTTTGTCTCAAGTCAGCCCAGTAGAGTAATGTTGTTTTTCAGCAGAAATGCCTTGTTCTTTCTGCTTGAAGGGCTTGTTCAGCCCTCTTATATTCCACGAGCTTATTATCATGGTGGATTTTCCTCATTGAGGACAACCCCTTCAGTCACCTTGTCAATGCTGCTATCATCTAGAATTCTCAAAGGACTTTATCTATTTCTACTCAACAGATTTTCTAAGTTTGTATATGATAATGCTCCCTTCTATTGTACCTATCTTTGAGTCTTCATCATCTGATTTCCTCTATCCTTTTGTTGTGGAGGTTCTGCTGTTGTGATTTCCTCCTAACTAGAGGATTGTTCAGGTGTATCCTCCTATTTTTTCTGGGATTGCTCAGTCACAACCTTCACTCTCCATTCGGCTATTGGATGTTTCTTTTTCTGCGGCCTCTTTGCTTTCTCTTGCTAATGTTTGGGTGGCATTTGGATTTATTAAGTGTCAGCCTTCCTTTGGACTTCCTTTATCTTTGTGCATTCCTCTACATGTTGCCCTATCTGAAGGCACTCCTCACAGCATGCTGGTCTCCATTCATATTCTAGTTTTTGTTCCCTGCATTTTCCACCTGCCACTTCAATCAGCATCGTATCAGGTAGCTTCTGGAGATATCCATTTCTACAAGTATACATGCATAGGAAATTTTATCACACTGAGCTATTAGCTTATCTGAACAGATAGGTTTCCCTAGATAACTTGCAATTCGACCCAAATTCTCCTTTGTCTAGTACTGAATTGGTAAACCTGGGAATATTACCCAAATAGGAACATTCCTAGTCATTTCTTTGCTCAATTGGAAATTAGGCTCCCACTATTTTAAGATCATAGGTATATTTTTAAACATATAGGACCCTTGTTGGATAACTCTATTCCTATCCTCTTCTGAATTAAATCATAAGATGAAATAGCCCTCATCGTGTAGGTATACCTATAGAGTATTGACTGAATTCCACACACCATACATGAACTTAAGCATTTCTTTGAATGAGGGTAAACCACCCAGAACATACCTAATTAGGGTTGCCCTCCATTTCTGAGTTTCCTCATACACTTCATTTTGATTCAATCGAACAACCTTTGTCTCTTCCTTCATTATCGGCGAATAGTACTCCAATTTAAGCCCTTGTTGTTGAGATCGATTCCCCTACACTACATCAGCCATCATTGGCACTGGTTGGCTAGGGATTCCTTTCTACGCTGAGAATGTCAATTTCCTTCCCGTTGTGTTTGCATGTCACGACCCTAGTTCGCCCTTCGTGAACTATCATGATGGCACCTCGTCTCTACAACTAGGTAAGCCTAAAAATTTGCGAAAATGGAAATAATAGACAAAAAACTAGAAGAAACTATGGATAAACATAATGAAAACGTTTAAGATGTCGCTCGGCATATACAATTACACACTCTCAACTAATGTATCTCCCAAAACGCAGAATCTCATGAAATCGTAAGCTATGGATATTACAAAGTGTTTTAACTCCAGAATGTCTAAATCAAAGTAAATATAGAAGGGATATAACTGCAAAAGAGAATGGAGAGGGACTCATCGGTCTGCGGACGCGACAGATATACCTTGAAGTCTCTGAAGAATCGCCTCACCTCAAGGATGGTAGGGCTGAGTCAAAGAATCTGGATCTGCACACAAAAAACATGTGCAGGAAAGGGCATGAGTACACCACAGCGGTACCTAGTAAGTGTCAAGCCTAACCTCAGTCGGGTAGTGACGAGGAAGGTTAGGGCCCATACCGGTCATATATATATATAAGGAAATGAAACAGTATGAAGTAACACAGGATAATAAGAATAACAACAACTACAATAAAGAGAGCAAAAATCACAGAAAGAATATAGCTCCACACAAAGATAGTAACCAGGGATCTCCTAGGATATCGTCCTGTAGTCCCCAAATGTAAATATCCAGTGGATCTCCTGGGTGCCGTCCCGTAGTCCAACTCATAGTACGCAGGGGATCTACCAGAATACCAATCCGTAGTCCCAAATGTAAATATCCAATATAGGGCGAATCTACCGGGTGCAGTCCCGTAGTTCCAATTTAAATGTGCAGGGGAATCTACCGAAAAACCAATCCATAGTCCCAAATAAACAGGCAAGGGGGATCTACCGGGATATCGCCCGTAGTCTCAAAGTAAACACACAACAACATCACGAAGAATATTCAATTCTATCCAATTCCATACAAAGGAAAAACATGTATTTCTAACCTAGCATACTGCACAGAATTTCAAATAAGATAGTTTGAGCAAGTAAAATAGTTAAGTCACTTAGTCATGCTTCCCTAAGCTAACAGTAGGCTTAAATTGCAAGTAATGTACAACAAGGAAGAAAAACACAATTATAGTTACTTAATGAAAATAGGATTTTCAACAATTAGCACATGTACGCATCTCGTCACCTCATGAACAAGGCATTTCATATATCAACAATACCAAATCCTAAGGGGAGTTCCCCCCCACAAGGTTAGACAAATCACTTACCTCAAACCAGCTCAATCAACTCGATATCACGTTCTTGCCACGAGTACCCGACTCCAAATGGCCCAAATCTATTCAAAGTAATTGCATAATATAAATATAACTTCAAGTAACTAATTCAACTAATTAATTCGAACTAACATGCGAAATTAGGAAAATTGCCCAAAACGTCCCCCGAGCCCACGTCTCGGAATCAGATAAAATTTGCAAAACCAGAATCCTCACATTCTCACGAGTTCATACATACTAAATACACGAAAATAGGACCACAAACAGTCCCTCAAATCCCCAATTCCAAGTCTCCAATTTCAAACCCTAAACCCCCAAATTTAGCCCTTATTTCCCATAAATTTCTTGCTAAATTAGTAGAAAAATACCATAATAGCGAGTTTGGATTCCAAAAATCATACCTCCTTGAAGCTCCCTTGAATCCTCTCTCAAAAACCTCCCAAAAAGCTCAAATTCTCGGATAAAATGGTGAAAGAATAGGCCAAAATCCGGACAGAAAACTTACATAGGTTCTGGCCCAAGGTTTCCGCACCTGTGGCCATTTGCTCGCACCTACGGTCCTAGGTGCTGTCGCGCCCCCTTTTTTCCTCTGCAGAGAAAGTTCGGGTTTCGACATCCACGGGGTGTAATGACTCATTTCCTTTTGGGAATTGGGTATTGAAGAGTCGTCACCTAACGGATTATGGTACGTTAGGGCACCTAGAGTGATTAACTCTTGAGTTGGTTTGCATTCCCAAAGATTAGGGTAAGGGCTCGAAGTAACCTCAAGGGGAAGGTGTTAGGCACCCCTCTTAGTGCACAACGGTGGGTCCTGACCGAACTTATATTCACAAATTAGTCCACATAAATAGTTGAATCAAATAAGCTGCTAATAAGGCACATTGGATAGTTCAAGTAGTAAGATAAAGGTTTGAACAAGTTGTAAAAGACGAAAGTTTAAATAAAGAGAGAGTATTTGGTAAGAAGGGGTCCTAGGATCACCCCACGCAATGTCCGATAAACACCCCTCCATGAGGGGCTACACGTGACATTAACGCGTAGTCATCATATCCCATGTCTACCCTTCTCATCCCCTTATTGGTCATGCAACGCGAGTGTTTGGTCACTGATTCCTATTGCGTAATGCTACCCGTCCCTTCTTAATGGTCTCGGAGGGGGTTAGGACCTCTACCTATAGGTAGTTCTTGTCACGACCCCGGTTCGCCCTCCGTGAACCATCATGACGCCACCTAGTCCTCTACGACTAGGTAAGCCTAAAATTGCGTAAGATAACCAAAATGCAGAATAAAAACAAATCAAAACAGAATGAAGAGTGATAAAAATGGTGTTTTAAAAGTGTTGCTCGGCATATACAACATAACATTCTCAGAATCAGGTACACTATCCCAAAACCCAGAAACTAACGGAACCACAAGCCTTTGGATATCTACAATGTCTAACTCCAGAATATCTAACAAGGGAAAGAAATACAGAAGGGCAAATGTTTAAAAGCTAGAATAGAAAGGGACTCCTCGGTTTGCGGATGCGGCATATGTGCCTCGAAGTCTCTAGGGCAGTCACCTCGCCTCACGAGTGATAGGATTGAGTCATAGTACCTGGATCTGCACATGAAAAATATGCATAGAAGGGGCATGAGTACACCACAGCGGTACTCAGTAAGTGCCAAGCCTAACCTCGGTCGTGTAGTGATGAGGATAGTCTGGGCGCTACTGAGGTTAAATAAAATATAAAGATCAACAGTATAGAACATAACAGTATAAATAAGTACACCAGTAAAATAACATAGGACAGGACAACAACAACCATATAGAAGCAAGGTAAACACGGAAAGGAAATACAACTCAGCACCAATAATAACAATCGGGTATCTCCCAGGATACTGTCCTGTAGTCCCATATGTACATATCCAATGGATCTCCCGGGATCCCATCCCGTAGTCCAACTCATAGTACGCGGGGATCTACCGGAATCCCATTTCGTAGTCCCAAATATAAATACTCAGTACTGGGAGAATCTACCAGGTGCATTCCCACAGTTCCATATAACTGTGCAGGGCAATCTACCGGAATCCCACATCCGTAGTCCCAAAATAAACAGACAAGGGGGAGCTACCGGAATCCCACATCTGTAGTCCCAAAATAAATACACAGCAGCAATAGGACAATATACAGAAATGGAAAAACTTCATATTAAGGCAAGAAGTGATTCTAGCTTAGCATGCTGTACAGAATTCAGGTAAGGCAGGTTGAGTAAATAAAGCAATTAAGTCACTAAGACATGCTTTCCTAATCTATCAACAAGCTTAATAATGCAAGTAATAGAAACAGGAAAGGAAACATACGAGTAGTTACTTAAAGAAAACCGGATTTCCAACAATTAGCACAAGTATGCACTCATCACCTCACGTACAAGGCATTTCAATTACCAAATATACCAATCCTAAGGGGAAGGTCCCCCACACAAGGTTAGATAAGCCACTTACCTCGAACCGGCTCAAAATCAACCTGAAACCATGTTCTTGCCACGAGTACTCGACTCCAAATGGCCCAAATCTATTCAATTCAATTGCATAATGTAAATAACACTTCATGTAATTAATTCTACAATTAAATTCTAAGCTAATATGCAAAATTAATGTTTACCATGAAAATGGTAACAACAATTAAATTTGTAAATAGGATTCTAAAAATACGTGATCTATTCTCGAGCTAGTTGTTAGAGCAGTTAATGCTAAGAATTCTATGTTTAATGATGAAATGGGGGGTAAAAAGAGGAAGTAGCCAAACCGAAGGTGGGGGCTATTGCCTGGATGCAGAGATGGTAGATGGGACCTCGGGGTCGGCATTAGTGTCGGTCTCAAACTAACGGGGATAGCCGGGGATGGGATAACAGTTAAAGATATAATTAGACAAGGTTCTTTCGGTCGATATTAAGTTATATAATGAAAAACAAGTTAAGAGGTGATGAATACGGAGACAGCCTCGAGCCAGTACCAAGTGATAAACAAGAAGAATGACCGAAGATAAATGGCTTTGAGCCAAGGGGAATAGGCAAATTAGCGAAGAGATGAAAAGAAAAGATATTATTGCCCTTGAGTAGGATAATTGGAGCTTCTCTACAAGATGTTGGTGACCCCCCTTTTATAGGAAGGGGACTCCCAAACTAAGTACAAGATGTGTAGTATGACAAAAGAGAATGAGACGTGACAACCTATTAGCCTTACGTCGCATGTGAGCTGACGTCAAGCCACTTGAGTAGATTTGATCGACCCCAAGTGCATTCCTCGGGGGGGATTCCTGCGTTCGTCGGGGCTTCAGCCAATGTTATTCTTGGCAGGGCATCGACAGGTTTCAAGGGAAGCGATTGACCCGAGATCCCGTGTTTTCGGGGTGACTCTTCGAAGCATTATGTCAAGGGGAAATCGGTCCCCCGGATTTTATCGCACACAGATAGTCTCCACGTTTCTTAAAGGGAAGTGATAAGAAACGGTATCAACATATTATTTCCCGATCTCTTGTAGCGGCGTCGTGCCGATGATGCCGCTCTCCTTTGACAGGTATCGAGGTGCTTCGCCTTTTTGCTTCTTCAGGATCACCCAAAAAGTTACGACCCTTCGTTTTTTGGAATCGTACCGTTTTTGTGGGTTCAGCTTCTATGAATACGTTAATTACGCCTGCCGTTACGTTTTTCGAGGGCGGTAATGACGCCGTCAGTTGCTTTGCCTCCCCTAAAAATGGGGCTACTTGCGGCTGGCTTTTTTATTCAAACTCCCTTCGATTCCTATCTCTTCTTCCTTTCTTGTTGTCTTGCATCTCTACCATCTTGTCATGTTTGAGGCATGAGGCTTCAAGATTTTACACCATATGCGCCTTGGCTCCTTGGTCTCTTTTCGGTTGGGTGGAGTTGCGCCGCCGTGATATTGCTTTTGTTGTTATTGTTGTCGGCTCGGGGTGATGAGGTAGAGGGTCGATTCCTTCTGACCCTAGGGGATATTTTTGGACTATGCACTGCTTCTCAAGAGGGGGCTCGGATTATACACCACTGCTCACCCTCCTCCCTTGGCTCGGCGAGTTGCACCCCTTTTAGATTCCTGGGCGGTGTGGCAGCGGTACCCACTGGTTGTTGCCTCTCGGGCTGAGGCAATGTCTCAAGAAGTGGCTTGGTGGGATTGATACTGGCGAGGTTCATGACAGCTAGATGTTTCACCCCGCCAATTCTCGTCTCCTTCCCTCATCTCTATTCCTTTTAAAGATGCCATTATAAGGAATCGAGATAAGGTCCTCGAGGGACTCAAACTTGGAAGATATTGTCTTTGAGGTCATATGCCGGAGGGGATGACGACAGAGATGCCGCATAAAAAGTACGCTAGACTCTTAGGCTTTTGCTGTATGCATATCTTTTTGATTTCCTTTTATGCGTGATGATCCCCTTGCGGGCTTCTGTAACCATATGTAATGACCCCTCAAGGGTCATTGTTTATGGATCTTTATGAATATGAATATACCTTTTCTTAACTCTTGCTTTCAATTCTTGCCTTACTTTTGTATGTTCTCATGCCCGGCCCTTGGACGTCTTCCTCCGTTGTTAGCTGCCGATGCTTGGCTCGGACGCGAGCATTTTTCCCGATCTTCTGTTGACTAGTATGGCTTCTTTCCGAGCCTGTTGTTATACTTGGATCGAGCCTAAGTTGATCTGATAAGCTCGGACCGTCGGGTTCTCCGAATCGCATGGAGATAGTTGGTGGAATCCTGGGTCTCGAGAATAGTATCCGGAATGAAGGTCATTTTTAGGTACTTGGGGGTCCCTTTCGGACTGATTGTAGATATCCCTTTGGATCATATGCGATTGAATTCTTTTGAGGAGTTACCCATGCTCAGGTGCTATATTGATCCTTCCTGGAGCCTTTGATTGATTAAAATGGCTTCGCGTAGAGTCCTTCGTGTTCTGACCCTGAATAGGACCAGTAACCTCAGGCCGCCGGATCCTTACCGTGAAGGTGTGAGTAGTGTTTTTGGACTTCGTAGTGGCCTTTGAGAGGAGGCTTGCCCGAGGTCTGCCGGTTAGAGACGCTAATGGCTTCTTGAATGCGGTCTCCAAGCGGAGGTTTTCCTGCGTTTGGACCATCCAGATCGACATCCGGGGCCTATTCCGTATTAGTGTATGTTAAAAACAACTACATTCGCTAGCTGGCTTCCTTTGTCGGAGGCCTTTGGGGCCGTGCGCCGATCTTGTGTTAGCGAAGGCGTTGTTGGCCTTTTGGGGCTTTGTCTTACCGCGATGGAGGCCTCCGGGATTGACTATTAAAGTGGCACCGGATATGGTGCTGATGGCTGGTGCTCTTGGTTATTTTTGAATTGTCGTCGCCTTTCCCATATGCAATGTGAGGCTGCTTTCGCCTCCTCGGGGTTGTCGGAGCCTGCCTTTAATGGTTGCTTATTTGGGGAAAGCAGAGACCAGTCTTGGGTGAATCGTTCCTCCTAGGTGTTAGTTACTGGTGCCACACCTTCGAAACCCTAGTTATTTGTTTAAAGAAATGAAAAGATGCACTTTAGGTGGTGTGCCTCGCACTTCACCGGCTCTACCTACGATGATGGAGAATTTAGCAGTCGTGCCTTCCTTCCTCTGCTAGACCTTCCTTGTGTGGGCCTGTGACGGACTTAGGTCCGAGCTGCTTTGTCAAGGGGCCAAGCCTCAAAAAAATTCTGGATGAGGGCGAGTCCCTTAGGCTCCTTAGGAAAGAGAAGGAAGATGAGCTGCAGTATTGGCGATATGAGGCGTATCGGAGCCCAAAACTACGAGAGATATTTGATGGAGCAGGTGACTTCTTGTAGTACGCACTTTGCCCCTTTATACCTTTAAGGCTTAAGGGTGACGTCAACCGCATCAGAGTTGTTTGTGGGGAGCTAAGGGCTCAAGTGCAGGCTCAAGATTTGGAGGGGATGAATGCCTTGGCCAAGGTCTCTGCCTTCGAGGTCCAATTCCTTGTGGCAGTGCCAAAGTTCATCCTCGTATAATTGGGAAACTTTGAATCTGATCTTCCGAAGTTTTAGAGCTGAGATAATTGATGCTTGGGCTGAAGTGGCACTAAGCCGAACCATGGTTGATCGAGAGATGGCGATTCATATGAAGGGTGTTGCTGATGCCCAAGCTGAGCTGAAGCGAACCCTTGACCGAGAGAAGGGGATCAAGGAATATGTTCGTTGCAGATCCCGAAGAGAAGCACTCGAGGAGGTCGGTGAAAGGGTCTTAATTTTCCTGGAGGAATTTGCTTGAGTATGGAGGAGTAATCGTGGTGCTTGGTCACTTCTTGCTGAAGTTGCAGAGGGCGAATTTTGACAAGTTGTAGCCCTTTTAGTGTGGAGTGTAGATTTTGCCGCTTTGTTGCTTTGTTTCTAATATATGCAGAATATGCCTGTAGATTGAGAATGCACCTTTTTTGCGCATGTAATATATAAGAAGGAATTTGAAGCTTTATCTCTTCTGTACCTTTTTCTTTGTTATTTCTTTCGACCGGGTGGGCTGGTTTTGATGTTCGGTGGCATCCTCGTATGTCCGGGACTGATCGGACAGGTCTGGGGGCTCTTAAGCGTGATCTTTGACGTGAGCAGGCTTTGGGGCCTCCGTACTTGGCCTGGCTATTTAGGCTTAGTATCCGAGTTGGGCTTCGGCTTGAGCCTCCTCACCCTTGCATTTTTTGTGCCCGTGTGGGTGGGTAGTATTTGCTTTTATCTCCTGCCCCTGGACATTTGCCGTTCCAATCATTTTGGGTCTAGTCTCCGAGTCGCATTGTGACTCGATATTCAATTGACCCTCAAGCTCTTTCCTGCCTGCATGGGCGGATGATGTTGGCCCTTTCTATTTTGGGTTGAAGTGACCTTACGGGCGCGCGGCCTGGAGGTTTACTCGGCCGGCGACAGTGGCACTTATGCCATGCCCTTAGGCACATTATAGTTTTCGGGTCCAGTCTCCAAGTCGCATTGCGATTCGAGCTGTAATTAACCCATAAATTTTTTTAGTTTCTGGCCAGCGACGGTGGCACTTATGCCATGCCCTTAGGCACATTACAGTTTTTGGATCCAGTCTCTGAGTCGCATTGCGATTCGAGCTGTAATCGACCCTTAAATTTCTTTAAGTTTCTGGCCGGCGACGGTGGCGCTTATGCCACTTGGTCGTTGAGACCTTTCAGTATGTGGCCCGGAGGCTTGCATAGTTAACTATTTTGGATTTGGTCTCCTAATCGGGTTACGATTCGAGCTCATTTTAATCCTCAAGTTGTCAGAAATTTTTTTAGCTGGCAACAATGGCTCTTATGTTGTTTGGTCATAGAGACATTTCAATATGAGGCCCGTAGGCTTACTTAGCTAGAGACAATGTCTCTTACACTATTTTTGCCTAAGAGCTTTTTTGTAGGCTTTGTTTCCGCTCGTTAAGGTCTTTTAGAGTATTTTTGCCTGACCCGTCGTCGGCTCCAAAGGAACCTCGATTTCAAGTCATTGTCGGCGATGTTTCGAGCACCTCGTAAGTTTCATAGCTCGTAGGTCGAGTAGAACGACGCTCTTTCAATTTTGGAGCCGACATGGTCGGAGCTCGTTTTTGCCTGTTGAGGGAACCCTGTTTCAACCGATTTTTTCCGAAGTATATTTGAAGTAGTAGCCTGCGATTTTTAGCGCCAGTTGGGCATCCCCGAGTCGTGTTATTTTGGTTGTATCGGTCGTTTTGACCGTAGTCATGTGCGTTTAGCCATAGCTATTTTTGATCCCAAGTGATAGTTTAGGCATCTACACCGAGGGTATGCCCTTTAGGGATTCTTACAAATGCGGTGTATAACCTAAACTTCAGGATTTTCATACTTTTTCAGGTCTTACATTTTGCCATGCCTATTGAGGTCTTACAGTTTATCATGCCAATTGAGGTCTTACAGTTTGTGTGATGTAGAATAGATCTGGTTATGCCGAGTCTGCCCGCTAGGGTCTTACAGTTTTGGATTTTTCAGTGTACGGCGATTGGCAATAGTTTCCGAGTCATCGAGTTTGTTTAAGCTTGAATACCACTTCTCGCGAACTCAAAGTTGCATTGTAAGGGCTTTGTGAGCCCGGGGTTCCGACCCTGGGGTCGTATGGGTGCTGAATCGTTTAAGTCTCTGAGTATCTCGGGACGTATTTGACAAATAGGCTTTTGTCGAGAGTATGCTGTGATTTTCCCTTTTGGAGAATGAGATGATTGGAAGATATTCTCTAATCCATTGGCGCAATACACATGTTGATGTGTTGAGTCTATCTATTTTTAGGTCAAGTTTGGTTGCTCCGATGATTTTCACGTTGCCATAGTCTGAGAAGGAGCCTTTCTTGTTTTTCATGGAAAAAAGGGTATTTTTTGATTGCCCGATATAACAGTACATGCTCCCGCTTTGGCGGGGTCTAATTACATCGACCGTTTGGCCCGATACATCGTCTCCCTATATGAACCTTTGCTTGGTGTTTCCCTACCTCCTTCGAATCGGGTGGCCTCCAGGGGGAATGCCCCTCGCTGCTTGAAAGTTGGCCGTAAGGGTGGCTTCGAGCAATTCATGGAGTTTCCCCTTTAGGCGGCTTCGTAGACGTTGCCTCATTAAAAACCTTGCCGGTAAAAACCTTTCTTTTTTTGGATAAAAACTCGGTCGAAGGAAAAGAGTGCAACAGGCGCGCTTTTGGGGGTCTCGAGGCCTCCTAATAGTGTTAGCATTCTGGTATCTCCGGTCGAGTGCCTGTATGAGGGTTAGTTCTCAATCCAAAATAAAACAAAAGGAATGGATGTACCTTCAAACGAGATATGCTGGTGGCGCCTCGAGATTGTCTTATTATGACCGCCCAAGGGCGAACATTCGATGCAGATTTCTACTTCGTGTTATCAAACCTGACCGGGGTTGAGACCTGATTCGCCCACTAGCTTATTCGGGAGCGGAGTTATAGGCGTTGATAACACGTCGTGTATTGCAAACATTTCCCTTGCCGCGTGTTGTTCCCCATAGATGGTTTTGACCCCATCCTTCGTTGGGAATTTTATCATCTGGTGGAGGGTGGAGGGTACTACTCTCATGTAGTGTATCCACGATCTCCCAAACAAGGCGTTATACCTCATATCTCCCTCGATGACATGAAATTTGGTGTCTTGGGTTGTGCCGGCCACGGTAATCGGAAGGACGATTTCTCCTTTCATTGTTTCGCTTGCCATGTTGAACCCATTGAGGACCTGAGTGGCGGGCATGATCTGTTCGAGCAGTCTGAGTTGTTCTATCACCCTCGACCTGATAATATTGGCCGAGCTACTTGGATCCACAAGTACACGTTTTATCTGAAAAGAATTTACAAGAAAGGAGATTACCAGGGCATCATTGTGGGGTTGTGACAGGGCCTCGGTATCTTCTTTGCTGAACGTGAGGGCATCTTCAGGGATATATACCCGAGTCCGTGTTTCCCTGGTGATGGATATTTTTGTTCTCCTCATCACGGGTTCCTGCGAGACATCAACGCCCCTCTTGATCATGTGGATGCCTCGTTCTTCTTGGTTGCCTCCTTATCTTGAAACTGATTTTTGGCCCGATCACTAAGGAATTCCCGAAGGTGCCCTTTGTTGAGTAGCTGGGCCACTTCTTCTTGTAGTTGATGGCAATCCTCGGTCCTGTGACCGTATGTGTTATGGAACTCACACACTAAGTTGTAATTTCTCTGTGAAGGGTCCGAGTGTATTGGTCTGGGCCACTTGGTGTCCCTAATTTTGCCGATAGCGAACATGATGTCTGATATGTCGACGCTGAAGTTGTATTCTGATAAGTGGGGCACGTTTGTCGGCACCATTTCCGATCGAACTTGGTTCTGTTGACGAGCCCACGAAGATCTTGTCCTCGATCTATCCTCCGATCATGTCAAGGTAGGTAGCGCCTCGGGGCATTCCTTCTGTCTTCATGGTACGATTAGTACCTTTCTTTGCATGGTTTCGACTCTTTTGCCAGGATTTTTGGGTATATTGAGCCCGAAGGGGCTCCCAGCTGGTCATCCTCGGCCATGATCTTTGACTGGTATTGGTTATGAACGTCCGACAAGGTCACGACCGGATATTCGATTAGATTCTGCTTCAACTATTTTGAAGCCATCGAGTTTCGTTCGTTCAGGCCTTGGGTGAAGGCCTGCACCACCCAGTCGTCGGAGACTGGTGGCAGATCCATCTGTTCCATCTGGAAGCGGGATATGAATTCTCGCAACATCTCGTTATCTCTCTGCTTGGTTTTGAAAACATCGGATTTCCTCATTGCTACCTTGATGGCTCCAGCATGTGCTTTTACAAAGGAGTCTGGTAGCATGGCGAACAAATCTATGGAGTTGGGGGCCAAGTTATGGTACCATATCATGGCCCCCTTTGAAAGCGATTCTCCGAATTTTTTCAGCAACACAGACTCGATCTCGTCATTTTTTATGTTGTTTCCATATACTGTGCAGGTGTAAGCAGTGACGTGTTCATTAGGGTCGGAGGTGCCGCTGTACTTGGGGAGTTCTGGCATTCTAAATTTTTTCGGGATAGGCTTCGGGGCTGCTTCCTTGGGGAACGACCTCTGAATGAACTTCTTTGAATCCAATCCTTTAAGGACTGGGGGCGCACCTAGGATCTGATTGACCCTAGAGTTGAAGGTCTCGACTTTATTGTCGTTGGCTGTAATCATTCTCTCACTTGATTCGATCCTTTTAGTGAGGTCCTCGAGCATTTTTACGATGGCGGGGTCAGCCACTGACCCGTTCTTGCTTGACCTTTCAAGTGCTCGCTCAGCGGGGGGAGCCGTCTCTGGCGCTACTGTGCTAGGGTTCTCGGATGGCTTTGCAGCTGAGCAATGGCAAGTTGTTGTGCCTACAACATTTCAAAAATAACATGAAGACTAACTTCATGTTCTTCCCGGGCCGGGGTTTTTTGAGCTACCTGTTGGTCGATGTGTCGTACGCTCCTGTATGTGTGAGAAGCTTCGTCGACTTGTTGTGCGTCCTGTGAATCTGCGTCTACTAGGATCGGTCCGGAAGCAATATCAGGATTCTGCGGAGGTGCTCCAGCGGCCAGGACAACCACGCCATTTTCCCCGTGATTTTCGAGGTTGTCATTCTCAACTCCATTTACCGAGCTGGACATTTTGGCCTGAAGTCAAAGGATCTTGGACAAGAAAAATTGTGAAAGCTAATGTGTATTTGTGTAATGAAAACCAACAAGAAAATAATCACTATTATTTTTAGCCCCACGGTGGGAGCCAAACTGTTTACCGTGAAAATGGTAACAACAATTAAATTTGTAAGTGGGATTCTAAGAATACGTGATCTATTCTCGAGCTAGCTGTTAGAGCAGTTAATGCTAAGAATGCTAAGTTTAACGATGAAATACCGGGTAAAAAGAGGTAGTAACCAAACCGAAGGTGGGGGCTGTTGCCCGGATGTAAAGATGGTCGATGGGACCTCGGGGTCAGCATCAGTATCGATCTCGAACTATCAGGGATAGCCGAGGATGGGATAACAGTTAAAGATATAATTAGACAAGGCTCTTTCGGCCGATATTAAGTTATATAATGAAGAACAAGTTAAGAGGCGATGAATACGGAGTCGACCTCGAGCCAGTACCAAGTGATAAACAAGAAGAATGACCGAAGATAAATGGCTTTGAGCCAAGGGGAGTAAGCAAATTAGAGAAGAGAGGAAGAGAGAAGATATTATTGCCCTTGAGTAGGATGATTGGATCTCCTCTACAAGATGTTGGTGACCCCCCTTTTATAGGAAGGGGACGCCCAAACAAAGTACAAGATGTGTAGTATGACAAAAGAGAATGAGACGCGACAGCCTATTAGCCTTACGTCGCATGTGGGCTGACATCGAGCCGCTTGACTAGATTTGATCGACCCCGGGTGCATTCCTTGGGGGGATTCCTGCGTTCGTCGGGGCTTCAGTCGATGTTATTCATGGCAGGGCATTGACAGGTTTAGAGGGAAGCGACTGACTCGAGATGATGTGTTTCCGGGGTCACTTTTCGAAGCATTATGTCAAGGGGAAATAGGTCTCCCGGATTTCATCGTACACAATTAGGTAAAATGACCAAAATGCCACTCGAGCCCACATCTCGGAATAGGGTACAATTTATATTTTCAGAATCTTCACACTCTCCCGAGTTCATGCATACCAAAATTACCCAAATCTAAGGTCAAATTCCCAATCAAAAGTCAAATTCTAGGTCTAAGAACTTTCTTCCAACTTTTCCCCATTTTTCATCTCCAATCCAAAATTAAATGATGAAACAAACTATAGATTGATGGAATATAACTAGAAAGGGTCAAAGAATTATTACCCAATGATCTCCTCTTCAATTTCCTCGCAAAATCGCCCTCTACCGAGCTCCAAATCGAATTTCCAACTTTTGAAACTAAACCCTCGAAATTTCATATTTCTGCCCATCTATTTCCGGATCTGCGGTCTTAGGACCGCTTCTGCGGTCCCGCATTTGCGGAACAATGGTCGCATCTGCGACTTTTCACTTAGGGCCAAGATTCCGCATCTGCGACTCCTCATCCGCAGATGCGGTACTGCTCTTGCGGAAATTCCATCGCTTCTGCGATTCCTGTTGAACTCTCCAAATTCTGCTTCAGCAGTTAATCCGCCGCTTCTGCGGCTCCGCACCTGTGGTCCCACAATCGCAGGTGTGGTTATGACAGTAGAACAGCTGAAGTTGCAACTCCAATTCAAAAATTCTTTCCGTCAACCATCCGAAATCATCCAGAGGCCCCCGGGACCTCAACCAAACCTACCAACATATTCCATAACTTCATTCAAACTTGTTCCAACCTTCGGAACGCTCAAAACAACATCAAAACACCTATGTTTCATCGGATTCAAGCCTAAGAATTCTAAAAACTCTAAAAATACACTTTCGATCAAAAGGTCTATCAAACCTCGTTCGAATGACCTGAAATTTTGCACACATGTCACATTAAACACTTCGGAGATATTCCAACATCCAGAATTCCATTCCGACCCTCGTATCAAATATCACTATCGAACCGGAAACTTCAAAAATTCAACTTTCTGCATTCCAAGCCTAAATTAGCTACGGACCTCCAAAATACAATCCGAACACGCCCCTAAGCCCGAAATCACCCAACGGAGCTAACTGAACCATCGGATTTCCATTCCGAGGCCGTCTTTACACTGTTACAACTATGACCAACTTTCCAACACTTAAGCTCTCATTTAGGGACTAAGTATCCCAAAACTCTCCGAAACTCAAAATCGAACATCCCGACAAATCAAAATAGCAGAAATAAACTTGGGGAAAGCAGTTAATAGGGGATCGGGGCGTTAATTCTTAAGACAACCGACCGGGTCGTCATATCCCCTTACACTTAAACATTCGTTCGTCCTCGAACGAGCATAAAGACATACCTAAATTAGTGAAAAGATGAGGGGAACGGCTGTGCATATCTTGCTCGGTCTCCCAGGTTGCCTCCTTGACCGGCTGGCCCCGCCACTGTACCTTTACTGATGCAATGTTCTTTGACCTCAGCTTTCTAACCTGCCTGTCCAATATTGCCACTGGCTCCTCAACATATGATAGATCCTTGCCCAACTAGACTGAACTGAAATCCAACACGTGCGATGGATCACCGTGATACCTTCTGAGAATCAACATCCCAAATTATTAAAGAGCACAGGATTATTTTTTACGATATTCTATTGACATAGGACAACAGAGGTAGCATATGTAATCCAAGGCTTGTTACAAGACATCAAAGAAAATATAAGAAGCAGATGAAATAAGAAATCAAAAGGATTTGTATTCAATCAGGCTTCAGCTCAACATACATCTCCCTAAGCACTTGTTGACAATGGTTTGGAAAAATACCTGGATAAGGAAAAAAAGCAAGAGCAGAATATCAAGTTAGAGATCAAAGGAAAGTAGCAACAGCAGAAACTAGCAGTGTAACAGTGCAGGAACCCAGATTCAAGCAATAAAATAGTAAAACCCACACAACAACACTTAAAACAAGCTTCTATATATCCAAAATTCAATCCATTTCAACCCAATTGCATGATTTTGTCATTTTCAATAGTGTTAATCAAGCAATGAAGATCAGCAACCCAGAAACCAGACCAATTTCGAGTAGTTTTTAACAAGGGAATGTAAGGAGTTCAAAAGTATTTCAGAACTTTCCAAAGAAGGCAGTAGTTTCAGTTTTCTTATGATCTTTTTCTCTAAATTTTTCCCTTTTTTTCTTTTTTTTTTCAATCTCAAGTAATGATGCCTTTATAGGCAAGCTATTAGGGCAGCAATGTTGAAAATAGTTTTTCATTCTACACCTTTTGGAATTTTTGTTTTAGCTTGGATACCCTTAGCTTAAAACTCACATAAGTCCCCACCCCAACTTACAAGAAGCTTCCTATTCAGTTATTGGAGATTCCCTTCACCTAGAGTTCCTAAATTACCCTTACAACCCCTGTTATTTACCATTCAATTGACTTGGATTAAGTTAGACCACAGTCAAAATAAACTAGCCTCTTAAACTAGGTCAGTGGTGACCATCGTTACTATGAGGGGCTTGAATACTCAGAAATGATTAAACGAAACCATAGAAAAGAACAAATCCAACACTGAAGAGCAAACCCAAATAATCCTGATTTTAGGCTTGAGCTAACTTTAGCTAATCAAAACTAAGAATTGAACTTCACTATTAAAGCTAATCAGTCAAATCAAAGCAAAACAAAAAGAAACAAATAAATTGAACCAAATGAAAAATAGGAAAAATACTATAGTGCATAAAATTAATGAGAGAAATGAAAGGGGGAAAATACCAAACATGCTGGAATGCCTTGATAACATGAGGCGTGTCAATGGGGAGTTAACAATTGGCTTGGAACTTTGATGAACTTGTCAAACACTTCCCTCCCCGGAATGAATTAAAATCAATGTCGGTTGATTGTTCTCACTAAGAACAATCAAACAGCATAGATCATAATTCGAAACGAGATTAGGCCTTGACCGGAATTAGAAGAAGAAAGAGATAGGGATCGAATATTCTCAGATTTGCGGCTAGGAAGGTCTTGTTGGGGTTTTCCAGAAACGAGCGTGTGGACAAGCTTTGGGACGGTTTGGGCTTTACCTGGTAAGGGTTTGGGTGAGTTGAGGTTTGATGGTCCAAGCTTCGATCAAAAATTCAACGAGCTCTACGGTGATTCGAAGGAAACAAATGACGGATTCGTTATGACGGGAGGGAGATGATGCTATGGTGTAAATCTGGTGTTGATTGGAGGTCAACCGCCGCCGCTGGAAATTTTCGGTGGGCGGCGGACGATGATGAGAGGAGGGTGTGATGAAGAAGATGATACTAGGTTAATGTTCTATGGTTTTCGGACATTCTTATGTGATTATGGTGAGGCTTTGCTGGCCGTTTAGGAGTTTGAAGGTTGGACCGGGTTGGGGCATGGTTTGGGCTAGTTTTGGACGGGCTTAAAGGCACAAAATTTGGGCTTTTTAAATGGTTTTAGCCCAAATCAGATTTCCCTTTTTTTTTGTTTTTCCGTTCTTTTTCAATTTCTTTTTATTTTTCAAAATTCTTTTCCCCCTTTTTTCAATTAAAAAAATCAAAGCCTAAATTAAATCTTGAAACTAAAATAGCCTATCAAAAATACTAATTAAACCCAAATAATAATTATCACAATTAATTAAGATCCAAATTGAAGGGAAAACTACCAAAATTTAAAGATTAAAATTAAAGTGCAAAATAAACTATTTTTTTTTTATTTTTTCGTTTTTATAAAACAACTAATTTGCTAATTAATCTAAATGTAAAATTAAATCCTAAATGCCATGCATGATATTTTTGGTATTTTTCATTAATTTAAAATATATTAATATGCGCAGACAAATGCAAACAATTAACAAAAAATGCTACAAAATCTATGAAATTTGCAAATAATAAAAGAAATTATTTTGTTTTGAATTTGTGGGAGTAATTCATATAGGGTAAAAATCAGGTGCTCACAGCTAACCCTCTTTGCTCGGAAACACAAAGAGTTTTCGTGCAAAGATAAAGTGAGCGAATACGAGCGATTTTTGCCCGTTTGAATACTCCATGTGAAGCATTTTTTGAAAGATTTGACCGCACCCTACTTCTGAGGTTGCCTACATATCCTTGGCTATAAAGGAATCAGGTCAGTGTAGTTTGGGATGTTTTGGTAGCTGGGACTACCATGAAGCTGTGATTTCACTGTTGTTGCTGCTGCTGCTGCTACTGCTTACTAAACCCCTTATTACACCATGACAAAACAAAAGGAAACTAGACTAAACTATGACCTATCTGTATCTTCAAACTTGATCTTGTGGTTCTTGTTGCCTTGTTGACTTGTATTCTCCCGGTGAAATCCCTTTGCTGCCGACCTGAATTGTAATCTGAGATGTTTTCCCTTTCTCTAGGTGGATGCCTGACTGCTGAACTTGAATTGTATTCCCGTGCTCTCCAAGTGGGCGCCTGACTGCTGAACTTGAATTGTATTCCCGTTCTCTCCAAGTGGGCGTCTGACTGCTGAACTTGAATTATATTCTCGTGCTCTCTAGGTGGGCGCCTGACTGCTGAACTTGAATTGTATTCTCGTGCATTCCAGGTGGGCGCCTGACTGCTGAACTTGAATTGTATTCCCATGCTCTCCAGGTGGGCTCCTGATTGCTAAACTTGAATCATATTCCCGTGCTCTCCAGGTGGGCGCCTGACTGCTAAACATGAACTGCTTCTCCATGTTCTCCAAGTGGGTACCTGATTTCAACAAAATAGACAAAACAAAGAAAAAATTTCTACCCCAGTTTGGTAGCTGGGTACATATGTGAGTGTTAAACTGACTCATATTACCAAATATTACTAAGAATTTGAAAGCTAGGTCCCGTTATCCAGGAGGGTCCTGACAGCTCCTAGTTAAACGACATTTTTAAATCTAAATTATGTCTCCTAAGGGTATTACTTTCACTACATCTTGTTATCTAAGCGTGATCTTTAGACTACACCCCATTATTCAAGAGGGTCCTAACAACTCTTAATTAAACGATAATTTTAAATCTAAGTTATATCTTCTGAAGGTAAGAAAGTATTAAAGCTACATCCCATTATCCAGGAGGGTCCTAAAAACTCCTAATTGAGTCCTATCTTAAACATGCAAACTTTGAAGCCAACTTATATTCCTTTGGGGTACATTTATGCTAGATTATGCTACTTATAATTGTTTTGAATTTTAAACTAGGTCCCATTTTCCAGGAGGGTCCTGAAAATTTACGATCAAACCTGTCTGGTGCATGCTTTTCCTTACGGAGGGTTTCTTCGAAACAAATGAAATTTTCTGCCACTTTTTCAATCAAAGAAAAATCTTGTCAGTTTAAAATGCGGTGGTTGGGTTATGGCCTTGACTTTGAGGGCGATTGCTCCTCCGCTTCCTATGATAACTTTGACTTCCACTCGAAGACCTTGCTAACCACTTTCTCTGTCATCCTTATCACAGAAAATACTTTTTCTCCGTTCAGACCCAATACCCTCTATCCATTGCATTGCTCATTGAACTGACATCAATTGCCACCCACTCAGTGCGGATGTTGTTCTTTCTTGAATTAAACCACTGGCCTTGGCCTTGAGGTCTATTGCTCCTTCACTTGCCGTGTTAACTTTGATTTCTGCTTGGAAGACCTTGCTTGTCACTGGTTAGCCACTTTCTTTGTCAATCTTATCACAGAGAATACCTTTGATCCGTTCACCCTAACCCTCCATCTGTTGCATTGTTCATGAATTGATATATACCAAGCCTTTGTATTTCACACGAATCCCAAAGCATGTTGATTGTTACCAACTCAGTGCACTTGTTGTTCTTTCCTAACTTATCTACTTTGATGTGCCAGTCAGATCTCGTTTTGTGCAATTGGAAAGCTGGTGGCAAATTTTGAAGTCATTTCTCACTTGTTCTGACCAAACAGACTCAGGAAGAGGAAGTAAACAAGACAAAAGGAACAGAGTAAAGGACAATGGAAACAGATGATTCCTAACAAGAAAACTATAAAGTAGAAACCTATCAGATGTGGATACCAACTCTAATGACCATGACATGCACCCGTGGCCTATTCTGTTGAGCAAGTCTGATGTTCAACTCTTGTTATACCCCTAAACCATGAAACTAGGCTGCAATGCTCTGATTATCCACTCTGATTCACAATCCTTATTCGACTTGTAGTGCCCAAAGGGTTTTCACCATCAAGCCTCTCTCGTTTTGTTCTTTCTCTCAACTTACCGTCGCCTTACGATGCCCGCGAGGGTTTTCACCAATAAGACTCTCTCATTTTTTATTTCTCTCAGCTCTCGTTGCCTTACGGTGCCCATGAGGGTTATCACCAATAAAGCTCTCTCATTTTCATTATTTTTCTGCTTGGACCAGAGTGTTGCCCCTGATATGAATTACCTCTCCTTGCTTGACTTGGAATCTCTCGAAGACTGATCGGAAGGTCTTTCTTTGGACTGTAATGTGGGCTTTAGGATAGGTTTAAAAGAAAGGATATCAAAGGCTCAAAACAATTCACACAGGTTCAAAATTACAACTTTTGGAATCAGATTTCTTACAACAACCACAACTTCTGCCCCAGTTTCTTACTTGGGGACTTTTGGATTTTATTTTGATGGGACCGAACCGTAAGGCTGCCTATGTATCCATAAGGAATCAGGTCGAACGTAGTTCATATCATAGGAATTACTCTGTTGTTGTGATTTTTCTTTTCTTTCTTCCTTTTTCTCTTTTTATTGTTTTGTTGTTTTTTCTTTCTTCTTTTTCCTCTTTTTTTCTTTTTTTTTCCAATTTTCATCTTTTCTTTTCTCTCTTTTCCTTTACTTATCTTTTGCGGTTACGTTTCTGATCTTTGCTACTGATTCCAAAAGAGGGGTACGAAAGGAAGTAAATAAGGCTCAAATGGGGTAAGAAAGGATAAAGTGTTTAGATAGCAGAACAAAATGTCTTCGTCATTCCAATCTTCAAAGCATGCCAGATGCAAACGGCACAAATAAACAAACCAAAGAAATCACACATAATATCTTTTGAGTGCATCAGAATTGATAGCCATATCCACACATTTGCCTTCTATATCTGTTAAGTACAAAGCACCATTAGACAACACTCTCACTCTCATTACCACGAACAGCTCCTGTCAATTTGGGCAAACTTGCCTTTAGCTTCAATCTGATAAAGCATGATGCATTTCAATAGGGTTTCTTTATGTTCTATCCGCCTCAGTTTCATACAATTCGGGCTTGAAGTGATCTCAAAATGCCTTTACTTATTTCCCTCAAATGTCCCTACATCTTCAACATTGTTTCATTGCTTTGTGATTAAACTGACTTTTAAAACCAGGCTGAGAATTACGCATGCATGTCATGTCACTAGAGTCAACAGAAAAAGAACTATAAAAAGAAAAGAGAACTAAACGAAAATGACTAGAAATCACAGAAAACAGAAAATTGCATTAGACAGATGGTGAAAGGGTTTGGACAACAAAACAAACAAACTAAACTGGGGTTACAAACCTAGAACAAACCTAGACAACACTAAACGGGCTACTTTGACTAAACAAACTAGGCAAAATAAAAGGATAGAAGGGTTTGAGTCACAAGACAATATCCGGATTACAACCCTGAAATAACCTGGACAGCAGAAATGACAACAAAATAAACCACCAAAACTCCTCCCTGGCTAACCAAGAAAAGAGCGTCTTTCCAATCATCAAACTCAACATCTTAGCCACTGAATTCTGCATCAACAATACTAGGACCTTCACAAGTCTCCATCACATTGTTCTTAATAGATTGCCTTTGGGTTCCCTTTGCCTGCTCGTTCTTAGGATCAACCTCTCATAGCACTGAAAGCTTCGTAGCACGTGGACCTCCAAGGATCCCAGAATAATTCTCACATTCCTTTCCAAAATAAATCATACCCACCATATGTGTCTCATTACACACAGGCAATGCCCCTTGGCTAGTGTCTGCTGCATTTGGATTTTGCACGACAATGTCACCTGCATCAATAAGCTTCTGAATTGCTTTCTTCAGATGCCAACACTTCTCTATGTCATGCCCAGGGGCATCTGAGCAATATGTGCACCTTTGAGAAAAATCAAACTTCTTTGGAAGAGGGTTTGGCATTTTTATCTGAATCGGCTTCAACATGTCCAATTTCCTTAGCCTCTAGAACAGACTGGTATATGACACTCCCAATGGAGTGAAGGTTTTCTTTCTATGCAACCTCTCGTTCTTAAATGCTTGATTGGGCCGAAAACCTGATCCATGAGGGTTTCGGTAGGCTCTTGGGGGTGGATAGGCATTTTGTGGAGCTAGGTACTGGGAAAATGATGTACGACTTTGGGAGTTCTGTGGAGAGAAGTAACATTGGGGAGGGTCATGTGGTGCACAAGGGTATCCACGGGGGCGATGTTAAGGCTGGAAGTGTTGAGCAGGGAGGCCCATCGGATCATCTTTTGTATTTCTCTTTCTTCCCCCCAAACTTACTGGAATGTTTTGAATGTCTTTCGTAGTATCTTTCAATGCAGAATAGCTTATGATTTTGCCTGACTTGATTCCCTCTTCTACCATCTCCCCCATTTTTAACACATCATTGAAAGGCTTTCCCACGACCGGGATCAAATGACTAAAGTAGGTGGGCCCCTGGGCTTGTAGGAAAAGCTCAACCATTTCTTCTTCACCAATCGGGGTTCTGACTCGAGCAGCTTACTACCTCCATCTGAGCCCAAACTCCCTAAAGCTTTCCTCCGGCTTCTTTTCCATTTTCGATAGGGAGGAGCAGTCTGGGGTAATGCCTGATTTGTATTGAAAGTATCGAACAAAATCTTGAGCCATGTCACCGAGTGTAGGCCATTTACCGACATCTTGACGATTATGCCATTCCAAAGCTGCCCCAGTCAAGCTCTAACTGAAATACGCCATCAACAAATCATCTTTCTCGCCAACATTTCTCATTTCACTACAATAATCCCTCAAATGGGCTACCGGATCTCCACACCCATCATACAAGTTAAATTGTGGCACTTTAAATCCTGCGG